>NC_037670.1:10434723-10450749 GCF_003255815.1 Theropithecus gelada | reverse complement strand
CCCCCCGGGTTCACGCCATTCTCCCGCCTCAGCCTCCCGAGTAGCTGGGACTACAGGCGCCCGCTACCGCGCCCGGCTAGGTTTTTTTGTATTTTTAGTAGAGACGGGGTTTCACCATGTTAGCCAGGATAGTCTCGATCTCCTGACCTTGTGATCCACCCGCCTCGGCCTCCCAAAGTGCTGGGATTACAGGCTTGAGCCACCGCGCCCGGCCCTTTTCATTTCTCTTTAAAAAATTTTGTTTGTTTGAGACAAGGTCTTGCGCTGTCGCCCAGGCTGGAGTGCAGTGGTGTGATCGTAACTCACTGCAGCCTTGAACTCTTGGGCTCAGGTGATCCTCCTGCAGGTGCACACCACCACCTCTGGCTTTTTTTTTTTTTTTTTTTTTGCAGAGATGGGGTCTCACTATGTTGCCCAGGCTGCTCTCTAACTCCTGGTGTCAAGCAAATGTCCCACCTCGGCCTCTCCAACTGCTCGGATTACAGGTGTGAGCCCGTGCGCCCAGCCTGCAGTGCCTTTCTCTAATTTGCACTAGACATTTACAGATCAGGGACAGTTTTTGTTTGTTTGTTTTTTGTTTTTTTCTGAGAGAAAGTCTTGCTCTGTCACCCAGGCTGGAGTGTAGTGGCCTGATCTCAGCTCACTGCAACCTCTGAGTAGCTGGGATTACAGGCGCACGTCACCACACCCGGCTAATTTTTGTATTTTTAGTAGAGACGGGGTTTTGCCATGTTGGCCAGGCTGGTCTCGAACTCTTGACCTCAGGTGATCCTCCCCCTTCAGCCTCCCAAAGTGTTGGGATTCCAGGGGTGAGCCACCATGCCCAGCCAGATCAGGCACACTTATAGCTGTGATGCTGTTCCCCACCCATCCCCCATTGCCTTGATATGCCCTCCATGCCCCAGGGGAGCTACACTCAGAGGTCTCCCCATATTTCCTGGGGGCAACTTCCCTGGGAGGGCAGTATGAGCTTAGCTCACATATCAGGCATTCTGAGCTTTGAGGGCCAGTGACAGACTGGCTGAGACCAGCCCAGCCTCACCCACATCCCTTTGCTATTCTGCTTCTACCCTCCCCTCCCTCCCCTGCCAACCCCTGACCTCTGGCACTGTCACAATCCCCCAGGTCCTGGTATGTGCATGTGGGAAGGGTGGAGAGGTGTATAGGGGGCCAGACTGATCCCTGCCCTGCCCTGCCCTGGGCTCTGCCAGGGTGGCATAGGGCTTGGGTGGTCTGGGGCTCTGTCCCTGGGCTGGAGCTCCAGTTCCCCCAACCCTCCTGTCCCTCCTCCTCTCGGTGGCTCTCCCCATCACCAAGAGGCTCTTTGGACCCAGCTCTGGGGTCTCCTGTCACCTTTCTGTGGGCAGCTTTTGCTTCTCTCTCCACCCTTTCGATGGAGCAGTTAAAAGCTGCACCTGCCAAACCCTGAGTTGATTCTATAGCTGGAGTGATGATGGCGCCTGGAAATAATTCACTCCTGGGCAGCCAGGGGCTGCCTGATCTTACAGACTGTGAGGTCAGCAAGCCCCAGACAACATCCCTCCTAGGGTGGAGGGGCAGTTCCAGGCCTCTACAGGCCTGTCCTGCCTTTTTGTTTGTTTGTTTGAGATCTTATCTCACTCTGTTGCTCAGGCTGGATTGCAGTGGTGCAATCTCGGCTCACTGCAACCTCCGCCTCCCGGGTTCAGGCAATTCTCCTGTCTCAGAATTTGAGACCAGCCTGGCCAACATGGAGAAAGCCTGACTCTACTAAAAATACAAAAATTAGCCAGGCATGGTGACAGGTGCCTGTAATCCCAGCTGTTCAGGAGGCTGAGGCGTGAGAATCGCTTGAACCCAGGAGGCAGAGGTTGCAGGGAGCTGAGATTGCGCCACTGCACTCCAGCCTGGGTGACAGAGCGAGACTTCATCTCAAAAAAAAAAAAAAAAAGAAAGAAAAGGCAGGACAGGCCTGGAGAGGCCCGGAATTGCCCCTCCACCCCAGAAGCAGCACAAAGATTCCACAAATCTCCTAACACCCAGCAGAGACCCCCAGATCTGGGCCAGCCTGCCCTGTCCTGCCAGCCAGAGCCCACTATGCCCAGAGGTGCTGCCCCAGGCTCACATCATCTGAGCTGAGCCCTGGAGCGAGGGCTGGGACCTGCTGTGACTCCTCACCCTGCTCCAGATGTGGGTCTCTGGACAGGGAACCCACGAGGGAGTAGACGTAAAGAGGCTGGGCCGGGTGAAGGGGCTCACTCCTGTAATCCCAGCACTTTGAGAGGCCAATGCAGGAGGATGGCTTGAGCTCAGGAGTTTGAGACCAGCCTGGGCAACATAGCGAGACTCCATGTCTACCAAAAAAGAAAAAAAAAAAAGTAGCCAGGCTTGTGGTGTGCTCCTGGAGATGCCTTGAGCCCGGGAGTTCCAGGCTGCAACACTTTGGCGTGGTGCACCAAGATCTCACTACTCCACTCCAGCCCGTGTGACAGTGGGAGACTGTCTCTAAAAAAGAAGCTGGGGCCGGACGCGATGGCTCACGCCTGTAATCCCAGCACTTTGGGAGGCTGAGGCGGGCAGATCACCTGAGGTTGGGAGTTTGAGACCAGCCTGACCAACATAGAAAAACTCTTGTCTCTACCAAAAATACAAAAATTAGCCAGGTATGGTGGTGCACGCCTATAATCCCAGCTACTCGGGAGGCTGAGGCAGGAGAATCACTTGAACCAGGGAGGCAGAGGTTGCAGTGAGCCGAGATCACACCATTGCACTCCAGCCTGGGCAACAAGAGCAAAACTCAGTCTCAAAAAAAAAAAAAAAAAAAAAAAAGCAGCAGCAAGGTGGTGTGGGGTGATATTGGGGGTAGTGTGGACATGCTCCAGGCCCTCGCCTGCAGGGTACCACCACCCTTCTTAGGGAACCTGGGAAAGTCAGGCTGTAGGCTGAGAAAACAACATGGGAGTCTCTTTTTTTTTTTTTTGAGACAGAGTCTCGCTCTGTCGCCCAGGCTGGAGTGCAGTGGCGGCGCAATCTCGGCACACTGCAAGCTCCGCCTCGAACATGGGAGTGTTTTGCTACAGCCTCAGACTCTGGGTCCCTCAAAAATTTAAGGACCTTGGGACTGAGCTCCAAAGCTCCCATCTGCTTTTTTTGTTTTCAGACAGAGTTTTGCTCTGTCTCCCAAGCTGGAGGGCGGTGGCACGATCTTGGCTCACTGCAACCTCTGCCTCCCGGGTTCAAGAGATTTCCCTGCCTCAGCCTCCTGAGTAGCTGGGATTACAGGCACCCGCCACCACACCCGGCTAATTTTTATACTTTTAGTAGAGATGGGGTTTCACCATGTTGGCCAGGCTGTCTCAAACTCCTGGCCTCAAGTAATCCACCCTCCTCGGCCTCCCAAAGTGCTGGGATTATAGGTGTGAGCCACCGCGCCCGGTCCCCCTGTGGAGTTTCTATCTCCACAACTTCCCCTGGGCCTGGTTAGAGGGTGGCAGCCAGGGCAAGGGCAGGCAAGGGAGAGGGAGACTGGGCCCTTGGAAGCCTGACTACACCTGGAGGGAGGCCAACTGGAAATAAATACAGGCAACAAGAACTGCTGGCCCAGCCAGCAGCACAGGTCTGAGCCTGTGGGTCGGCCAGGGCACTGCCCAGTCTCCCCACCCCAAGACTCTGTGGGCTCCGTTCTCACCCCAGTTCTGCTTGCCAGTTCCCTTGTGACTGCCAACAGGGATGCCCTGGCCTCAGGGGGTGTGGCGGTGAGAGACAGGTATCTCAAAGCTTGCCAGGTCCACTGTGGTGCCCTTGGGGTGTGCTCAAGTTGACGCCAAGCTTTTGACATAGTAATCCTCCCATCAGCTCTGCGGGGAAGTTCAATTACCTCTGTGCCCCTTCACCTGGGACCCAGCCTAGGTGGTCCTGGGAACTCAAGCCTCAGGTGCTTCTCCTAGTTCCTCCTCCTTCCCGACCTTACAGCTTTAATTGCAATCATAACCTTGCAATCATGACCTTTTTTTTTTTTTTTTTTTTAAAGACAGGGTCTCACTCTTTCTGAGCTTTTGTTTTGTTTTTTTGAAACAGGATCTTGCTCTGTTGTCCAGGCTGGAGTGCAATGGCACGATCTTAGCTCACTGCACCCTTCAACTCCTGGGCTCAAGCGATCCTCCTGCCTCAGCCTCCTGAGTAGCTGGGACTACAGGCATGCAGTAACACCCTGGCTAATTTTTATTTTTTAGAGACAGAGTCTCACTACGTTGTCCAGGCTGGTCTGGAATTGTTGACTTCAAGCACTTCTCCTGCCTCAACCCCCCAAAGGGCTGGGATTACAGGTATGAGCCACTGCGCCGGGCCCTACGACCTCTCTTTATGAATGTGAGTCAGCCCGTGTCCTGCAACCTACATCAGTGTACCAACATGGCCCAGCACGGGGCTGGGCACACAGTACACCCTGAGTAAAGGTGACTTGTGGAAGCCAGCAAATGGCAGGTGCCTGAGGCTTCCTTCCACAAATACCAGGGTCTGAGCCAGTGACAGGTGGGTTACTTGGAACTTTATTTGAGAAAAACAAGATAAATGTATCAAAAGAACACACAGGTTGAGGGTGGGGGGGCGCAGCCAGTGGCGGCAGCAGGGGTGGGCATCCGGGCTAAGGCTTTACTTGGCGGCAGTCTCGTCAGATTTTGCAGCTTCTGGTCCCCCAAGCTGGGCCCGCGACTCGAAGGTGACCGGGATGGTGATCTCGTTGGACTGTGTGGCTAGCTTGGGCATGGGGGCTTCCACGGTCAGTGTGCCCTCAGGGGACAGGGAGGAGGAGACCTGGGTGGGGTCCACACCAGGGGGCAGCCTGGACGTGCAGAGAGAGAAGGCGAGCGTTACATTACACACCGGGTGGGTCCCTGTGCCCTCCTCCCTGACCCCCGCCCCCCGCCCCCCACCCACCCCGATCTGGCGCCAGGACTCACGTGTATTTCCGCGTGAAACACCGGGAGATGTAGCCATGCTCGTCCTGCCGCTCCTCGTGCTTGCCTTTTGGGGAAAGAGGGAAATCAGACTATGGGGGAGGGGACCGCCTCTCGGCCCCGCCAGGCCAGAGGCCCCACCTCCTGCTTGGAAGCAGCCAGGACTGCAGGCCGGCAGGGATTAACGGAGGGGGTTGGGGGTGGGGGCGTGCCCGCCTGTCCGGGCTCTCAGAAACTTCCGGAAAGTTCCTCGATTCAGAGTTTTGGGAGGAATGGAGCAGGGCGCCGAGCTGGGGAGTGAGCAGTGCGCAGGCGCACTTGGAGCCGCACGCACGCCCTCTCCGCGGCTGGAAACAGGGAACCCGCTTATCTGGGGATGGGGTTGTGGGTGGGGAGGGGGCTCTGTGGAAAGGTGCATTTTCTCTTTTCATTGATGGTCTTTTAAAAAATTTTTTTGGTTGCTTTTTAATTTTTTTGTAGTGTGGGGGGGCGTCTCGCTATGTTGCCCGGGCTAGTCTTGAACTCCTGGCCTCAAGCCATCCTCCCGTCTCGGCCTTCCAAAGCGCTGGGATTACAGAGCACAAAGCGCCCTTAGAAGCGACCTGCACTCCCAATTCCTGAGCAGAGGAATCAGGGATCCTGTTTTTCCCGGTGCTGGGCTAACATTTAACTCCCCAGGCCCCCGGGACCCCCGTTTCAACCGCACCCCCCCCCCGGCCCTGCCCGCCCCGCTAGCCTCCTCCCCTCCTCTGCAGGACCAGGGGGACTCACCGGTGATCTCCACCACGCCATCCTTGGTCTTAACCGTTAGCTCGTCCGGGGCGAAGTGGTTGACATCCAGGGACACGCGCCAGCGGTCCGCCGTGTGCCGGATCTCCGAGACTCCGCTGCTGAGCTGCCGGCTGAGCGCGCGGCTGTAGGCGGGCGCGGCCACCGCGGGGCTCTCGATCGCGGCGGGGGGCAGGGGGCGCACGTAGCCTGGCCAGCTGCTGCCGCCCAACCACTGCGACCACTCCTCGGGCAGCCGGGGCAGCCCGAAGGCCTGGTCGAAGAGGCGGCTGTGCGGGTACCAGTCGCGGAAGGGGTCCCAGCTGGGGCCCCGCAGGAGCGAGAAGGGGACGCGGCGCTCGGTCATACTGGCTGACTCTGCTCTGGACGTCTGCTCGGAGAAGTGCGGGGCGCTGGGCCGGGCTGCGCTTTTATGCGCTTCCAGTCGGGTATTTTTAGCAGGCGGTGTTTGAGGTCTCTATTAATGGCAATGACCCGTTTGAGGGCCGCCCCTCCCCATGCACTCCTCCCCTAGCGTTCAGGGGCCGTGGGCGGGGCGAAGAGGGTTCTGCCCTCATCTGGAACCTTCTCTCGTTAAGGAAAACAAATGAGTTCGAGAGCTCGAAGCTGGAGCCGTGCCATGGCAGGGCACTCGCCGTCCCTGGTGCTTAAGAGCTGCCGACTGTGACCCGTGGCCAGGGCCGTTCTTTTGTTAAGGAGGACAGAGCCAGACAGGTTGGGTTGGGGCATACAACTGAGAAGTGGCAGAGGCAGGATTGGAATCACAAGCGTGTGAGATGGAATGTGATGTAAAGCAGGCTGGTGCTTGAGCCCAGGAGTTCGAGGCTGCAGTGCGTTATGATCTTACCACTGCACTCTAGCCTAGGCAACAGAGCAAGGACCTGTTAAAAAATTTTTAAAAAGGGGCCGGGTACGTGGCTCATGCCTGTAATCTCAGCACTTTGGGAGGCCAAGGCAGAAGGGTCCCCTGAGGCCAGGAGTTTGAGACCATTCTGGGCAACATAGTGAGACCCTACCTCTACCAAAATTTTTTTAAAAATTAGCTGGGCATGGTGTGCACGCCTGTGGCCTCAGCTACTCTGGAGGCTGAGGCAGGAGGCTCCTTTGAACGCTGGTGAGTAGAGGCTTTGGTGAACCTGGATTGCACCACTGCACTTCAGCATGGGCTACAGAGCAAAACCCTGTCTCAAAATAAGTAAATGAATAAATACAAATACAAAGATAAAGCAGTCTGGGCTGGGTGTGGTGGCTCACCCCTGTAATCCCAGCACTTTGGGAGGCTGAGGTGGGAGGATCACCAGAGGTCAGGAGTTTGAGACCAGCCTGACCAACATGGTGAAACCTCATCTCTACTAAAATTACAAAAATTAGCTGGGTGTAGTGGCGGGCGCCTGTAATCGCAGCTGCTGGGGAGGCTGAGGCAGGAGAATTGCTTGAACCCCGAAGGCAGAGGTTGCGGTGAACTGAGATCTCACCATTGCACTCCAGCCTGGGCGGCAGAGCGAGACTCCATCTCAAAAAAAAAAAAGCAATCTGGTAATCTGGTATGGTTGTTAGGAGTGTGGACTTTGAAGCCAGACTGCCTGAATTCACATCTTGGTTCTGTCACTAAGCAGATGAACTTGTGCAAGTTAGATTCTTTATGCCTCTGTTTCCCCATCTGGAAAATGGAGATTTTGATGATGGTAACAGTCATGCATTGCATAAAGATGTGTAGGTCAGCAAGGGACAACAAAAAATATGAAGGTGGTCCCATAAAATTATATTATTGGCTGGGTGCAGTGGCTCACATCTGTAATCTTAGCACTTTGGGAGTCCGACGTGGGAGGATTACTTGAAGCCAGAAGTCTGAGACAAGCCTGGGCAACTCAGTGAGACCCCATCTCTACTAAAATTCAAAACAAATTAGCCAGGTATGGTGGCATGGACCCGTAGTCCCAAATACTCAGGAGACTGAGGTGGACGAATCACTTGAGCTGAGGAGGTCGAGGCTGCAGTAAGCCTGATTGTGCCACTGCACTCCAGTCTGCGTGACAGAACAAGACCCTGTCTCCAAACAAACAAACAAAAACAATTATGTTACCGTGTTTTTACTGTATGTCTTCTATGTTTAATTAATTAATTTATTTAGAGATGGAGTCTCCCTCTGTTGCCCAGGCTGGTAGCGCAATGTCCCGATCTAGGCTCACTCTAACGTCCACCTCCCAGGTTCAAGTGATTCTCCTGCCTCAGCCTCGTAAGTAGCTGGGACTACAGGCAAGTGCCACGACACTGGCTAATTTTTGTATTTTTAGTAGAGATGAGGTTTTACCATGTTGGCCAGGCTGTTCTTGAACTCCTGACCTCAAGTAATCCACCCGCCTGGGCCTCCCAAAGTGCTAGGATTACAGGCGTGAGCCACCGCGCCTGGCCATCTTCTATCTTTAGAAACACTAATACTTACCATCATGTTGCAGCTGCCTCCAATATTTGGTGCAGTCATATGCTGTAGAGGTTTGTAACCTAGGAGCAGAAGGCTAGACCATATGACTTAGGTGTGTAGTAGGCTAGACCATCTAGATTTGTGTAAATCCACTCTGAGATGTTCCCACAATGATGAAATTGCCTAACAAGGCATTTGTCGGATGTGTCTCTGTTGTTAAGTGACTCATGACTGTAATGGGTAGGCCTGAGGATTCAGTGACCTAATGCAGGTGATGACTTTGGCCCAGAGCCTGGTACATCATAATTATTAGTTGTTACCTGCCTGGGATTAAAGAGAGGGAAGAGGAAGGAGAATTGGTGGGGTTTGGCAATTTTCCCCCTTCCCCTAACAGTGGGGCGGGCCCAGATAAGAACCTCCAAGGCACAGTGTGCTGAGAGGGGCCAGGAGGAAGATTACTGTCACATCTCCTACTATATGTATCTTTCCTTAAGAAGCACTGGTTGGGCTGGGCACGGTGGCTCACGCCTGTAATCCCAGCACTCTGGGAGGCCGAGGTGGGCGGATCATGAGGTCAGGAGATGGAGACCATCCTGGCTAACACGGTGAAACTCCGTCTCTACTAAAAAATACAAAAAATTAGCTGGGCATAGCCAGGCTGGTCTCGAACTCCTGACCTCAGGGAATCCACCCACCTCAGCCTCCCAAAGTGCTGGGATTACAGCCATGAGCTACCACACCTGGCCCATGGTGGTGCATGCCTGTAGTCCCAGCTACCCAGGAGGTTGAGGCAGGAGAATCGCTTGAACCTGGGAGGCAGAGGTTGCAGTGAGCTGAGATTGTGCCACTGCATTCTAGCCTGTGCAACAGAGCAAGACTCCGTCTCAAAAAAAAAAAAAAAGAACTGAGCCCTTGAAGATGAATGTGAATTCCAAGGGAGTGAGCAGAGTGTGTGGGTTTTGTGCCTTGAGTTGCACAATCTCTCGGGCAGCAGGGATAGATCCAGTCTGTCCTGATTTCAGGCAAGATGAAGGGAGCTTGTGTCTACAAAGGGCTGGCAGCTCCCATCCAGAATGTGGCTGGGCCTGGTAGAGCCACACCTGGAAGTGTTTATAACCACATCTGACAGCTCCCTCTGGGGTGGGGCACCCCGGGCTCCCGTCTGGACCAAGGTGAGCAGGCAGAGACAGATGAGGGCCCTCCCTGGCTCCTGACCTCACCTCAATTTTATACAGCTGGGGATGGGTGGGGCTGGGAGCGCTGGGGAGCAAAAGCCTGGGGCTTTCTGATGCTAAGTCCCGTGGGGTGTCAACCAGGAGCTCCCAAATGAGACCCACTTGGCTCATGACAATGACCCAGCCAGGGAGGTGAGGTAGAAGGCAGGGGTCCTGTCTGTCTCCCACCATTGGCTCCCAAGAGTCCCAGGAGTTCAGAGGCCTTTCCAGGAGTGATCTCTGATTCATGGTCCAGCCCCATTTCTTCCCTGATGGGGAGCAGGTGGGTAAGATAGAAAGGCATCTACGTCGGGCGCAGTGGCTCACGCCTGTAATCCCAGTGCTTTGGGAGGCCTAGGTGGAAAGATCTCTTGGGGCCAGGAGTTCAAGACTAGCCTGGGCAACATGGTGTGAAGCCTGTCTCTACAAAAAATTTAAAAATTAGCCAAGTGTGGTGGCACACACCTGTAGATCCAGCTACTAAGGAGGCTGAAGCAGGATCACTTGAGCCCAGGAGGTCAAGACTGCAATGTGATATGATTGCTCCACTGCACTCCAGCCTGGGCAACACAGCGAGACTCTGTCTCAAAAAGAAAAAAAAAAAAAAAAGAGAGGTATTTATGAGCTCGCTCTCAAAAAGGAAACTGAGGCTCAGAGAAGGCATGGGGACTTGCTGCTACCCCCAGTTCATCAAAGTGAGTGGCCTGGAGTCTGCCCGGATTCTGGGCCTGGGCAGGGCAAGACCTTAGTGGCCTTGGCTCCCCACAGAAGTATGAGGAGTGGAGCCTCAGCCCCAGGATAGGGGCAGCAAGTACAGTGGGACAGCAGTGGGAGGCCCTGGGTTTTAGAGAAGCAGGAGGTTGGCTCTGTGAGCGCTTTACAGGAGACAGCAGAAAGCCATTTAATCTCCGTGCACAGCAGTTTCCTTGTCTTAAAAAACAGGGATAACAGGCCCGGGTGCAGTGGCTCATGCCTGTAATCCCAGCACTTTGGGAGGCCGAGGCAGGCAGCTCACTTGAGGTCAGGAGTTCGAGACCAACATGGTAAAACGCCGTTTCTACTAAAAATGCAAAACTTAGCCGGGTGTGGTGGCACACGCCTGTAATCCCAGCCACTTGGGAGGCTGAGGCAGGAGAATTGTTTGAACCCAGGAGGCGGAGGTTGCAGTGAGCTGAGATTGCGCCACTGGAACTCCAGCCTGAGCGATAGAGTGAGACTCTGGCAAAAAAAACCCACAGGGATCACAGGACCTAAGTCAGGGTACAAGCAAGGCTGGAATGGCCATGCCTACGAAGACAGGAAAGAGGGAATGTCAGGGTTGTGGCAGGAGCCTAGGGCAGCACCCTCCCTGCAAGCTGGGCGATGGGGGCCAGGATCCCATCAGATGGATGAGGTAGGCTCAAGGGGCAAGCTCCAGGCTCTGAACAAGTCTGTGCAGATTCTCCTACTTGGTGCTCCCCTCGCCCTCTGTGATATGGGTATCAAAATCTGCAGAAAGGGAAACTGAGGCCTAGAGAAATGAGGGCATTTGCCCAGAATTACACAGTAAGTCCAGACTAATTCAATTTTGCAGCATTTGAGGTTCCTGGCCAGTGTTCCTTTTCCTTTTTTCTTTTTTGTTTGAGACAGAGTCTCATTCTGTCACCCAGGCGGGAGTGCAATGGCACTATCTCAGCTCCCTGCAACCTCTGTCTCCTGGAATGATCCTCGTCCTCAGCTTCCCCAGTACCTGGGATTACAGGCACCCACCATAACTCCTGGCTAATTTTTTATATTTTTGGTAGAGATGGAGTTTCAGCATGTTGGCCAGGCTGGTCTTGAATTCCTGAACCCAGGCAATAAGCCCGCCTCAGCCTCTCAAAGTGCTGGGATTACAGGTGTGAGCCACCACGCCCGGCCAACCAATGCTTCTTTTTTTTTATTTTTATTTTTTATTTTGAGACAGAGTCTCACTCTGTCGCCCAGGCTAGAGTGCTGGAGTGCAGTGGCGTGATCTCGGCTCACTGCAAGCTCCGCCTCCCGGGTTCACGCCGTTCTTCTGCCTCAGCCTCCCAAGTAGCTGGGACTACAGGCGTGTACCACCATGGGCCGGACACGGTTTGGGAGGCCGAGGTGGGTGGATTCCCTGAGGTCAGGAGTTCGAGACCAGCCTGGCTAAGGGCTCAGTTCTTGAGGGACGACTCTTAGATCACCCACAAGGGAGGGGAGATGGGTGGTTTCTGGCAGCATGGGGGTGAGGTGGGTGGTGGGGCAGAAACTGAGTTTTGGGGACAGATAGGGCTGGGCTTGAATCTGGGTGCTGCTGGCCTGGTGACCACTCTGAGCCCACATGTCCCTATTTGCAAAGTAGAACTAGCAAAGCCCCTGCCCGTCTGACAGCATTGTGGTCAGTTTCAAGTGTGTGAATATATGTGAAGTGCTCAGGGTACAGTAAGTCCTCACGGTGACTGCAAGGGCCTTTAACTGTGGATACTGAGCCTTAGAATAATCCGAATTACCCAGTTGTATGTGTTTTTTTGTTTTCTTGGGGTTTTTTTGAGTTGGAGTCTTGCTCTGTCGCACAGGCTGGAGTGCAATGGTGGGATCTTGGCTCACTGCAACCTCCGCCTCCCAGGTTCAAGCAATTCTCCTGCCTCAGCCTCCCAAGTAGCTGCAATTACAGGCGCCTGCCACCATGCCCAGCTAATTTTTGTATTTTTAGTAGAGACGGGGTTTCACCATATTGGCCAGGCTGGTCTCTTGGCCAGGCTGGTCTCTAACTCCTGACCTCGTGATCCACCCGCCTTGGCCTTCCAAAGTGCTGGGATTACAGATGTGAGCCACCATGCCTGGCCATATGTGCTTTATAGAGCATCAAAGTATCCTATCAGAGCCACTTTTTCTTCCTTTTTTATTTTTATTTTTTTGAGACAGAGTCTCGCTCTGTCGCCAGGCTAGAGTGCATTGGCACCATCTCAGCTCACTGCAACGTCCACCTGCTGGGTTTAAGCGATTCTCCTGCCTCAGCCTCCCGCCACCATGCCCAGCTATTTTTTGTATTTTTAGTAGAGATGGGGTTTCACCATGTTGGCCAGGCTGGTCTCGAACTCCTGACCTCAAATGATCCACCTCAGCCTCCCAAAGTGCTGGGATTACAGGCGTGAGCCACCATGCCCAGCCTCCTTTTTTTTTTTATTTTATTTTATTTTTTATAGATAGGGTCCCCACTCCTCTGTTGCCCAGGTTGGAGTGCAGTGGTGCAATTATAGCCCACTGTATGCTCAACGTTCTGGGCTCATGTGATCCTCCCTGCCCCGCCTCCTGAGTAGCTGGGACTACAGGCACTTGTCACCATACCCAGCCAATTTTACAATTTTTTATAGAGAGGGGGTCTCACTATGTTACTCAGGCTGGTCTTGAACATCTGGCCTCAAGCAGTCCTCCTACCTTTGTCTCCTGACTACCTGGAATTATAGGCATGAGCCATGGCGTCCAGCTAGGAGTCCCATTTTTGAGATGAGAAAACTGACGGTCTGAATGGCCCCAGGGTCACAAAGCTGGTAAGTGTCTCAGACCTTCCTATTCTCCACCCAGCAAGGGGGAGACTTCCCAGACAGTTCAGAGAGGCCTGTGGGCTTCCAGTGCACAGGGGCAGGAATGCACCTCTTCCACCCTAACCGGGTACCTTTTCTCCAGGAGGCTGCACTCTGCCCTCCCTACCAGGCAACCGAGCTGGGCAAGGGGGCCAGGGCTGGGTGGCGGCTCCCACGTGCCCCCCTGCCCAGCTGTTCTCTGACAGTGTGGCTGGCTCCAGCATCCAGAGCACTGAGCTGCCAGAGGTGGTCTTTCTGGGATAAAGAGGAAAATTCAGACCAGGCGCGGTGGCTCACGCCTGTAATTTCAGCACTCTTGGAGGCCGAGGCAGGCGGATCATGAGGTCAGGAGTTCGAGACCAGCCTGACCAACGTGGTGAAACCCCGTCTTTATTAAAAACATAAAAATTAGCCAGGTGTGGTGGCACGTGCTTGTAATCCCAGCTACTCCGGAGGCTGAGGCAGGAGAATCACTTGAATCCAGGAAGCAGAGGTTGCAGTGAGCCAAGATTGCGCCACTGCACTCCAGCTTGGGCAACAGAGCAAGACTGTCTCAAAAAAAAAAGGAGGAAAATTTTAGTCCCAGGGATTTCCCAGAAGCCACCATGGAGTGGGGTGGGGGGAGGGGTGAGAGGGCAGGTCATAGCCCTTCCCTCTCTTCATTGCCCACTGCAAGGTCCAGGGAGTCCTTCATCAGACGGTCCCTCCCCTCACCTCTAGCCCCCAAATCTGGGGTGCTCAGCAGCATCCCCAAGACTAACCCCCTTCCTTTCACTGCGCCCAAGGCCTTGACCACGCTAGCCACGCCTTCTGCAGGCTTCTGCCAACTGCAACTGAACCAGCCCCGCCTTGGCTGGCCCGGCCTCAGAGAAAGTGCCAGAATCTCCAGGCAGCTGCCCGAGCTCCCCAGAGAGACCTGACAGCTGATGGATGACTCCAGCCCCCGGGCCTGCTTGGCATTGAAAATGTGGACAACAGTAATCAGAGCGCCGGGGGTGGGGTATAGGGGATGCTGGGTCTTTCTGGAAACATCTAGACACTGCCTCTCTGGGAGTTCACTTCTAAAAACCCACCTCCAGCCTGCCCCACTCCCTGGACCTCTGGTTTCTGGCTGGACTGGGAGGGGGCCACGCCACCCCCATCACCACTGAAGTGGGGGCCACAGAGGGGCCAGGTGGGAGGGCTGGGAATCTGTCCTCCCGCCCCTTCCACTCTGGCTGTCTAGCTCTGGAGTCTGGGGACCTGGGTGTCTTTGACTGCAGCCTTGGCCAAGGGCCAGCATCCGTGACTCATTTTCTTGATCTGTACAGTGAAACCATTGGACTGGATGTTCTAAGTCTCCTTCCAGGGCGGTGAATCAACAGTTTCTCCTCCACTCTTCCCTGCCCCTCCAGGTCCCCTGCATTACCCACTCCACAGCCTAAATGCTGCAGGACAGGGGTGTGCACATGGGAAGAAGGGGTGACAAAGATTCCCTGCTTGACCAAACTTTTCTCAGACTCTGGAACCTCCTAAGCCCCTCTGCATAAATCTAGTCTTTTTTTTTTTTTTTTTTTCCCCAGACAGAGTCTCACTCTGTTGCCCAGGCTGGAGTGCAATGGCGCGATCTCAGCTCACTGCAACCTCCTCCTCCCGGGTTCAAGTGATTCTCCTGCCTCACTCAGCTTCCGGAGTAGCTCGGATTACAGGCATGAGCGACCACGCCTGGCTAAGTTTGTATTTTTAGTAGAGATGGGAGTTCACCATGTTGGTCAGGCTGGTCTCGAACTCCTGACCTCAGGTGATCCACCCGCCTTGGCCTCCCAAAGTGCTGGGATTACAGGCGTGAGCCACCGTGCCCAGTTCGTAAATCCAGTTTTTGCAAGAAACCTGTGGAGTCTGTTTCACAAGAACCCCTCACCCTCGACATCTGATCACCCTCCAGATCAGGTTCCTCATCCTCTACCATCTCCAAGGTGATGTCTGATCTCCCTGGCTGGCCTTCAGCTAGAATCCTGCTAGGTCGGTTGAGCCAGAACCCCCTGATATTTGCTCTTAGTAATTTTCCATCCACTCGCCCCACCCTACTCCTGGGCCATAAATTCTCGCTTGCCCATGCTCTATTCAGAGTTGAGCCCACTCTCTCTTCCCCCACTGCACAATCCCATTGCAGTCCCACCTATATAGCTCTTGTGATGGTCCTGAATAAAATGTTCCTGCTCATGCTTTAATGAGTATCATAGAATCATTTTTTAAACAGTGGAGATAGGAGTGAGGGGAGGACAGGAGACACTCACCAGGCCTGAGAGGGGAACGTTCCCTCCCTGTCAGCCAGCTAAGCCTGGATGTGACCTGCACTGCTTTAAATCAGAGTGAGATGGAGAAAAGGGGTGAATGGAGCAGGAGTACTTCCTAAGACTGCGGGAGAGTGGGATTCCTGTCCTGAGATAGATTCAGGTTTCCCCCTTAAGAGAGCCCTAGAAAGTGGGTAGGTGGAGGGGGAGGTAGGAGACCCCCAGGCATCCGGGTCTCTAAGATGCCTCCTTGGGTAGGTGGAGCAGGGCCTGGAGGCCAGCAGGTGCCTGGTGATGGGGCCAGTTTGCTGAATACTCCCTCAGCTGAGAGAGGAAGGCAGGAGGCCTGGGGCCTTCTAGAACATCTCAAAAAAAGGCAGGCAGGCTGCTCCAGGTGGCTCACGCCTGTAATCCCAGCACTTTGGGAGGCTGAGGCAGGTGGATCGCTTGAGGCCAGGAGTTTGAGACCAGCCTGGCCAACATGGTGAAACCCCATTCTTACTAAAAATACAAAAATTAGGCCAGGCGTGGTGGCTCATGCCTGTAATCCCAACACTTTGGGAGGCCGAAGTGGGCAGATCACCTGAGGTCAGGAGTTCGAAACCAGCCTGGCCAACATGGTGAAACCCCGTCTCTACTAAAAATACAAAAATTAGCCGGGCGTGGTGGTGCGCACCTGTAATGTCAGCTACTTGGGAGGCTGAGGCAGGAGAGTCACTTTAACCCAGGAGGTGGAGGTTGCACTGAGCCGATAATGCGCCATTGCACTCCAGCCTGGGCAACAAGAGTGAAACTCCATCTCAAAAAAAAAAAAAAAACCCA
>NC_037670.1:10355665-10424727 GCF_003255815.1 Theropithecus gelada | reverse complement strand
CCCCCCCGCGCTTCTTGGTTACCTGGATCACCAAGGATTAGGAGGGACTAGTTGGAGAATCATACCCTGTTAGAACTGAAAGGTTGCTCATGAAACCCTGGTTATTGTACAGGTGACAACTGAGGCCTAGAGAGGCACACCGATCTGCCAAGGCTGCCCAGCAAGGCAGTGTTGGGCTCAGAACTTTTTGCTTGTGTTCCCCCCACTCCCCGCCAGTGTAATCTAGGGCTTCAGGGTGATTTCCACAAAGGCAATCCATAATGTCACCCGGAGACCCAGGCCCAGACACTTCCAGTCCTAGCAGAGAAACTGATCATGGCTTCACCAGCCACGCCCTGGGCACAGCCCCACAGCTGTGTAGGGCAAAGGAGTGTGGCTGGCTCCTCTGACAGCTGCCCCAGAGACCAGACTGCTGTGCCCCCTCCTCCAAATCCCCCAGGTTAGTGAGAAAGAGAGAGGCAGACAGACGGACAGCTGACCAGGGCCAGACCAGCTCACTTGGGTATCTCCCAGGCAGCCTGTGCAGAGGGGTCCGCCTGGCCCCCAGGCTGACCACAGGCCACTCAGCAGGCTGGACCTTGAGATGAAGGAGAAAAGGAGACATCATTGTCCGGAGACGGATGTAGGGAGGGCAGGAGGGGCTCCGGAGGGATGGAGGGACTCTTGCAGAGCTAAATTCCATGCCGGCTGCTGCTCACCCAGACGGAAGTACAGAGCTCCCTCCCCTTCATGGGCCCTCAGGCCCCCACCGGGACCCTTCCCTCTGAGGCCTCCTGCACCTGTCTCTCTGATCGCCCCGAGCACCTCCAGTTCTAGCCCCCTCCTTCCCTGGCCCCCTACCCTGGCAGAACCCACTCATTGTCCTTTAGCCCCTTCACCCCCCTCCCTGTGCCAGGTTCAGTGGATCCTCGGAGAAGGTCCCCGGGCCGAGGTCTCTGTCCCTGATCGGGGTCAGCGGCCCCAGCCCTGAGTCCCCGGTCCCCCAAGACCCTCCATACCTGGTGATGCGCCGCGGCTCCATGAAGCTCGGCGAGTCCCGGCGCCGCTTGCGGATGGGCGAGTAGCTGCGGGAGCGGCGCCGGGCGCGGGCGGCCTCGGCCTCGGAGTGCCTTGCGCGGCCCTCGCCGTCCTTGTCCCTGCGGGGCCGGCCCGAGGTAAATGAGCGACGCGACCCGGCCGCTCCACCCCGCCGCCGCCCCGTCGGCCCTGTCCGGGCGGACACTCACCGGCTGAGGGGCTTCTTGGGCGAGGGCGAGCGGCTGGGGCTGCGGGGCCGCTTCTCCGCGGAGCGCGAGCGCGATTTGGAGGGCGAACGGCTGGAGCTCCAGGAGCGGGGGTGCGGGCCGGGGCTGCGCGAAGAGCTCTTCCCTTCCGGGCCGCCGCGCCGGCCGTGCGCGCCCGGGGACGGAGAGGTGCTGACGGGCCGCGCGCGCGGGGGCCGCTCCTTGGCCCTGGAGGAGGAAGACGGCGCAGGACAGGGTTCAGCGACCCGGGAAGGAGGCTGGGGGCGGGGAGGGTTCCCTGGGGCGGGGAGGGTTCCCTGGGGCGGGGCTTAGGCAGAGGGGCGGGGTCCGTGTAGTTTGTGTTCAGTTTGTGCGGAGTGCGCAGTGAACGCGGAGCCTAGTGAGGGGCAGGGTTCAGTTCAGGGAGAGCCCCGTGAGGGGGGCGTGTTAGGGGAGATCAGTAGAGGAAACTGGTCTGCGGGATGGTGGGGAGAGTGATCAGTAAACGGGAAGCCTCATGGGAGGAGAGGGGGTTCCCGAGAGCAGTGATCAGTAAGGGGAGAGGGATCTGCTGTGGGGAAGGGGTCAGGATAACCGGGGGTAGCTCAAGGTGGGGGGAGGGAGCTCCATGGAGGCTTGACATCAGTGGAGGGGGACTGGGATCAGTGTGGGGAGGGAAACTCCCTGGAGTTTGGAGGTCAGTGGAGGGGGTGTAACTCCCTAGGGAGAGTTGGGGTTCCCCCTGTGAGAGGGGAGTTGGGATCAGTGTGGCGAGGAAATCCATGGGAGGATCCATGGGGTCCATAGGGATTTGGGGTCCATGGAGAGGGAGGGGAGCTCCGTGGGGGTTTGGGATCCGTGGGGGGTTGGGATCTGTGGGGCGTAGATCACTGGGGAGGGTGGGATCCGTGGGGGGTAGCTCATGGGGGGATGGAATCCGTGGGGGTAGCTCCGTGGGGGGCGTTGGGATCCGTGGCGGGGGTTGGGATCCGTGGTGGGTAGCTCAGTGCGGGGAGGGATCCTGTGGGCGGGTATCCGCTAGTGGAGGGGAGCCCTGTGCGGGATGGGGGCGGGAATCCGGCTCGGGGTCCGAGCACGCTCACCGTTTCCCGTGTCCGCCGTGGCCTCGCTCGGAGCCGGGCTCCGGCCCGGGGCCGGGGGCGCCGCCGCCGCTGCCGGAGTCGCTGCTGGAGTGGGCCCTGCTGAGCGAGTGCGACGAGCCCCGAGGGGGCGCAGGCCGGGCGCGCCGGCGACCCCTGCGGCGGGGCGCGGACGCCGAGGACCGCGAGCGCCGCCGCCTCCGCCTCCGCCGCCGCCGCCGCCTGCCCGCCCCGCCCGCCGCGCGGCCTCCGCGACCTTGGGACGACGGCGCCGAGCGCGGGCTCGGGCTCTCCTTCCCCCGCGCGGGCGGCGTGGGTGCGGCGGCCGCCGCCTTGTCACGGGCCCTGGGCGAGGGCGAGTTGGGCTTCTGACGGGGAGAGAGGCAGAGAGGGCACGGAGGGGGGAGAGGGAGACGAGAGAGACAGACAGAGAGAGAGGAGAGAGAAGACAGAGACAGGAGAGAGAGGGAGAGAGAGAGAGGAGAGAGAGAGAGAGAGATAGACAGACGAGACAGAGAGAAAGGAAAGAGGAGGGAGAGACAGAGAAAGAGAGGAGAGAAAGAGATAGACAGAGAGCGAGAGACAGAGAGAGAAAGAGACGGAGAGAGAGAATGGAGAGAGACAAGAGACAGGGAGAGAGAGAGAGACAGGAGAGAGGGAGAGAGAGAGAAGAAAGAAAGAAAGAGAGAGGGAAGAGGCAGAGAAGAGAAAGAGGAAGAGAGAAAAAGCGGGAGAGAGAGAAGTGAGAGGGACAGAGATGAGAGAGGGCGAAAGAGCGAGGGAGATGAGAGCGAGAGGAGAGAGCGAGACAGGAGAGAGAAAGGAGAAGGAAAAAAGGGGGGAAGAGAGAAGGGGACAGAGACAGTGAGAAGAAGAGACAGAGGAGAGACGGGGCGGGGGGGGGGGGGGGAAGGAGAGAGAGAGAGAGAGCGCGCGAGAACGAGAGAGCGAAAAGAGAGAAGGATGGAAGCCAGGGAGAAACAGAAAAAATCCAGACAGGCAGGGGACAAGAGTGGAGGCAGAGAGAGGACAGAGCAAGAGGAGCGAGAGGTTGGGGTGAGAGAGCGGGCGGGTAGGGTGGGGGGAGAGAAGGAGAGAGGGCTTTCACCGGGCCCGGGCCGGGGGCTGCCAGTCCCGGAGCATCGCACACACGGTTCCCCGCGCCTGCCCTGCCTCTGCCTCTCCTGGGTGTCCACCTTCTGGCCTCAACAGTGCAGCTCATGCAGGGTTCTTGGCATGCAAAACACAAGAGGGACGGAGCGGTGGGGGGCGGGGGCCAAAGGGGGAGGGTCTCCAGGACAGGCGTCGGGGCTGGCATTGCCCCCCGATGGGACGGACGATTCCCGGCAGAGAGAAGAGAGAGCGGCACCGGGAGCGGGGCCAGGGCCAGCCCACCAGGCCGGGCCCCCAGCGCTTGGGGGTGGGCGAGGGGATGGAGGGGGGGCGTCACACGGCACACAGATGGGGGAGGGGGCGAGGGGGACAACTGAACTCAAAACTGAACCGAAGAAAGGAAGGAAAAACAGAAATAAAAAAACAAAATCCACAAATGTCATTAGATACCAAAAATCAAAAACAATATCTGATCCTGGGGAACCTGACATTTTTCTGTTAATATTTTTTTTTTGTTTTCCGGCCCTGCAGAGAGCTTTGGAGCTGTCAGTAGCACCCGACTGTCTTTCTGTTTCTCTCTTTTCTTTTTCTTTTTCTTTCTTTTTTTTTTTTTAAGTTCTGATTTTTAAGTCCCTCTTGGTTAACGTCCACTTACCAATAAAGTGGCACTTCCTCCTTTAGTAGGTAAGGTGTGTAAGAGAAGGGAAAAGTGTGGTAGTATAAGTTCATCATTAGATTCACAAAAATGCAAGAGAGAGATAGAGAGAGAGAGAGAAACGCAACCACCCCATTCTAGGCCTGAGAGGAGGCCACGCCACCTCTGGAGGAAGGGCTGGCAGCGCCCGGCTCCTGAGTGGGCACCTCTTAGGTGACCGCTGGATAGAGATGGCAAATGTTTTTCCAAAAGTGGAGTTAGGACACAAGGATTGGAACACAGAAAACCAGGAAGGTCACCTGGCACCATCAAAAGGGCCCTGGCTGGGATTCAGGAGTCTGACAGCCTGCCTCTATCTCACCGAACGACCCTGGCCACGTCACTTCCCCAGTCTGGGCCTCAGTTTCCCCATCCACAAAATGAGAGGGTTGGCTTTTGCTTCCTGATGTCCCTTCCAGGGCAAAGATTCCAGGATTCTCTGCATGCCCCCTGCCCATCCTTCCCGTCTCCCTCCCTACACACAGCTGATCCCCCCTCCTGTCCTTGGCCCTCCATCTAGTAACAATTGACTGTCCTTGTCTGTTTATAGGTCTGCTCCTCCCTGAAAATCCTCCGATCACCACTCCCAACTTGACTTTGAGCACTTCCAGGGCAGATGTAGTATCTGATTCACCTCTGTACCTCACTTTTTATCACAGAACTTGGCACCTAGTAAAACCTTGATTCTGTTTGCTAAGGAAGGAAGAATCCTAGAAGCCAGGTGGTGCCTGGACCAAGCTCTTTTGGCAGGCTGTTTCTTTTTTCTTTTTGAGAAGGCGTCTCACTGTCTCTCAGACTGGAGTGCACTAGCGTGATCTTGGCTCATTGCAACCTCTGCCTTCCGGGTTCAAGCAATTCTCCTTCCTCAGCCTCCCAAGTAGCTGGAACTACAGGTGTCTGTCACCACGTCTGGCTAATTTTTGTATTTTTAGTAGAGATGGGGTTTCACCGTGTTGGCCAGGCTGGTCTCAAACTCCTGACCTCAAGTGATACTCCCTCCGGCCTCAGCCTCCCAAAGTGTTGGGATTATAGACGTGAGCCACTGAGCCCAGCCATTGGCAGACTGTTTGGATGAGAAGACAAAAGCTGCTGCCACCTCTTAGGGCACCTTGCTGCCAGGGACTAGAAGGAGCATGGTTTCCTTGGCATGACACTGGGTGTTTCCTGCAGAGGGCAAGGTGGTGCCCAGGCCTTTCCCTGCAGGGCTGAAGTTGAGCTGAACATGGAGGTAGAACCAGGAGGTCAACCTCATGGGTGGAAAGGCACAGATGGCTCCTGATTGGTGCCTACAGCAGCCAATGAACACTAGCCATAGCTGCCCAAAGTCAATCAGGCCATGAAGACCTGTCCTGGGAGAGCTTAATGTCTCCATTTGGGGCAGAGGCAGGCATAAGTGGACACAATGGATGTTACCTGGTATTGGGGTGCCCCTTTGAGCACCCCTGACTCTCCTGATCACAAGCTCACCCCTCACCCTAGGCTAGGAGAATTGGAGGCTGAATTGGCTCCTCTTTTTTTTTTTGAGACAGAGTCTCACTCTGTTGCCCAGGCTGGAGTGCAGTGGCATGATCTTGGCTCACTGCAACCTCTGCTTCCCAGGTTCAAGCGATTCTCCTGCTTCAGCCTCCCAAGTAGCTGGGATTACAGGTGCATGCCACCACGCCTGGCTAATTTTTGTATTTTTGGTAGAGACAGGGTTTCACCATGTTGGCCAGGCTGGTGTTGAACCCCTGACCTCAGGTGATCCACCTGCCTCGGCCTTCCAAAGTGCTGGGATTACAGGTGTGAGCCATCGTGCCTGGCCTTGGGTTGACTCCTCTGAGATGGCAGTTCTATTCCCAACAGGAGACCCTCAGTCCCCTGACACATACTCCCGCCACTCCAGAAGGCAGCCAGTGCCCCAGCACTTTCAAGCGCCCCCAGCTCATTCTTTTCCCTCAATAGGAGGCAAATGAGAAAGTTTCTGGGATTGTCATATTTGCCGTTTCTGTCCTATACTCTGGGTCGTCAAAGAGTGCAAAGTGAACACATATGAGGTGGGGGAAGCTTGGGAGCCAATTCACAGTAGCCCACAACTCAAGGTGACACTGGTCTCCTTCTTTAAGAAATCTTTGCTTGCTACTTTGGTTACGGGAGGTAGCGCAGCAGGGCTTAGGAATAAGCCTAGCTGTGAACCCTGACTCCAACTCTGAATTTGGATCTGAGCCAGCTACTTCCTTCCTTTCTTCTCTTTCTTTCTCCTTCCTTCCTTCCTTCTTTCCTTCCTTCCTTCCTTCCTTTTTTCCTTCCTTCCTTCCTTCCTTCCCTCCTTCCTTCCTTCCTTTTTGTTGTCTATTTGTTTGTTTTGAGACAGAGTTTCACTCTGTTGTCCAGGCTGGAGTGCAATGGCGCAGTCTTGGCTCACTATAACCTCCACCTCCCAGGTTCAAGTGATTCTCCTGCCTCAGCCTCCTGAGTAACTGAGGGATTACAGGCGTGAGCCACCACGTCAGGCTAATTTTTTTGTATTTTCAGTAGAGATGGGGTTTCACCGTGTTGGCCAGGCTGGTCTTGAATTCCTGGCCTCAAGCGATCCACCTGCCTCGGCCTCCTAAAGTGCTGGAATTACAGGCGTAAGCCACCACGCCTGGCCTGAGCCAGCTGCTTCTGACTCAAAGAAAGGAGCTAACAGTAGGCGAGGAAGACCACGGGCCATGATGGGTCCTTCCCACAGATGCTGCAGAGCCCTCCTGACTTCCCACCACCTTATGCTGAGAGTGGGGTGGGAGTGTTAGGAGCCAAAAGGGTTTAGGTTGGGTGGCTGTTCACCCCCATCATGGTCCTGTCCCCTACCATGAAGGTCCAAGCCCCCAGGTCCAATCCCCTGTGCTGATCCGGATACTTCCTGCCTGCTATTTTTGAAGACCAAGTTCTTCCCTACTTCCTTCTCATCTCCTCCAAGTCACGGGCCTGCCATGGCCCAAGATGATAGTCATTGGAAAAGTGGAACATCCTGAAATTGGCCTTGGTAAGAGTTTGCTGTGAGACCTTAAGGGGGTCACCAGACTGTGGGGAGCCTCAGTTTCCCCATTGGTAAAATGGGGATAAGCGGAGTCTTTGCTGGGTCAGCCTATATTGGGATTGGGAGACTCTTTTCAGAGCACAAGCAACTCATGGTCTCTTCACTGGGTCAGAGCAGTGCAGGAAGGACTGGGGGATCCTATGGGGTGTCCACCAAGTACCAAGATAGCAGAGGATGGGAGGAAGGCACCTCTCATGTCCTCCTCCACCCATCCCTCTGGAAGTCTTCAGGAAGGGGTCACCATGCACCTGCCAGAGTCTGAGCCTCGTCCTCAGCTTGGCTGGGTCTCATTCTTCCTGGGAATTGAGGAAGATCTAAGGCCAAGCGCTATGGGATTTCATAGGATGCTCAGAGACCTCCAAACCTCCCTTCCAGGAAGCTGCTCTTTGTGCCTTGGTGCCTCTTGCAGGGATCTCCTCTCCCCACCTCCCACCCACAGCCTGGCTAATGCCTATTGGCATCCCTACCCTCAGCTCCAGGGTGCCTTCTCCAGGCTGCATCACATCCGCTTCTCTATGATCCCATAGAACCTGGTTCCTTCCTTCCCATAGGGACTCTGCCAGGCTGTGCTAGCCAGGGGGCTGCTGTGGTGAGAAGGAGCTTCCCACTCACATTTCAGCTTTTTCCCTCCATCACACTCAGTGTTCTTCATCTGTCCTCCATCCTGGGAGGCCCAGGTCGGCCTGCCTCTCTCCTGGCACGGACATCCAAATGGGGCCTGGCACAGAGGAGGTGCTGGGCACATGTCTGCTTAGTGTGTGTGGGAATGAATGAATGAATGAGTGAGTGAGTGAATGAGGGATCTCGCCTGCCTCTGAGCTGTGTTCCCAGGAGCCCCTCCTCTCCTTTTTACTACTTGCTAGCTGACATGTTTTCTTTTGTTTGTGTTGTATATATATACACACACACACACACACACACACATATATATATATATATATATATAAAATTGTTTGTTTGTTTGTTTTTTGAGATGGGGGCTGGCTCTGCTGCCCAGACTGGAGTGCAATGGTGCAATCACAGCTCACTGTAGCCTCCAACTCCTGAGCTCAAGTGATCCCCCCACCTCAGTCTCCTCAGTAGCTGGGTCTACGGGTACACACCACCATGCCTGGCTATTTATTTTATTTTATTTTTAGTAGAGATGGGGTCTTGCTCTGTTGCTCAGGCTGGTCTCAAACTCCTAGCCTCAAGTGATCCTTCCACCTCGGCCTCCTAAAGCATTGGGATTACAGGCATGAGCCACTGCTCCCAACCTTTGGGTAAGAAATTTCTGAGGGTCAAGTGGAAAAGATGATGGAAGGGAGTAGTAAGGGGGCAGTGTGTTCACCTGGTCCTGGTACTCTGAAGGACAAGAACAGGTAAACACCTGAGATGCTTTACTCTTGCTTCCTTTGAGGACTTAGACGACCACCCACCTCTAACTCAGCGTTTGAGATCCCAGCTTGTGGGTCCCTGGTCATAACAGAAACTCCTCAAGGAGGGACCCTCCCCTTCCTCATCGGGCTTCAACAGAGTTTCTCCTGTCAGATCAGCAGCACTTTCCTTCTTTTCTTTCTTTTTTTTTTTTTTTGAGGGAGCAGGGACTGAGTCTCGCTCTGTTGGCCAGGCTGGAGTGCAGTGGTGCAATCATGGTTCACTGCAGCCTCAAACTCCTGGGCTCAAGCAATCCCCCTGCCTTAGCCTCCTGAGTAGCTGAGACTACAAGTGGTATAACCTCACCTAGCTTGCCCTTTCTCCCTTTTTAAAGAGTCACTTGTTGGCCAGGCACAGTGGCTCACGCCTGTAATCCCAGCACTTTGGGAGGCTGAGGTGGGCAGATCACGAGGCCAGGAGATCGAAACCATCCTGGCTAACACGGTGAAACCCTATCTCTACTAAAAATACAAAAAATTAGCCAGGTGTGTTGGCGAGCGCCTGTAGTCCCAGCTACTCGGGAGGCTGAGGCAGGAGAATGGCGTGAACCCAGGAGGCGGAGCTTGCAGTGAGCCAAGATCGTACCACTGCACTCCAGCCTGGGCGACAAAGTGAGACTCTGTCTCACAATAAAAAAATAAATTAATTGATTAAAAAAATAAAGAGCCACTTGCTGTCTCCCCTCCTGGCACCACCCAGTGTTGAGAAGGATGTTCTGAGTGGGTGAACTCCCTGACACCTGCCCCCGGGATAAACATGGGGTGGGGTAGGGACGAGTGGCTGGGCCTTCTCTTTTCAAAGCTGAAGATGGAAGCCGTGGAGGCCTCATAATGGTTGGAATGCTGAATGCCCTTTTTTTTTTTGAGACGGAGTCTCATTTTGTCACCCAGGCTGGAGTGCAGAGGCACGATCTAGGCTCACTGCAGCCTCCGCCTTCCAGGTTCAAGCGATTCTCCTGCCTCAGCCTCCCAAGTAGCTGGGATTACAGGCGTGCACTGTAAAATGCACAGCTAATTTTTGTATTTTTAGTAGAGACGGGGTTTTGCCATGTTGGCCAGGCTGATCTCGAACTCCAGACCGCAAGTGATCCGCCCACCTCGGCCTCCCAAAGTGCTGGGATTACAGGCGTGAGTCACCGCACCTGGCCAGAATGCCACATTTCTCTAGCTGCTCCCAGGTGGGAAAGGAAACAGTTTAATAGGCAGGGGTGCAGAGGTGGGGTCCCCTAGGGTCCACCTCCAACTCTAGTACCCTCAGTGTGGGTGGATGAGCCCTGGGCTGAGAGTCACAAGTCCCAGGACCTAGTCCTGGTTCTGCTGCAGCATCCTCTGGGCCCCTAGCCCCTGCTGATTGTTCCTTTGGGATCCTTCTGCTCTGAGGGTCCACATTAAGCTGTTCAAATTCAGAAGATGGAAGGATGCTGAGGGTGGAAGGAGCCCTGTCTGGGTTGGATCATGGACCAGGCAGCAGGCAGGTAAATTACCTGTAAATTACCTCACAGAGACTTTGCTAAGTAGGCCTTCTAGGTTTCAAACCTGCTCCTGGCCAGCTCACTGCCCTGCCCACTGCCACCCCAAATGAATCTACTATCGCACCCAATAGATGGAAGCTGGAGGCTCAGTCCTGGTGCCCGTTTCTCCTCCAGAGCCCTGCAGCTCCCACCCCAAGGCTCCATCCTGCAGCCAGGGAAGGATTCGAGGAAGCGCAGAGTTCCCTTTGGCTCAGTAGGCCCCCGAGGATGGGATGGGGCTTTTCCCTTGTGCCTGACCTTGGCCAGAACTTCCTCCAGGATCTGGAGGCCAAGAGGCCCCACAATGGCTCCTCTGCCCCTGCCTATTGCCCGAAAGGGCCCTGAAGGCCAGCGGGGTGACCGAAGTCCCAGGGGCTGGCAGGGATGAAGGGTGAGGAGGGGCTTCGCAGCTATCCAGACAACAGAAATCAAATTGGCTTCACTGCAGCATACAGTTCAGGAAAGAAACACAAACTTGGAATGCTAAACCACACAGAAATGCATTCGGACAACAGAATGAGAAAGAAGGCGTGAAGGAGGATTTAGGGGTGGAAGTCAGGGATGGAGAGGAAGAAGGAGGGAACAGGGAAGCTGGAGAAGGGGGGGAGATGGGCTAGAAAAGTTGGTCAGGGAAAGTCAAGAAAACCAAACGACAAACCAGGAAACATAGCTTTGTAGCTCATTTGAAGAAAGTGCAAGTTACAAATGAGTAGTCACTAAAATAAAGAAAGAAAAGGGAGGAAGATGAAACCAACCAGGGCAAGATCGAGAGAAAGAGAGAGAAAGAAAACCACATTCAAACCAAGCAAAGTGGCGGGGCTTATCTGGAGATGGGAGCGAGAGCGCACAGCGGAGCTGGGATACCTACCTTCTCAGTGGTCAGGGACAGGAATGCAATAATAAAAAAGAAAAGAAGGTCTCCGCATTGGGAATGCAGAATTGGGGAAAGACAGTGACCCTAAACTGTGCTCCCCCTCTGAGCCAGTAGATGGGTGGCCAATGTGGCTTTTGTCTCATCCCAGGGATGGGAGGGGGCTCTTGCCCGGCCATTTCTGTTTGC
The DNA here is from genome assembly GCF_003255815.1 of Theropithecus gelada. Lineage (NCBI taxonomy): Eukaryota > Metazoa > Chordata > Mammalia > Primates > Cercopithecidae > Theropithecus > Theropithecus gelada. The sequence continues at coordinate 10,413,550 of NC_037670.1, read as the reverse complement.
TTTTTTTTTTTCCTCCGTTTTAAACAATGGGTTCCACTAGCCAAGCTTTCTTTACTGTTCAAACAACAGAAAACCTCCACAGAGCATGCAGGAAGCAGCTGATGGAAGAGAACCACAGGGTGGGCTACAGAGGGTCTGGCAGCATGGGAGAGAGGCCCATGCCGGGGGAGAGAGATGGAGAGGAAGAGAGAAAGGGACAGGAGGCAGACAGACAGAGAGACAGACAGAAGAACAGACAAAATCAGACAGAGATAGAAATGGGAAGAGAGGGAGAAAGAGAAACAGAAAGACAGAGACAATGACAGAAGCAAACAAACAGAGAGGCAGGAAGAGAGAAAGGTGCCCCCAGACAGAAAGAGGAGACAAGCGCTGTTTAAACAAGGCCAATCGGAGTGGACAGATGGGTGAAGGGAAAATGTGCATTTAAAAGGGAAGGCAACCGCAGAGCCGATCTGGAGGAGTGATCCTGCCTCTGGTCAATCCCACTCCTTTCCCTCTGGCTTCGGCATCATTTTAGCAAAATTCATCCCTTTTGCCTTTTTCTGTTCCTGGATAAGGCAGGTCAGTGGGTGCCTTGGTACCTTTTCTTGGGGGTCACCCGAGGCTGGCCATTACTTGATAAAATTTGGACCAGAGAGAGAAGCCAGAGAGAGCCTGGAGGCCATGATCCTGAGCCTTCTCTGCCACCCTCAGCTAAGGGTGTTACCTTCCAGGCAGCCCCTGACACTGTGGGGTTTTTTTTGTTTTTGGGGTTTTTTTGTTTGTTTGTTTGTTTGTTTTTGAGATGGAGTCTCGCTCTGTCACCCAGGCTGGAGTGCAGTGGTGTGATCTCAGCTCACTGCAACCTCCACCTCCTGGGTTCAAGTGATTCTCCTGCCTCAGCTTCCTGAGTCGCTGGGACTACAGGCAGGATGATAGCTCACCGTAGCCTCCAACTGCTGGGCTGAAGTGATCCTCCCACCTCAGCCTTCCAAGTAGCTGGGATTATAGGCATGCACCATCACACCTGGCTAATTTAAAAAAAAATTGTTTTTTTTGTAGAGATGGGAGTTTTGCTATGTTGCCCAGGCTGATCTCAAACTCCTGGTCTCAAGCGATCTTCCTCCCTCGCCCTTCCAAAGTACTGGGATTACCGGCATGAGTCGCTGTGCCTGCCCCATCCCCTGAAACTTCTAATGCTAGAGACTTCTAAGGTGAGCAAGTAGTCCCTGGGACAGGAATGCAATAATAAAAAGAAAAGGTGGCAAAGTCTGTCTACTCTTTCTGGGCCTTGGGAGGGTGAGCCTAGCACCAGGCTGTGCTGGTGGGGGCTGGAGGGAGGCCAGTGAAGGTACCAGGTAAGACTGGACAGAAGGGCTTGTCCCAGGAGGTCTCCTGATCCATTTCTTCCTCTTCCATCCTACATTGTGTGACCTTGAGTGACTCTCTTCCCTCTCTGTGCCTTGATATTTATTTTCCCACATGTATGAATTGTGAGGGTTTAGGGTTCCCTGAGTCACTGAAGCAACAGTCATATAGAGTGAGTTTCTGTAATGTGGCGGCCACCTGCACCCGGGTCGCTCAGTGTGGGCAGACCTCAGTCTAGGGACATGAGAGAGCAGGAAGTTGATTTCTGGAGGGGTCTGATGGGGGAAAACAGGAGCTGAGACAACCAGCATCCACCTCCCAAATCCTCCTTCTGCTCAGGGCTCCCGGACTGTGCTTCCCATTTTCCACCCTCTCCACAGCGTGGCTGGAGTCTAGAGGTCAGAGGGCTGCAGTCTATTTTTTTGTTTTTTGTTTTTGTTTTGAGACAGAGTCTTGCTCTGTTGCCCAAGCTGGAGTGCAGTGGCACAATCATGGCTCACTGCAGCCTCAAACTCCTGGGCTCAGGCAATCCTCCTGTCTCAGCCTCCTGAGTAGCTGGGATTACAGGTGTATTCCACCATTCCCAGCTTTCTTTCTTTTTTTTGTTTTTTTTTTAATTTTTGTAGCAACAGGGTCTTGCAATGTTGCCCAGGCTGGAGTGCAGTGGTGCTATCATGGCTTACTGAAGCCTTGGACTCCTGAGCTCAAGTGATTCTCCTACCTCATCTCCCTCAGTAGCTGAGACTACAGGCACATGCCACCATGCCTGGCTCATTAAAACAAAAAAATTTTTTTTTTCTCGTAGAGATAGAGTCTTGTTCTGCTGACCAGGCTAGTCTGGAACTCCAGGCCTCAAGTCATCCTCTTGCCTCAGCATCCCAAAGTGCTGGGATTACAGGTATAAGCCACCGCACCCTGCTTGGGGTCTACTTTTGGATCTACCTCTAAATAGCTGTGTGACCTTGAACCAGTCACTTGACCTCTCGGAGCTGCAGTTTCTCCTGTAAGCAGCAGAACCCAGAAATTCCTGTGGGGTTCAACCATCACCTGGGAGTGACCACATCACTGGCCTCAGTCTCAAGACCAAGATGGATTTTTTTTTTCCGAGATGGAGTCTCACTCTGTCACCTAGGCTGGAGTGCAGTGGCATGATCTCCGCTCACTGCAACCTCTGCCTCCCAGGTTCAAGTGATTCTCCTGCCTCAGCCTCCCAAGTAGCTGAGATTACAGGCACACACCACCATGCCTGGCTAATTTTTTTGTATTTTTAGTAGAGACGGGGTTTTGCCATGTTGGCCAGGCTGGTCTCGAACTCCTGACCTCAGGTGATCCGCCCGCCTCAGCCTCCCAAAGTGCTGGGATTACAGGTGTGAGCCACCATGGCAGGCCGAATTTTTGTATTTTTAGTAGAGCTGGGTTTTCACCATGTTGGTGAGGCTGGTCTTGAGCTCCTGACCTCAGGTGATCTGCCTCCCCTCGGCCTCCCAAAGTGCTGGGATTACAGGTGTGAGCCACCATACCCAGCCCAAGATGGAATTTCTCTCTTGCCTGGAGTGTCTCAGCTAAACTCTGCCAGGTGCCTTCACACCTCTCCCTCCTCCACAGTTACCTAAGGATCTGAGTCTGAAGTCTGACACTGATGGTCCTGAACAACCTGTCCTGCTCCCTGTCCCCCGTGTCCAGCCCATTACACTAAACTGAACCAAGGAGTAGCAGCAAGCTCCAAGAAGCTCCCTGGGCAACCCAGGACAAGTCTCTTTCCCTCCCTGGGTCTCCCAGCTTCTCTCCAGCTTCCTGGGGAATGCAGCAGCACAGGCTGCACCACTGTAGTTAATTTAAAATCTGCAGCAGCTCCAGCCTGTGCCTGGAGTTGAAAGGAGGATTTGCTGCCACTGCTGACTTGGCAGGAGCTGTTGGTGTGGGCGTGATTTTTTTTTTTTTTTTTTAGAGTTATCTTCCCTTTTAAATTCAGATTACAAAGGAAAAAAAAGTATATAGAGATGTGTATATGATTAATGTTCACTTAAAATTCAAAAGCCATCTCTGCATTAAGAGGAAAGGTTCCCACAGTAACACACACAAAAAGAAAATTCTAGAACATAGAAGATAGGAAAAAAAAAAAACCAAAAAGAAAGTTTTGATTTTCTGTACATAAAAAAAAAAAAAAAAAAAAAAAAGGAAAAGGGAATACAAACAAAAACAAAACAACAGAAAAAGTTACATAAACTTGCCCACCCTCTTCCCTCACCAGCTAAACAAGAAATGGAATCACAGTATTACCACGTTTCAAATGGGAGGCTAAAAAACAAACAAAAACATAGACGGGGTTAAAAAATGTTGAGCTTTCCTTTTTTTCCGTTTGTTTCTCTCTCTCTTTTTTTTTTTTTTTTTTTTTTTTGTTTTTTTTTTTTTTTTTTAAAGTATCGTCCAAGAATACCACCCCCAGTATTTTTTCCCAAAGACAGTTTCGTTCATGGTAAAGTCTGGGACCCCTCTCCCATCCCCCATCTCACTTTTCTGCATATGAGCGAGAACTAGCCTCATTTGACTCCTCAGAGGTCTTTTTTAGGCAAAGAGGCAGGGATCTGAATGCAGGTTTGAGACCCAGGATGCTCTGAAGTCCCAGATCTCCCAGGACCCCAAGGGTGAGGGACAGGATTTGGGGACCATGCTTGGTGAAAGGAGTCACAAAATGCCGTCTCCAAGAAAACTCCCAGGGCTGTGCCGAACTAGAGTCCGATGCTGGGAAGGAGACAAGATGTGGGTGCTTCAGAGGCTCCCGCCCCGAGGCTGGTGGCTGGGTCCCCTTCCCCAACTGCCCTATCCCGGGGAGTCTGCCTAGTGGCTGTGGCTATTTTGTCTGCATTGGGGAGGGGGTGGAGGTGGGATCATTGCTCAGGACTCCAGGGCTGGAGAGAGGACCAGAAGTACGAAGGAACCCACTTTCAGCCCTGACTTGAGAGAACCTGCCTCTCTGTGTCTCTCGGGAGGCCCCAGGAGGGGGGATGAGAAGCTAGCAAGAAGGTGTTTGGGGTCCTGTGCTCTTGGGACTCCATGCCCACAGGGGTGGGGGATGGTAGGTGTCTCTCTTGTGGGTTTGTTAATCCTCTCCAGCCTCTGCCATGCTACCCTCAGCTACCTTTGCCTGCCCTCAACCCCCTCCCAAGACAGATCAGGGGACATCAGTGTCATCCTCCCTGGGTGGCCCAACCAAAATCCCCTGGAGCCTAGGAGCCTGGTGCCTGGTCAAGGTGGGACAGTCTAGAGACAGGTAAATGTCCTTCAATAAAACTTAACCTTGAGACCAAGAGCCTTCAGTCAGCTGCCCTTGACTTTCCTCTCTGAGGCCGTGGGAGTAAAGGGTGTTTGAGAAAAGAAAGGGAGTGAAAGGAAACAGCCAAAAATCAAAATGAAACTGACCAACACGTACATGTTTGCTGCGGAGACCTGAGGTCTGGGGAGGGGCAGCTCTCCCACTCCCAGCTGAGGCTTTGGGGTTGGGTGGGGGGCAGTCTGCCGGTCTGGGAAGGAACCTGCAGGCCTCCCCACCCCAAGCCACACCCCCGCCCACCCTAGTGCCCCTGCCAGCACTGCAGCCCCCTCTCTCTGAGGGGTCTCAATCGTGTACTCTATAATCAACAGACCAGAAGGGGATGTGGACCTTCCCTGGGGTCTGGGAGAAGCCCCCACCCAGGCCCAGCCCATCCACCTGGGGACAGACTGAGACGTCTCTCTCCTCTGCCAGTTCCCCCATTGCACCTGCCTGTAGGTCTTCGGACATCTGTGCCCCTCTTGGAGGAAGGGTGGGGACAGTTTTGGGGGGGTGGTGTTGGTGTGGGGTCTCTGAGGTACCCTGGCAGGTGCCTCAGGAGGGTGGCCGTGGGAAGAGGAGCCGGCAGGTTTGAGACACCTGTCCAAGTGTGGGCGGTGCCTGGAAAAGGGCAGAGTCTCCTGGGAGCAGGGACTTTAGAGGGCAGAGGGACTGAGATGGGGGAGGGGGCGAAGGGAGGGAGGGGCTGGGGAGAAGGTTAAAGGAGGGGTAGGTGGGTGCTCAGAGGTGGGGCCAGGGCTTGGTGGGAAGAGGGAGACTCAGGGCCCAGGGGGTGCCCAGCAGGGGGTCCTGTCTCTCAAATCCTGCTCCTGCCTGGGACTCCTATCAATGTCCATGCCCCTCCCACCCTAATATGCCTAGGGAGGGCACGAGACCCTGATTCCTCCCCAGCCCTGTACCCAACTCAGTGCCCCGTGGTCAACCCCCCTCTGGCCTTTAGTTTGCCAAGCGCAAAGGGTGGCCCAAGACCGCAGACGCCCCTCACCCTGACACTAGGGCCAGGTGGGCGCACCGGCCTAGCACTCCTGGCGGCTCCCGAGCCAGGACGCCCCCAGCGGGGAGCCGAGGAGGGAGGAAGCGGCCGCCCCGCCCCCATGCCACACTTATCGCCCCCTGCCCCTCTGGCGACGCGCCCGACCCCGCACGGCGCAGCCCGCGGCGCGGGAACCCTCCGCAAAGCGAAGTGTACGTACATCGGCCGGGCTGTGCGCCGAGCCGGGGCGGCCCCCGTGCGCTCCGCTCCGCTGCCCGCTGCCGCCGTTCCGCTGGGGCGACCCCCATCCGCTGCCGCCGGACGGGGAAGGCGACCGGCTTCCGCTGGACCGCTGGCTGCCCGTCTTTCGCCCTTCGTCTCGGTGCTTGGGGCTCAGCCTGGGGTTGGACGCCAGGGAGAATGGGGGAGCCGGCGTGGGACACTCGCTTTGCAAGCAGTTGCGCCTCCACTTTCCCCCCTCCCCCGCATTTTTTCCATCTGGGCAAAATGAGCTACCTTTAATGGCCTGATTCCGTGATTCTAAAAGGCCTAGTGTGCTAGGGCGGGAGGGAAGAGGGCAGCTCCCCACCTGCCTTTTCACCATGCTGAGAACCTTTCCACTTAGAGAGGATTTGATCAGGGTGAGCCAGTCAGGCTGTGCCTCGATTTCCAATTCAGGCGGAGGCTTAGGGGCCTTAGGGCAGCTCTTCCTCAAGTTATCACTCCCCTGGCATATTTCTCTTTTTTAAAATTATTATTAGGCTGGGCTTGGTGGCTCACGCCTGTAATCTCAGCACTTTGGGAGGCTGAGGCAGGCAGATCGCTTGAGGTCAGGAATTCGAGACCAGGCTGGCCGAAATGGCGAAACCCCATCTCCACTAAAAATACAAAAATTAGTCAGGCATGGTGGTGCACGCCTGTAATCCCAGCTACTCAGGTGGCTGAGGCTGGAGAATTGCTTGAATCCAGGAGGCGGAGGTTGCAGTGAGCCAAGATTGCACCACTGCTCTCCAGCCTGGGCAACAGAGCAATACTCATATATAAAATACATATATATATATAAATTATATAATATATACAATTATTATTATTACTTTTAATTTAATTCAATATATTGCCCAGGCTGGTCTCGAACTCCTGGCCTCAGGCGATCCTTCTGCCTTGACCTTCCAAAGTGCTGACATTACAGCTGTGAGCCACCACACCTGGCCACCCCTGATAAATTTCTACCCACTGATGAATTGACATTCTGTCCACCAGCCCTGCTCCCCAGCCCTTGGAGGGTGTTTAATCTGCAACCCTTAAACCCCATCAGGAGAAAGCCTCCCAGAGGCCCAGGCCTACCTGCTGGGAGATCTGGAATCACTGTAGTGGGAGGAGAGGGAGGGGCTGTGGGAGCTGCCACTGCTATGGCGATGAGACCTCCGGCCTGGGGACTCTGTGTGAGGCCTGGCGTGGATGAGGGAAATCAGACTGTACCTCACTTCTGCCCCCTATTCCCCCTCACAGCCCCCAAGTTGCCCAACCTCCCACCAGGATCCCAGTGGAACGCTACTGAAAGCCAGTGTTCATCAGTCCCCTAAAGTGTCCTATAAAAGGTACATCAGCAGTGTTCGTGCTGGCCGCAGAACCTATCTGGTCCATATGGGTCATCTGTGAGAATTAGGAAAAGGCCCCCTTTTCTCTAGACAACCTCAGCCTCCCAAGACCCCCCTCAGCCCTCACCAGGTGATCCTGGGACTTGCGGGGTGGGAGGAAGGAGGGTGGAGGAGTCACGAGGACTGGGCTTGGAAGGACCCTGGATTGGAAGGCAGGAAGCCTGGGTTTCGATTCCAGCTCTGACTGAGTGAGAGCCCTTGGCTTTCTCTCTAGATGGTAATTTTTCCATCTGGGCAAAATGAGCTACCTTTAATGGCTGATTCTGTGATTCTAAAAGGCCTAGTTTGCTAGGGCGGGAGGGAGAATGAATAGGGGGGCGCTGGAAAGTAGGGAGGGCGTTTACCTCTTCCTCTCTTTGTTCTTCTCTTTTCTTTTACTCTTGGAGCTTCGAGATCTGCAGAGAGCAGAGATCACAGTGACGGTGTGACCCAGGGAGGGTGTGGCCTTCATGCCCTGGAGCCTGGGTATGCACAGGTGTGGATCTGAGATTTGTTCCACTCTAGGGGCTGAGCCCCCTGGCTGGCGGGGACTTTTCCATACTACTCCCCTGCTTTGTCCCTTTCACTTGGCCAAGGCTCGGTCCTTCCTCCTCCTGGAAGTCCTGGCCCGTGAACACCTCCTCCCTGGGCCACAACTGCTGCCCAGTCTGGGAGGGCCACAGAAATGTGGCTGGCCCCAGATAAAGGGGGGTGCTGTAGCCGGGCGCAGTGGCTCATGCCTGTAATCTCAGCACTTTGGGAGGCTGAGGCCGGTGGATCACTTGTCAGGAGTTCAAGACCAGCCTGACCAACATGGAGAAACCCTGTCTCTACTAAAAGTACAAAATTAGCCAGGTGTGGTGGTGCGTGCCAGCTACCCGGGAGGCTGAGGCAGGAGAATCACTTGAACCTGGGAGACGGAGCCACCAGATCCCTTCAGAGGTTGCAGAGGCCGAGATCGCACCTTTGCACTCCAGCCTGGGCAACAAGAGCAAAACTCCATCTTGGAAAAAAAAAACCAACAAAAAAAAGGCGGGGTTTGCTGTTTGTAGGTGTAGCAGCCTCAAGCCTCAGGTCTGGGCCAGGTAGAGATGGTGATTTGCTCTGGTATTGGACTTGGGACATGCTCAATACTCATTTCCTTGAGTATTGGGATATGGCCTGATAGTCATGCCTCCTGAGCCCCCTTCCTCCGTGTGCTCCTATACTGGCCCAGCCCTAGGCCAGCTCACCAGGGGTTTAGGAAAGAAATGCTTTCCCAAGGGCATGATGTCCCTGCTTTTTTTTTTTTTAGTTTTGAGATGGAGTCCCACTCTGTTGCCCAGGCTGGTGTGCAGTGGCACAATTTCAGCTCACCGCAACCTTCACCTCACAGTTTCAAGCAATTCTCATGCCTCAGCCTCCCAAGTAGCTGGGATTACAGTTGCCTGCCACCATATCTGACTATTTTGTCTTTGTTTGTTTTAGTAGAAACAGGATTTCACCATGTTGGCCAAGCTGGTCTCAAACTCCTGGCCTCAAGTGATCCACTCGCCTCAGCCCTCCAAAGTGCTGGGATGACAGGTGTGAGCCACCGTGCCTCGCCAATCTCCCTGTTTTTGAATGACAGCTCTGGATCCATCTCCAGGGCTGCCCCCTCCCAACTCCCACAGCTTTCCGTCACATCCCATCCAGCCCTCTGGGGCAAGTCCCCCAACCCAGCAACCTCTAACTTTGATGAAAAGCCTGAGAAGCTTCTGGTTAGCCCTCAAAGGTCTCGCCCAGCCCCAGTCCTCAGCCCCATCCTTCCTGGTGCCACCAGATCCCTTCAGTCCTTCTGACCCCAAAACAAAGCCATGCTAAGAACCACAGAAATGTGCTTCCCTAGGAGCAGAGTGAGTGCAGGGCAGGCCCGGAGGCTAAGGATTTGTGTGCTGGAGGCTGCTTTGGGCTTCAGTCTCCCCATTGGAAGCTGGTCTATTCCTAGTTCACTTTTAGGACCTGTCCAGGAAGGATGGGAGCTGGCCACAGGGTGTGTGTAAGCTAATGGTGGCCACTGGGGGGCAGTAGGGACTCACACTGATCCACAGATGTTGGGAGGCCAGGGGAAGATGAAAAATTGGGGACATTGGAGGGGCAGGATTAGGTGTTTATGTAGGCTTCTCCCTACTTGGCAAATTCCCACTGCAAGGAAGGAACTCCGGACTCTGCCCTTCCTCTGGGCTGCTGGGAGGGAGTCTGGCTCTGATGCCACCCCTGGAATGTGACTTTCTTCCTTCCGACCTGACCTCTCCTCTCCTCTCCTCTCCCTTTTCCCTTCCCTTCCCTTTCTTTTCTTTTTTCTTTTCTCTTTTCTCTCTTTTTTTTTTTTTTTTTTTTGAGACAGAGTTTTGCTCTGACCCCCAGACTGGAGTGCAGTGGTGCGATCTCAGCTCCCTGTAATTTCCTCCTCCCGGGTTCAAGCGATTCTCCTACCTCAGCCTCCCAAGTAGCTGGGATTACAGGCGCCCATCACCATGCCTGGATAATTTTTGTATTTTCAGTAGAGACGGACTATGTTGGCCAAGCTGGTCTCAAAGTCCTGACCTCAAATGATCCACCCACCTCGGCCTCCCAAAGTGCCAGAATTACAGGCATGAGCCACGGTGCCCAGCGTTTTTTTTTTTTTTTTTCTGAGACAGAGTCTCACTCTGTCACCCAGGCTGGAGTGCCATGCACTGCACTGCAACCTCTTGGCTCACTGCAACCTCCGCCACCCCGGTTCAAGCGATTGTCGTGCCTCAGCTTCCCGAATAGCTGGGATTACAGGCGCTCGCCACCACACCCAGCTAATTTTTGTATTTTTAGTAGAGACAGGATTTAACCATGTTGACCAGGCTGGTCTCAAACTCCTGGCCTCAAGCTATCCGCTCGCCTCAGCCTCCCAAAGTGCTGGGATTACAGGCGTGAGCCACCGTGCCTGGCTCAGGCTGTTTTCTGCTTTCTCAGCAACCCTCTTCTCCTGCATCACTCTGCCTCTGCCTGGAATCCTGTCTTTCGCTTCCTCTTCCCTCCCCCAGTCCACCCTGAACAAGCCACTGCCCTGCTCAGAGCTCCCCCACGCTAGCCCCCAGCCCTTCTGGGTGGAGGATGCTCCATAACCTGGCAGTCAAACCTGTTGGGAGGCTAGCATCTGTCCCCGAGAAACTCTACCTCTAGCCACAGCTCCCCGACCCTGCCTCCTATCCATGGAGCCTTCCCAGCTCACGATGGAGGTCCTCCTGCCTGGCGAGCTCTTTCCCCGCAAATTCGGGGTCTTGGTGTTTCTGCTTGTCTAACCGGCACCTCCACAGACAGACACACCCCTTGGGCATTGGACCTGCCATGTTGTCTAGAAATTCTTGGGGTCCCCACGTCATGGCTGATGCATGGGTCAGGTGAGGGTTGCAAACAGTTGGTTTTCCTGTTCCTCCTCCACTGCCCAGTCCTCCCAGCCTGGCTCTGGGAAGGAATCCTGGAGCTGAAGGACGGAGCCAGGTGGGACCCTCAAAACTGCCTCCCATCATTGCGTCATTTGGGCTTTGGTCCCTTAAGGGACCACTGACCGTGTCCTCTGCAAAGCACCGCTCACCTGTGCCGTCTCTTCCTCCGGGACCCAGAATCAGACCTGTAGGGCAATAAAGAAGTTCTCTTGAGCCTGCCTGGGGTGGCCCAGGGAGACCTATGAAGGACCACAGCCCTGGCCCTGGGCCCCACGGGAGGAAGAGGAGGCCCCAGGGTGGGGGCAGCAAGGGTACCTGTCTCGGCGATGCTTCTTCACACTCTTCTTCTTCTTTCGGAGGGGTGAGGAGCTCCCACAGCTGTGGACACAGGGAGGTGGGCTCTAGTGAGCTGGGGTGGGGGGTGGGGGGCTGGAAATGGCTGGAGAGGCTTGGGTGCTTGGGACATTGAAACTGGAAAGGGAATTCCAGGCCATGAAGCCCAAGGTCCCTTGTACAGAGTGACCCGAGGCCCCAAGCGTCGCCAAGGTCCCGCAGGGTAGTTGATGGCGCTGCCTATGTTGTCCCCAAGTCACCCTTCCAGCCCACCCCTGGCATTGTAGGCAAAGATAGTTTCAAACCCAGAGGTCAGAGGCTCCAGTGGTGGGACTCATGGCCTCTGTAGGGGCAAAGCTTGCACCCTGGCGGTGTCCATGCAGGCCCTGAGGGTCCAGGCCTCCAGCATCTGGGGAATGGCCTTGGAATCTCTCCCACCCACAGACATCCCCTGCCCTGGGCCCAGCCAGCTGTGTCCCCACTGACCTGCACTCGGACTCCAGTCTCCTCTTTTTGCTGAGGGCAGATGCCAGGAAGAAAGGACAGAGGGATGGATGGGGTTAGTTGGGGTCCCAGACACTTGCCATGGTCTCACACAGGACAGGGGAGGGTGGACAGAGAGATTGGGGGATGGCAGATGAGGCCCCTCCTCCCCAGGACCACTCGCACTGGTGTTGGTGGGCACGGGACCCCTGGGGGAGGGCAGAGGGGGAATGGGAGCAGGTGCTGGTAACATATGGGCCGGGTCAGTGAGTCTGGCTCTGGGAGATTCAGTGAGAGGCAGGTGCTAGAGAAGGGCTCAGTGAGGGGCGGATCCCAGATAAGGGGAGGGGTCGATGAGGGGTGGAGCCTAGTGGGGAGAGGGGCTCGATGAGGGGCGGGTCCTAGAGAAGGCGAGGGGCTCGGTGAGGGGCGGGCCCCAGAGAAGGGGAGGGGCTCCTTGAGGGGCGGGACCTAGGGAAGGGGAGGGGCTCGTTGAGGGGCAGGGCCTAGCGAGGAGAGGAGCTTGAGGCCTGGGATGGGTTCAGTTACCTGGAGGACACTTAGTCGAGGGGCTGCATGGTGAGGGCGAGGGACGGGCTCAGAGAGGGGCGGGGCTCACAAATGCGGCATGGTTGGGGGTCCCCTGTGGGCCAGGGACTGGCACCTGGGGAGAGACCCCACCTCCTCCCTTCCCGCTCCGGCCAGGCGCGGCTCTCACCGGCTTCTCCGGTGGCTGCCTTTCTTTTTCTTCTTTTTCTTGGGAGGGGGCGATGCCGAGCTGCTAGACCAGTGCTTGGTCCTGGGGGAGAAGGGGCGGGGGTGGGGGCGGTGAGGGGGGGCAGCCCCGCGCGCCCCCCACCCCCGCCGCGGCGGCCGCTGACCTGTACCCGCGGTGGCCGCGGTAGCAGGCGGCGGGACAGTCACAGTCCACCGGGCCGTCGTCGTCGTCAAAGGGCGCGTACTCCAGGCCCGGCTCAGCGCCCTCGGTCAGTCGCGGGGTCTCCGCCACACTGCCGGCGACAGGGACGCTCATCACCTGTCTCGGGACGGCTTTTCTCCGCCCCTTTTCCTGGCGCGGGGGGCCTGACTTAGCCCCCAAGTCTGCGGGCTGCTACCCAGCTGGAGGAGGGGCGAGGGGCACCTGCGGCCCCTGCCCTTACAGGGCTAGGCAGAGATTTGGGGAACCCAACGGGGCACATCCCCTACAGGTCCCCGACCTCACGGTACAATCTTTTGCAAAAAAGAAAGAGGATAACCGAGCCCCTTATTTAGCCTGCACCCCTTCGAAGTTCCCACCATCTCAGTAAGCCCCCTCCTCTTTTTTTTTTTTTTTTTTAATTTTGGAGATAGGGTTTTGCTCTGTTGCTCAGGCTGGGTTGCAGTGGTGGGATCATAGCTCACTGCAGCCTTGAACTCCTGGGCCCAAGCGATCCTCTCTCTTCAGCCTCTTGAGTAGCTGGGACTACAGGCGTGGACCCCCACCCTGGCTCATTTGAAAAATTTTGCAGAGACAGGGTCTCACTATGTTGGCCAGGCTGGTTTCGAACTCTTGGGCTGGTTTCGAACTCCTGGCCTCAAGCGATCCTCCCTTTGATCTCTCAAAGTGCTGGGATTCCAGTCATGAGCCACCCTGCAGTCGTGGGTGGGGTGTGTGTGTGTGCCTACTCCTTATATGAGGCTACTTTTCCTCACTGAATCCCCTCCGTATCCCAGCCCCATTCATTGACCCTCCCCCTCAGTGAACCTCCCATTTGATCCCTGTGCCCCTAACCCTACTGTCCTATTCTGGGAACCCCAACCCCATCCCTCCTTTCTCTCACTGAACCCTAATTTCTCTTTTCTTTTCTTTTCTTTCTTTCTTTTTTTTTCAGAGTCTCACTCTGTTGTCCTGGCTGGAGTGCAGGGGCCCGATCTCACCTCACTGCAACCTCTGCCTCCTGCAACCTCCTGCAATCTTACCTCTCTGCAACCTCCGCCTCCTGGGTTCAAGTGATTCTCCTGCCTCAGCCTCTGGAGTAGCTGGGATTACAGGAGCCCGCTAATTTTTGTATTTTGAGTAGAGACGGGGTTTCTCCATGTTGGTCAGGCTGGTATGGAACTCCCGACCTCAGGTAATCTGCCAGCCTCGGCCTCCCAAAGTGCTGTTACAGGCGTGAGCCACCGCGCACGGCGAACTCTAAATTTCTCAGAGTCCCTTCTTCCTGGCCTAGCTCCGCCCTCCCCGAGCCCCGTCTCAATGATGTGGGTCTTCCCTCACCTGGGGGTTCTGTCCCTGAGGCCCCTCCCGCTGGCTGAGTGCCTCCGTGCCCCTCTTCCCCTCCTTTCCTCCAGCCAGGCCTCTGTCGCTGAAATATTCATAGCCTCTCCTCGCCCTCCCCTCTGCAGCCTCCAGGGGGCCCCGCTGCTCATCTCCGGCAGCAGGACTGTGCTCATCAATCAAGCCTGGTGGCAGAGGGTGGGGGCCTCCGACACTCCCTATCCATCTTACAGAACTCTCCTTTTAGCTCAGCAGGGACCAGACGCCTCCTGTCCCTGCTCCTGGAGCCCCAGCCAGCTTCTGCCACAGATGTTGGCTCCGTACAGTCTATTCTCAGAGCGCTTCTTTTTTTCTAGAGGTAGCTGGGCTCCAGGCAAGAGCCTGAGCTTTGAAGCTCCAGACAAGGGCTCATCCTGCACTGTCCTGAGTCGCCTTGTGACCTGGGGTCTGCCGTGTCCCTCTGTGAGCCTATTCTCGAAGGTGAGAGTGATAACTCAATTCCAGGGCTGCTGGGAGAATTTGCTGAGGTCATAGGTGCTGTGCAGTTTCTTTTTTTCTTTTTTCTTTTTTTTAATTTTTTTAAATTTTTTTTTATTTTTTTATTTTTTTTTTGAGACGGAGTCTCGCTCTGTCGCCCCGGCTGGAGTGCAGTGGCGCCATCTCCGCTCACTGCAAGCTCCGCCTCCCGGATTCACGCCATTCTCCTGCCTCAGCCTCCCGAGTAGCTGGGACTACAGGCGCCGCCACCACGCCCGGCTAATTTTTTGTGTTTTCGGTAGAGACGGGGTTTCACCGTGTTAGCCAGGATGGTCTCGATCTCCTGACCTCGTGATCCGCCCACCTCGGCCTCCCAAAGTGCTGGGATTACAAGCGTGAGCCACCGCGCCCGGCCTTTTTTATTTTATTTAGTTTGTTTTTTGAGACAGAGTCTCTCCCTGTCGCCGAGGCTGGAGTGCAGTGGTGCGATCACAGCTCACTGCAGCCTTGAACTCCTGGCCTCAAGTGATCCTCCCACTCCAGCCTCCAGGGAGGCTGGGACTACAGGAGCACACCACCACTCCCACCTAATTAAAATATATATATAGGCCGGGCGCGGTGGCTCAAGCCTGTAATCCCAGCACTTTGGGAGGCCGAGATGGGTGGATCACGAGGTCAGAAGATCGAGACCATCCTGGCGAACACGGTGAAACCCCGTCTCTACTAAAAAATACAAAAAACTAGCCGGGCGAGATGGCGGGCGCCTGTAGTCCCAGTTACTTGGGAGGCTGAGGCAGGAGAATGGCGTAAACCGGGGAGGCGGAGCTTGCAGTGAGCTGAGATCCGGCCACTGCACTCCAGCCCGGGCGACAGAGCGAGACTCCGTCTCAAAAAAAAAATAAAATAAAATAAAATATATATATATATATTTTAATAGAGATGGGGTCTCACCATGTTGCCCAGGCTGGTCTTGACCTCCTGGCCTCAAGTCAGGAGGATTGCTCAAGAAATTCTCTTGCCTTGGCCTCCCAAACTGCTAGGATTACAGGTGTGAGCCACCATGCCTGGTCTTTTTTTTTTTTTGAACAAGCCTGGAAGTGACCCTCCAGAGGCCTGTCTCCAGGGAGGTGGCCCCCACCTTCCATTTTTTATCCAAGCTGGCTCAGACAGTACCCTCCCCCACCAAGATGGAGGCTTAGCCCTGGTTTCAGCAGAGCTCCCCTTACTCCTAAGTGCTATTCACCTGGCTCACTCCTTCCCCCCCCGCCCACAGCAATAGAGGTGAGGGCTTGGATCGGCAGCACATTAAGGACACGAGTTTTGGATTTGTCAGAGGCATGTGAACCAGAGCAACTCCATCTTGAATAAGGGCCGTATAAAATGAGGCTGAGACCTACTGGGCTGCATTCCCAGGAGGTTAGGCATTCTAAATCACAGGATGAGATAGGAGGTCAGCACAAGATACAGGTCATAAAGACCTTGCTAATAAAACAGGTTGCAGTAAAGAAGACGGCCAAGGGCCTAGCGGGTAGCTCATGCCTGTAATCCCAGCACTTTGGGAGGCTGAGGCAGGCAGATCACCAGAGGTCGGGAGTTCGAGACCAGCCTGACGAACATGGAGAAACCCCGTCTCTACTAAAAACACAAAAATTAGCCAGGTGTGGTGGTGCACGCCTGTAATCCCAGGTACTCGGGAGGCTGAGGCAAGAGAATTGCTTGAACCCAGGAGGCGGAGGTTGCAGTGAGCTGAGATTGTGCCATTGCACTCTAGCCTGGGCAAAAAGCATGAAACTGGAAAAAAAAAAAAAAAAAAGAAGCCGGCCAAAACCCACCAAAACCAAGACGGTGACGAGAGTGACATGGCAACATCAGGAAGTTACCCTATATAGTCTAGAAAGGGAGGCATGAAGAATCCACCCCTTGTTTACCATATCATCAAGAAATAACCCTATAAATGGGCAACCGGCAGCCCTTGGTACTGAGTACTCCATACTCTGTCTATGGAGTAGCCATTCTTTTTTTTTTGAAACAGAGTCTTGCTCTTGTCGCCCAGGCTGGAGTGCAGTGGTGTGATCTCGGCTCACTGCAACCTCCACCTCCAGGGTTCAAGCAATTCTCCTGCCTCATTCTCTCGAGTAGCTGGGATTATAGGCACCTGCCACCACGCCCGGCTAATTTTTTGTATTTTTAGTAGAGACGGGGTTTCACCATGTTGGCCAGGCTAGTCTCGAACTCCTGACCTCAGGTGATTCACCCGCCTCGGCCTCCCAAAGTGTTGGGATTATAGACATGAGCCACCATGCCCTGCCTGAGTAGCCATTCTTTTATTCCTTTACTCTTTTACTCTCTCTCCCTTTTTTTTTTTTTTTTGTGAGACAGAGTCTCGCTCTGTCGCCCAGGCTGGAGTGCGGTGGCACAATCGGCTGACTGCAAGCTCTGCCTCCTGGGTTTCCGCCATTCTCCTGCCTTGGCCTCCAAGTAGCTGGGACTACAGGAGCCCACCACCACGCCCAACTAATTTTTTGTATTTTTAGTAGAGACGGGGTTTCACCATGTTAGCCAGGATGGTCTCAATCTCCTGACCTTGTGATCCACCTGCCTCAGCCTCCCAAAGTGCTGGGATTACAGGCGTGAGCCACCGCGCCCAGCCCTCCTTTACTCTCTTAATAAACTTGCTTTTGCTTTGCACTGTGGACTCCCCCTGAATTGTTTCTTGAGTGAGATTCAAGAACCCTCTCTTGGGGTTTAGATCAAACCCCTTTCCTGTAAGAGATTCACAGAGTTTGAATCCAGGCATGACTAAGCTCTCGGTCATACCTATACATTGAGGAAAAGAACAGACCAGCTTTGAGGAGAGGATTAAGTAAGATGCTGTTTATGAGGCCTGGCCTGTGACTGTCATCCGGGAAGGGGTAGCTACTATTAAACAGAGGGGCCTCTGCTGCTACTTACACACCAACACCTCTTCGGGGGAGAAAAGACGCTGCAACACGGAAAATGAGACAGAGGGAAGGGAGGCAGGCCACAGCTACAGGGTGAAAGACACATTTTTAGGGAACCCACTAAGTGACTCTTTGAAGCCTGATTTTGTATTTTAAAAAATGTAACCAGGCGGGATGTGATGGCTCATGCCTGTAATCCCAATACATCGGGAGGCCAAGGTGGGAGGATCTCTTGAGGCCAGGAATTTGAGACCAGCCTGGGCAACATAGTGAGACTCCTGTCTTCACAAAAAAAAAAAAAAAAAGCAGGGCACAGTGGCATGCACCTGTAGAGTCCCAGCTACCTGGGAGGCTGGGGCCAGAGCATGGCTTGAGCCCAGGAGTTTGAGGCTGCAGTGAGCTATGATGATGTCACTGCAGTCCAGCCTGGGTGACACAGCGAGACCCCATCTTTAAGAAAAAAATAGCTGGGCATGGTGGCTCATGCCTGTAATCCCAGCACTTTGGGAGGCCAAGGCGGGCGGATCACCCGAGGTCGGGAGTTCGAGAACAGCCTGACCAACATGGAGAAACCCTGTCTCTACTAAAAATACAAAATTAGCCAGGCACGGTGGTGCATGCCTGTAATCCCAGCTACTCGAGAGGCTGAGGCAGGAGAATCGCTTGAATCCAGGAGGCGGAGGTTGAGGTGAGCCAAGATCACGCCACTGCACTCCAGCCTGGGTGAAAGAGCGAGACTCCATCTCAAAAAAAAAAAAAAAAAAAGAAAGAAAAAAGAAAGAAAAGAAAAAATAATATTACCCAAGTATGACAGGGTTAGCTAGCCTTGAGGGCATTCTCAAGAACTTCATTCAATTCCCAAACAAGTCCCAATTCCCAAGCTGTATGATGCCTTGATGTCACACAGCGCATAGCGAGGTTTTTCTGGGGTGACAGAGGAGAGGCTCATGTCATCCCTTGGCTTGTGCAGAGCTGAACACCCCCACATTCCTTTGTTTAAAATTCTCTTTTCTTCTCCATGCTTCTCTTCCTGAGGCCAGTGGCGTCCTCCCTCCTATGCTCGTCCCTAAAATTCCCAACGCCCTCATCTCATGAAACCCCATCCTTCCAGGGCCCATTACCCCTACACAGGTCTTGAGCCACAAAAGTGCCTGACACATAAAACATAGCCTTTAGCAAAACTTAAGGGCACATTGAATATTGTGTGGGTGAGCTGGTAGGAGCAGGGAGCTTCAGTTAATACTGACACAAAAATGAGGAAGATTATTTACAAAATAAAATAGCCCAGGCTGGGTGCGGTGGCTCATGCCTGTAATCCCAGCACTTTGGGAGGCTGAAGCAACTGGATCACTTGAAGTGAGGAGTTCGAGACCAGCCTTACCAACATGGTGAAACCCCATCTCTACTAAAAATACAAAATTAGCCAGGCATGGTGGGAGAAACCTGTCATCCCAGCTACTTGGGAGGCTGAGGCAGGAAAATCGCTTGAACCTGGGAGGCAGAGGTTGCAGTGAGCCAAGATCGTGCCATTGCACTCCAGCCTGGGCAACAAGAGTGAAACTCCGTCTCAAAATAGTCCAGTTTAGCCAGGCACTGTGGCCCACGCCTGTCATCCCAGCAACTCGGGAGGCTTAAGTGGGAGTATTGCTTGAGACCAGGAGTTTAAAACTAGCCCGGGCAAGAAAACAAGACCCCTGTCTGCACAAAAAAACATGTAGATTAACTGGATGTGGTGGTGCATGCCTGTAGTCCTGGAGGGTTGACTACTTGAGCCCAGGAGTTCAAGGCAGCAATGAGCTGTGATTGCATCACTGCACTCCAGCCTGGGTGACAGTGAGACTCCATCTCAAAAAAAAAAAAAAAAAAAAAAATGAGCACAGAGTAGAGGAGCAGACACAAGGTCTTGGACACTTCTGATACAGCCTGTCCCGAGAGTCCCAGGGATAAACATGGACCTGGGCTGAGGCTTCCTTTACTGGCTTTGTGCTGTGTGGGATCTCCCAGGGTTAGAATCCTAGACTCTCCTATCCTGCTTCTCCTAGATGATACTATCACTAAGAACAATGTTTTTTTGTTTTTTGTTTGTTTGTTTGTTTTTGAAACAGAGTTTCACTCTTGTTGCCCAGGCTGGAGTGCAGTGGCACGATCTTGGCTCACTGCAACCTCCGCCTCCCAGGTTCAAGCGATTCTCCTTCCTCAGCCTCCCCAGTAGCTGGGATGACAGGCATGTGCCACCACGCCCAGTTAATTTTGTATTTTTAGTAGAGATGAGGTTTCTCCATGTTGGTCAGGCTGGTCTCAAATTCCCAACCTCAGGTGATCCACCCGCCTCAATCTCCCAAAGTGCTGGGATTACAGGCGTGAGCCACCGTGCCTGGCCAAGAACAATGTTCTTTAATGCTATTTATTTATTTATTTGAGATAGAGTCTTGCTCTGTCACCCAGGCTGGAATGCAGTGGCGCGATCTTGGCTCACTGCAACAACTTCCACCTCCTGGGTTCAAGCCATTCTCCTGCCTCAGCCTCCTGAGTAACTGGAATTACAGGTGCCCACCACCATGCACAGCTAACTACTGTATTTTTAGTAGAGTTTCACCATGTTGGCCAGGCTGGTCTCGAACTCCTGGCCTCAAGTGATCCTCTTGCTCATCACTTAGCCAGGCTGCCAGGCCTGCCAGGGGCCCTGGGTGGGGGTAGTGATGATAGAAACAGAGATGGATCCGGTCTCGAGCTTTTTCCTTTGCTTCTCAGACTGCGGGGTAACAATATGACACAGTCCATATTATGATAATTACTGACCCAGGCGCCAGGTGCGATGAGCACTTTACATGTATTAATCTTATTTATTTATTTATGAGATGGAGTCTTGCTTCATCACCCAGAGCCTGCCTCTGTTTCTGTTTTCCTCCTACTCTGGCCAGAGAGATGAGGATTAAGTGGGGTAAGGTGGGAAATACTTTACCCCTCACTACCCAGCAATACAGAAAGTCTGCAAGAAGGGTTTCCCTATTTCCCACTGAGGTCTGTCGGTTCCTACAGCGCTGCCAGCCTTTACGATGACTAAGGCCGGGCGTGGTGGCTCACACCTGTAATCCCAGCACTTTGGGAGGCCGATGTGGGTCGATCACCTGAGGTCACGAGTTCGAGGCCAGACTGGCCGACATGGCAAAACCCCGTCTCTACTAAAAATACAGAAAAATTAGTGGGGTGTGGTGGTGGGCACCTGTAATCCCAGCTACTCAGGAGGCTGAGGCAGAATTGCTTGAACCCGGGGGGTGGAGGTTGCAGTGAGCTGAGATTACACCACTGCACTCTAGCCTGAGCGATAAGAGTAAAACTCCATCTCCAAAAAAACCCAAAAATTAGCCGGGCCGTGGTGGCATGCACCTGTAATCCCAGCTACTCAGAAGGCTGAGGCAGGAGAATAGTTTGAACCCGGGAGATGGAGGTTGCAGTGACCTGAGATTATGCCACTGCACTCCAGTCTGGGCAACAGAGCAAAACCCTGTCTCAAAAATAAAAATAAATAAATAAATAAATAAAGATGACTGCAACATGAGAATCACTCAGAAGCTCTGCTGGGATAGCAGAACAGCAAATTAATGAATATAATTAACTCCATTTTTGTTTAAGAGACTTTTACCCATTCCTGCATGTAGGCTAAGATTTTTTTTTATTATTTTATTATTATTATTTTTTGAGACGGAGTCTCACTCTGTCGCCCAGGCTGGAGTGCAGTGGGGCGGTCTCGGCTCACTGCAACCTCTGCCTCCTGGGTTCAAGTGATTCTCCGGCCTCAGCCTCCCAAATAGCTGGGATTACAGGCATGCACCACATACCCCAGCCAATTTCACTTCTAGCCAGAGAAACATGAGATGTTGGTGCTGGGCGGGGCAACTGAGGGTGAACAAGGGGAAGGCCCATCTGAGTGGATTCAGCAGCACTCCCTGAGCACACGGTGCCTGCCAGGCATGGAGCTCGGCCAGCCATAGCTGGACACTCCCAGGCACAGGCTGTGCCCACCCTCGTAATGCAGCCTCCTCCAGTGTTTGTATGGTTTTGAGTGGTTCACAGTTCGCCTCTGATCTGAGACAATATTTGCCTTACTATAACTTGCCTGTTTGATCCAAGGCCCACCCAGAGACCCAGAGCAAACCGGTGTTCCTCCTATCCTGTGACAGGAGGCAGAGGTGTGACCTCAGCAAAGCCATACACCTTTTTTTTTTTTTTTTAGACAGAGTCACGCTCTGTCATCCAGGCTGGAGTGCAGTGGCGCAGCTCATTGCAACCTTCGCCTCCCAAGTGATTCTCATGCCTCAGCTTCCTGAGTAGCTGGGATTACAGGCCTGCGCCACCATGCCCAGCTAATTTTTGTGTCTTTTGTAGAGACTGAGTTTCACCATGTTGCTCAGGGTGGTCTCAAACTCCTGAGCTCAAGCAATCCTCCCACCCTGGCCTCCCAAAGTACTGGGATTACAGGCATGAGCCACCATGCCCAGCCTTACACCCTCTTTATCCACCAAGTCATTGGTCATGGTAGCAGTGGGATTTGGTGTGTGGGCTCTTACTTCCCAGAGTGTGTGCTTACTCCGAATTTTATTTTATTTTATTTTATTTATTTATTTATTTTTATTTTTACTTTTTTTGAAATGGAGTCTCGCTCTGTCGCCCAGGCTGGAGTGCAGTGGCCAGATCTCAGCTCACTGCAAGTTCCGCCCCCCGGGTTCACGCCATTCTCCTGCCTCAGCCTCCTGAGTAGCTGGGACTACAGGCACCCGCCACCTCGCCCAGCTAGTTTTTTGTATTTTTTAGTAGAGATGGGGTTTCACCGTGTTAGCCAGGATGGTCTCGATCTCCTGACCTCATGATCCGCCCGTCTCGGCCTCCCAAAGTGCTGGGATTACAGGCTTAAGCCACCGTGCCCGGCCTCCGAATTTTATTTTATTCTGTTTTATTTTTTGAGATGGAATCTCACTCTGTTGACCAGGATGGAGTACAGTGGCAGGATCTTGGTTCACTGAAACCTCTGCCTTCTGGGTTCAAGCAATTCTTCTGCCTCAGCCTCCCAAGTAGCTAGGATTACAGGCGTGCACCACCATGCCCAGATAATTTTTCTATTTTTAGTAGAGACAGGGTTTGACATGTTGGCCAGGCTGGTCTCGAACTCCTGACCTCAAGTGATCTGCCTGACTTGGCCTCCCAAAGTACTGGGATTACAGGCTTGAGCCACTGTACCCTGCCCAAATTTCATTTCTATAGGAGGGAATCATTAGGGCTTGCCTGGGGTCACTTTGTCAGCCAGAGACAATGTTGGGCTCAGGGCATATCTGAAGTCTTCCAATTTGCAGCTCAGAATCCCCTGAGCTGAGATCTGGGCTGCCTCCCCCACCCCTCCCACTGCTGAGCCATAGGTAGGACCCAGGGTGGGTAGGAGGAGGCTGTCGGGTGTCGGTGATGTCCAGATGTCCCTGGGCCAGGCCAACATTTCCAGTGGGCAGAGTTCATGCCCTCCTCTCCTCCTCCTTCTCTTCTTCCTCTCCATCCCCTCACCTGAGCCCCAACCAGACCAAGCCACCTGAGGGAGCACCTGGACAGGCCCCTCTAGTACCCAGCTGCTGCCTGAGCCTGCACCCCCTCTCCCCCATCCGCATACAGGTAAGCACTCACATGTGGCCCCCAGGCCGGTCCTCCCTGGTGAGCACTCCCTCCTTCTCCATCAGCATCTGCCGGAATGTCCCCACTTTCTGCCGAATCTCCTCCTCCGAATACCTGTGGGGGCACAGAGAGGGTGAAGGGGCTGGTCTCCTGAATTTGGTTCCCTCTTTCCTGCCCCCCCACTCAGCCCAGTTCCCCCCAACCCCTGGGTCACAAGCACACACTCCAGCTTGCAATAACCTGTCCAAGGTCACAGAGTACTGAGGAAGCTCAAGTTCATTGTACACAAGCCTGGCTGGGTGCAGTGGCTCTCGCCTGTAATCCCAGCTCTTTGGGTGTCCAAGGCAGGCAGATCACCTGAGCTCAGGAGTGCAAAACCAGCCTGGCCAACGTGGCAAACCCCTATCTCTACGAAAAATACAAAAATTAGCCGGGTGGGGTGGTGGGCGCCTGTAAATCCCAGCTACTCAGGAGGCTGAGGTAGGAGAATCCCTTGAACCCAGGAGGCAGAGGTTGCAGTGAGCCAAGATCATGCCACTGCACACCAGCCTAGGCGACCCAGAGACTCCGTCTCAAAAAGCAAACAACAGCAGCAACAAAACATTGTGCACCAGCTCAATCAACTAACCAAATAACAAACAGACAAAAGGAAAACTTGTTCCCAGAGGTGGGGAGAGGTGACCCCTTCGCCCCTCAGGTGAAGCTGAGCCCCTCCTCTGTACCCTCCTCCATCCCCAGGGCAGTCCTCCCTCCCACATCCAGACTGCAGTGGCTCTTTCAAGAATTTTAGGGGATGAGTGAGAATTTTGGCTTTGAGACATACACAGCCTTTTCTGCTGGCCTCCGTGACATCCGATCCTTATACAGCCCTGGGCGGTCCTCAAAGCACCCCCATTTCTGCAAGAGTAAGGCTGCCAAGTGGCTTGTGGGGGGGTTGTCGGGGGGCAAGGGGGAGTTTCATTGCTTCTTTTTGCTGCTGGCTTGGGGTAGGGGATGGCTGATATCTGGGCCTCAAATGGAAGTCCCTGACGTCTCTACTCCCCTTCTCCTCTCACTATAAGCCCAGTCTCAGTCTAAGGACCAAAGTGCTGTTATCTACTCCTCATCCCTGCTCCCACTCCTGGGGTCAGTGGTCATTCTCTCTCACTGCTCCTCCATGACAGCCGCTACCTGGCCTTCCAGTTCCTCTGGGGTCTCTCCCTCCAGCCTGTGTCCACACTGCCCCTGGAGGTCTTTGATCATGCAGCCCTGGCCCTGTGCCTGGCACATAGCAGGTGTCCAGCAGCTGTTACTGAAGGGATCCTCTGACAACCTCGAAAGGCAGGTCACATTCCCATTTCACAGACATAGAAGGTAAGGCAAAGTGAATTGACTTGCCCAACCTCACAGAGCTGGGAAATGGCAGGTGCCAGGATTCAAAAACAGGACTGCTGTACTCTTTGGGCTCTCCTTTTCATCACTGGCCCCCGTGGCTCAGCTAAGAGGCTTGACCTAGAAAAATATGAGAGCAGGGGATGCTCAGAGGTTGTGGTCACACTTGAGGCCTCTTTGTCCAGTAGCCAGATGTCACCCTGGGGTCCCCAGCTTCTCCTAGTGAGATGCCCAGGGCATGGAGGGACCCTCCGTAGGCCTCTGAGTTGTTTCAACCCAACACTTCTATACACTTGTGTACACCTATACAACTTTTCTTTTCTCTCTCTCTCTTTTTTTTTAAAAATTTTTATTTTTTGAGGTGGAGTTTCGCTCTGTCGCCTGGGCTGGAGTGCAGTGGTGCGATCTCGGCTCACTGCAACCTCCACCTCCTGGGTTCAAGTGATTCTCCTGCCTCAGCCACCCAAACAGCTGGGATTACAGGCGCCTGCCACCATGCCCAGCTAATTTTTGTATTTTTAGTAGAGATGGGGTTTCACCATGTTGGCCAGGCTGGTCATGAACTCCTGACCTCAGATGATCCGCCCAGCTTAGACTCCCAAAGTGCTGGGATTACAGGCGTGAGCCACTACACCCAGCCACTATACAACTTTTCTAGCCTTAGCTTCTACATCTGTGAAATGGGAGCACAACCTGCCTTTCAAGATTGTCAGAGGATTCATGGTGGTGATGCCCTTATAGCACTTTGCACAGTGCCTGGCATAGAGTAGGTGCCCAACAAATGATAACAACTAAAGGCCCCAGACCTTTCTCTCTGCTCTCCCTGGGCTGTAGGTCATTGTCTTGGACAAAGAACATGGTGAGGGGGAGGTAGGGATGATTAATGGATATCAAAAAAATAGAGGCCGGGCGCGGTGGCTCAAGCCTGTAATCCCAGCACTTTGGGAGGCCGAGGCGGGTGGATCACGAGGTCAGGAGATCGAGACTATCCTGGCTAACATGGTGAAACCCCGTCTCTACTAAAAATACAAAAAACTAGCCGGGCGTGGTGGCGGGCGCCTGTAGTCTCAGCTACTTGGGAGGCTGAGGCGGGAGAATGGCGTGAACCCGGGGGGCGGAGCTTGCAGTGAGCTGAGATCACGCCACTGCACTCCAGCCTGGGAGACACAGCGAGACTCCGTCTCAAAAAAAAAAAAAAAAAAAATAGAATGAATAAGACTTACTGGCCAGGTGCAGTGACTCACGTCTGTAATCCCAGCACTTTGGGAGGCGGAGGTGGGCAGATCACCTGAGGTCAGGAGTTCAAGACCAGCCTGGCTACCATGGTGAAAACCCGTCTCTACCAAAAATATAAAAAATTAGCTGGGTGTGGTGGTGCACACCCCGTAATCCCAGCTACCCAGGAGGCTGAGGCAGGAGAATCGCTTGAACCCGGGAGGTGGCGATTGTGGAGAGCTGAGATTGCACCACCACACTCCAGCCTGGGTAACGGAGTGAGACTCCATCTAAAAAAACAATAAAACAAAAACAAAGACAAACAACAACAACAACAACAAAACACCTACTATTGGATAGCCCAACAGGGTGACTACAGTGAATAATAACTTAATTGTATATTTTTGAATAACTTAAAGAATGTAGTTGGATTATTTGTAACTCAAAGGATAAATGCTGGAGGGGATGGATACTTCCTCCTCCATGATGTGCTTATTTCACATTGCATGCTTGTATCAAAACATCTCATGTACCCTATAAATATGTATAACTACTATGTATATTAAACTTTTTAAAAAATTATTTAAAAATTTTTTCGGACCCAGCAAAGTTTTAAAAAATAATTTTAAAAAAATTAAAAAAGAAGACATAAAAAAAAAAAGACATGGTGGCAGCATGGGTCCAGCCCTCCCCACTCAGCCATCCATGAAAATGGTATGTTTTGTTTTTTCCTTTCAGAGATCCCATCTCTCTACTCCCTCCTTCCCTCTGCTCCTTCAACAAATATTTGCGGGATAGCAATTTGACAAGTATCTTCAAAAGCCTTTTTAAAAAATGAACACATGCTTTGATTCATAAATTAACTTCCAGGTTCACCCTGTGGAAATAATCATGGCAAAGATTTGACTCCTTGGATGTTTACAGTAAGATGGATGCCTCCCCCCGTTTCAGGTTCAATGCTAGCGTTTGCATTTCCATAGCAACCCGTTCATCCCAACTCCTGGCAGGTGGTTCAGGCTCCAGTAATTATCTGTTGGCTGGTCTGTATCCAACACTGGCCTGGAGTTTGCTGCGGGCAGGGGCCTTGTCTGGTTCCCAGGGGCAGTCCCAGCACCTGGCACCATGCCTTTCACATTGTGGCATCCAGAAATTTGTGCTAAATGAGTGACTGGTGATGGAGAGGCATGGAGAGTTTTAAGATTGGATTTTCCTTTTGAAAAGATGGCTCTGGTGAATTTGTGGCTGGAGAAGAGGGAACTGGAGGCAGAAAGCCGGTATTGTGCTACCGCAGGGGTTCAGAAGGAGACAGTAAAGCCAGAGCAGGGAGAGAGGTCTTGAGGATGAAAGGGGAGAAATGGACAAAATGCCATCTAGGAGGGAGATGGCTTGGGAACCAATTGGTTGAGTCAGGGGGATGGGACTTGGGGACCAATTGGTTGAGTCAGGGAGTCTGGTTGGGTAAGAAGCACCACCAACTTCTTCTTTTTTTTTTTTTTGAGATGGAGTCTTGCTCTGTCACCGAGGCTGGAGTGCAGTGGCACAATCTCAGCTCACTGCAACCTCTGCCTCCCAGGTTCAAGCAATTCTCCTCCTCAGCTTCCCCAGCAGCTGGGACTACAGGCAACCGCCACCATGCCCAGTTAATTTTTGTATTTTTAGTAGAGACAGGGTTTCAACACATTGGCTAGGCTGGTCTCGAACTCCTGACCTCAAGTAATCCACCCACCTCGGCCTCCCAAAGTGCTGGGATTACAGACATGTTCCACTGTGCCCAGCCACCACCTACTTCTTAAGCAGGTGTCCCCTGACCCCCAGCTAGGGTCGGAGTCTGTGCAGGTTCAGCCTGCTGTGTTGCTCACCATGGGGAGGGATGGGTCCTGGCCTGGTAGGGGTGGGGGGCTTTTCTTCTAACCCCCTATCCCCTCATGGCTCAGGCCACCCTGCACTGATGCTACTAACCAGCTCCACCAAGTTCAGGGCGCTGGCTCCTCAGTGTCCACCTCAGTCCCTGTGTGGCCCTCAGGCTCGGGCATTCACCTGGAGGTCCTTTGTCTGGGCATGTGAGTTGGGCAGTGCAGAGCCTGGCACCCAGGAAGAAAGAGCAGTGCCCCACCCCCCCAGCAGAGGCAGAGAGCAATTGCTCCCACATCACCTTCTCTTCCAGAGACTAGCTTGTCACTGTCACCAGCACAGAGACAAACACAGCACAGGCCCTTCAACACTGCTTAGTCCCTAACTTACAGGCCCCAGGGAGGGAGACAGAGACTGGCATGGACCCCTGGGCCAGGTGGGTTTGGGGAGGAGATGGCCTAAGGGTGAGGCTGGGTCATTCCCCAGCTGCTTGGTGGGGGGCGGGGGTGCGGGGGGGTGGCTTCAGGCCAGGGTCCAAGCCCCCTTTCCTGGGGGTCTTTGGCACATGGAAGGGTAGGAAATTGGCACAAATAGGTTTCATGGAGACTTGCGGCAGCACATATGCAGGGCTGGGGCTCATCCTGGAGTCAGCGGGTCGGAGACAAGTTGATGAACTCCCACACCTCTCTGTTAGGGATGGGCTGCTGGATTGAACCAACTCAGAGGCCTGGGGAGGGTCCCTCTATGCCCCAGGGCATCTTGTTGGGAGAAGCTGGGGACTCAAGGATGACACCTGGTGATTGGTCTCAAGCGTGACCACCACCTCTGAGTGTCCTTTCCCCTCATATCTCTTGGAGTCAATCTTCTCAGCTGAGCCACTTGGGACAGTGATGACGGATAGACAGAGGAGCCCAACAGTCCTGCTTTTGAATCCTGGCACCTCCCACTTCCCAGTTCTGTGACCTTGGGCAAGTCCATACGCTTCTCCCAGTCTTAGCTTCCACATCTGTGAAATGGGCACACGACCCACCTTTCAAGGTTGTCATCTGGATATTAGTTATCTGGATATTAGTCCCTTCCCAATCTCATGTTGGAATGTGATCCTCAGTGTTGGGGGTGGGGTCTGGTGGGAGGTGTTTGGGTCATGGGGGCGGATCCCTCAAGAACGGCTTGGTGCCCTCCCTGTGGTCATGAGTGAGTTCTCACTCTATTACAGGGGTCCCTAATACCCCAGGTGGGGGTACCACTCTGTGGCCTATTAGGAACTGGGCCACACAGCAGGAGGTGAGCAGTGGGCAAGGGAGCAAAGCTTCACCTGTATTTACAGCCGCTCCACATCACTCCCATTACTGCCTGAGCTCCGCCTCCCGTCAGATCAGTGGTGGCATTAGATTCTCAGAGGAGTGGGAACGCTGTTGTGAACTGCACATGCGAGGGATGTAGGTTGCACGCTCCTTATGAGAATCTAATGCCTGATGATCTGTCACTGTCTCCCATCACCCCCAGAAGGGACTGTCTAGCTGCAGGTAAACAAGCTCAGGGCTCCCATGGACTCCACATGACAGTGAGTTATAGAATTATTTCATCACATACTACAATCTAATAATAACAGAAATAAACTGCACAATAAATGCAATGTGCTCGAATCATCCTGAAACCATCCCCCGCACCCCCAGTCCATGGAAAAATTTTCTTTTTTTTTTGTTTTTTTTTGAAATGGAGTTTCACTCTTGTTGCCCAGGCTGGAGCGCAATGGCACAATCTCGGCTCACCACAACCTCCATCTCCCAGGTTCAAGCGATTCTCCTGCCTCAGCGTCCCAAGTGGCTGGGACTACAGGCCTCCGCCACCACACCAGGCTAATTTTTGTATTTTTACTACAGACAGAGTTTCTCCATGTTGGTCAGGCTGGTCTCAAACTCCCGACCTCAGGTGATCCACCCACCTCGGCCTCCCAAAGTGCTGGGATTACAGCCAGAAAAAACTTCTTCCGCAAAACTGGTATCTAGTGCCGAAAAGGTTGGTGACTGTTGCTCTATTAGTTTAGGAAAGAACTGATTGTTTTAAGGAGTCTGGGGTATCTCTCCTCTCCCTTTCTCCCTCTGTTGCCATGTGACATGCTGGCTCCCCTTCTTCTCCACCATGACTAAAAGCTTCCTGAGGCCTCGTCAGAAGCCAGTTGGATGCCGGCACCATGCTTCTGTACAAGCCTCTAGAACCGTGAGCCAAGTAAACTTCTTTTCTTGATAAGTTACCCAGCCTCAGGTATTCCTTTAGAGCAATGCAAAGTGGACTAACACAGATGTGATGTATTTACATCACTTTGCACAGTGCCTGGCATATAGTAGGTGCTCAATAAATGGTAGCAACTGGCCAGACACGGTGACTCATGCCTGTAATCCCAGCACTTTGGGAGGCCAAGATGGGTGGATCACTTGAGGTCAGGAATTTGACCCTAGCCTGGCAAACATGATGAAACCTTGTGTCTGCTAAAAATACACAAATCAGCTGGGCGTGGTGGTACATGCCTGTAGTCCCAGCTACTCGGGAGGTTGAAGCAGGAGAATCACTTGAACCCAGGAGGCAGAGGTTGCAGTAAGCTGAGATCACACCACTGTACTCCAGCCTGCACGACAGAGCGAGACTCCATCTCAAAAATAAATAAGTAAATAAATAGTAGCAACTGAAGCTTATCTGTCCCAAGGCAGTGGGGACAGAGTGTACAGTCATCCCAGGCTCCCTGCCCTTTTCCACATGAGACCCCTGCCAGTCGGCATGGCACCAGCTCCGAGAATCACCTGGGCCTCTTCTCTCTCTGTTCTGCCTGGAGGCAAAGGCTGGGATAAGGGAAGGCTGCTACCCAAACCCCTCGCTCCCTGTGGAGGCGGCAGAGCCGGCCAGCCTAGGGCCATGCAGGAAGGCTGGCTAGCATGGCCAAAGCCTCAGACTCAAAGTCAAGGGCTTCTAGGCCGGGCATAGTGGCTCACATCTGTAATTCCAGCACTTTGGGAGGCCTAGACGGGCAGATCACTTGAGGTGTTTGCAACCAGACTGACCAACATGGTGAAACCCCCTCTCTACTAAAAATACAAAATTAGCTGGGCATGGTGGCATATGCCTGTAATCCCAGCTACTTTGGAGACTGAGGCAGGAGTATCACTTGGACCCGGGAGGCGGAGGTTGCAGTGAGCCAAGATGGTGCCATTGCACTCCAGCCTGGGTGACAGAGCGAGACTCCGTCTCAAAAAAAAAAAAGTCAAGGGCTTGTGTGTGGATGGGGGAAGAGTAATGGGGCAGTGATGTCTGTCCCAGGATCCCCAGCCTCTTGGCCCAGGTGCTCCCCCAGCCAGTCTGGCTCCCTTAGTCCTCATGCCACTCCATGGGCCATAAGGGAAGGGCATGCCAAATGCACTGTGGCTTTGGGGATTCCTGGGTCACTCTCTGGGACAGGAGTGGGGTGAGGGGACACAGAATTTTAAGAGTTCCTCAGAGTGAAAAATGTTTAATTTTGTCTGTCTGTGCCCAGACCCAGTGCTTCCTAGATAATCATTTTCTGCACCAGAGCTTTGAGAGGCATGGTGGCCTTTTTATTTGTCATTTTTATATTTTTTAAAGTAGAGATGGAGTCCTGCTATGTTACACAGGCTGGTCTCAAACTCTTGGCCTCAAGCGATTCTCCCACGCCAGCCTCCCAAAGTGCTGGGATTACAGGAGTGTGCCACTATGCTCAGCTAATTATTATTTATTTATTTATTTATTTATTTATTTATTTATTTTTGAGACGGAGTTTTGCTCTTGTTGCCCAGGCTGGAGTGCAATGGCGCAATTTCAGCTTACTGCAACCTCCATCTCCTGGGTTCAAGCAATTCTCCTGCCTCAGCCTCCAGAGTAGCCAGGATTACAGGCATCCACCACCACGACTGGCTAATTGTTTTGTATTTTTAGTAGAGACAGGGTTTCACCATGTTGGCCAGGCTGGTCTCGAACTCCTAACCTCAGGTGATCCACCTGCCTCGGCCTCCCAAAGTGCTGGGATTACCGGTGTGAGCCACTGCGCCCGGCAATTGTTTATTTTTTGGTAGAGGCAGGGTCTTCCTATGTTGCCCAGGCCTCCTGGCCTCAAGAAAACCTCCTGTCTTAGTATCCCAAAGTACTGGGATTACCGGCATGAGTTCCTGCATTAGGCCAGACAGCGACCTTTTGTTTTGTTTTGTTTTGTTTTGTTTTTGTTTTTTGTTTTTAGACGGGGTCTTGCTCTGCCACCCAGTCTGGAGTGCAGTGGTGCAATCATAGCTTGCTGTAGCCTCGACTTCTCAGGCTGAAGTAATCCTCTCACCTTAGCCTTCTGAGTAGCTGGGAACACAGGCATGTGCCACCACACCTGGCTAATTAAAAAAAAAAATTTTTTTGTAGATGGGGAACAGGTGGGCTCACTATGTTGCCCAGGCTGGTCTCAAACTCCTGGGCTCAAGTGATCCTCCCTCCTCAGCCTCCCAAAGTGCTGGGATTACAGGCATGAGCCACAATGACTGGGATGGTAGCCTTTTTATTCCCATTTTAGATGAGCAAACAGAACAGGGAGAGGGGAGGACTCAAAGCTCCAAGCCTAGGCCGGGCACAGTGGCTCATGCCTGTAATCCCAGCACTTTGGGAGGCTGAGGCTGGCAGATCATCTGAGGTCAGTTCGAGACCAGCCTGGCCGACATGGTGAAATCCTGTTTCTACTAAAAACACAAAAAATTAGCTGAGTGTGGTGGCACATGCCTGTAGTCCCAGCTACTCGGGAGGCTGAGGCAGGAGAATCACTTGAACCAGGAGGCAGAGGCTGCAACGAGTAGAGATCATGCCATTGCACTCCTGCTTGGGCAACAAGAGTGAAACTCCATCTCAAAAAAAAAAAAAAAAAGGTTCCAAAACTAGCTAGGAATGGAGCTGTGCTCTGTCACCTCACCCACGTCCTTACAAGAAGAGGCATGGCATCTGGGCACAGTGGCTCACCCTTGTAATCTCAGCACTTTGGGAAGCTGAGGCAGCTGGCTCACTTGAGGTCAGGAGTTCAAGACTAGCGTGGCGAACATGGTAAAACCCTGTCTACTAAAAATACAAAAATTGGTTGGGTGCCGTGGCTCACGCCTTTGATCCCAGCACTTTGGGAGGCCGAGGCGGGTGGCTCACGAGGTCAGGATTTCAGGACCAGCCTGACCAATATGGTGAAACCCCGTCTCTGCTAAAAATATAAAAATTAGCCAGGCATGGTGGCATACACCTGTAATCCCAGCTACTCAGGAGGCTGAGACAGGAAAATCACTTGAACCCAGGAGGCAGAGGTTGCAGTGAGCAGAGATCGTGCCACTGCACTCCAGCCTGGGCGACAGAGTGGGATTCCATCTCAAAAAAAAAAAAGAAAAGAGGCATGGCAAGAAGATAAATAGGGTTGCAGGGAGGATGCCGGGGGCCGGGTGGGAGCATCACATCAGAAAGGCTGGAGGCTCCGTCCCGCCCCGCGGTGATTGCAGACTGCAAGCCAAGGCTGTCTGGGAAGGTGACTCCAAGTACGCCATCAATCTCCAGTGGATTAGCCAGCCAGCCATCAATACTGAGGAAAAGGATTGCTTTTTAATGGGGCCAAAGAGTGTGTGTTCCTGTGACTGATGTGAATATTTGTCAAATGCCCGAGAACCCAGTAAATAAACGCGACCGAACCAGTGTTTCTAGAAATGGATATTAATGACTCGATTTGATAAAAGAGCAGGGGCGCCTGGTGTTTATTGGACACTTTGTGGGGACGGGCTGGGGGCAGGGCAGTCCCACGTGTGTCTTCAACGGAAGACTCTCAGAACAGCTCCGGAACACAGGTGCCCCTATTTTCCAGGTGAGTAAACCGTGGCTTGTCAAGGTCAAGATAGAGCCAGAAGCCTGGATTTGGGAGTCGCAGAATGCCTGTCCTGCCATGATCAAATGCCTGCTGCAGATGGGGAGGGCAGGCGGAGGGTCACCCAAGACCTGGATTTTTGGGGGTGGCTCCAGGATAAGGACCACCTCAAGTGAGAGCTTGGGTGGGGGAAGGGGTCCTGACTGAGCAAGTGGGGACATAGTGGGTGCTTCCCAGGGAAGCAGGGATCCTTGATGCTGGGGGTCTAACACCCAGGACAAGGACAAATGCCATCACCTTTTGCTTGGGGAGGGGCTCAGTAAGGGAAGGTTCCTTGAAATGGTGGGGGTATTTGAAGGGGAGGGCTTTCAGGATGGGAAAGTACAGAGAAGAGGAGGGGACTTAGTGAGGGGAGAGGGGCTCAGGATGGGGATGGGTTCATCAAGGGGGTGGAGTTCTGGGAGGAGGAGGAGCAGGAAAGTGCAGGGGACACCTCGTCCGTCCCTGTCAACCCTCTTGTCCTCTGCCCACACTCCCCTCCCTCCTCGACTCTCCAGACAGAATTTGGCAGAAATTGCAGGATTTGTTTGTTTTTGTTTTGTTTTTGAGATGGAGTCTTGCGCTGTCACCCAGGCTGGAGTGCAATGGCGCGATCTTGACTCACTGCAACCTCTGCCTCCCAGGTTCAAGTGATTCTCCTGCCTCAGCCTCCCGAGTAGCTGGGATTACAGGCACTCACCACCATGCCCAGATGATTTTTATTTATTTATTTATTTATTTTTTGAGATGGAGTCTTGCTCTGTCACCCAGGTTGGAGTGCAGTGGCATGATCTCAGCTCACTGCAACTTCCGCCTCCAGGTTCAAGTGATTCTCCTGCCTCAGCCTCCTGAGTAGCTGGGACTACAGGTGCATGCCACCACGCCCGGCTAATTTTTTGTATTTTTAGTGGAGATGGGGTTTCACTGTGTTAGCCAGGATGATCTCTATCTCCTGACCTCATGATCCGCCTGCCTTGTCCTCCCATAGTGCTACGATTACAGGCGTGAGCCACCACACCCCGCTTTTGTGTGTGTGTGTTATAGAGATGGGGTTTCAGCATGTTGGCCAGGCTGGTCTCGATCTCCTGACTTCAAGTGATCTGCCCATCTCGGCCTCCCAAATTGCTGGGATTACAGGCGTGAGCCACCGTATCTGGCTGGATTCACAGATTTAATTCACGACCTGAGGTTCTCACTGTAGGAGATGCTCCCCACCTCGCCCCTTCTTGCCCCTGCCCCTTGGGGTCTCATTCTCTCCTCTGGTACCCACAGCTCATCAACATGTTCCCTTGCCAGCTGGAATCTCCTTTCTGTGTGTCCTCAGCATCCTGCCATCCATACATCTATCCCTCTCTGCAAGGGGCCTCCTGCCCACTACCTGGTCCTCTGGGTGAGGTGAGCACCAGGTCCCCATTACCCCTTCTTCTCCCTACAAGCAGCCCTGCCTGGCAGCCAGCAGGACTCTTCATCCTGGTTCCACCTTGGCCCCCGCCTTGGCCCCCCACCTTCCAGTTGGCCTTCAGCAACTCACTGTCTCTGCCTAAGCCTGGGGGTCTTCCTAAGCTCCTCAGAGATGGTGGCCCCTGTCTAAGGGAGCCCAGGAGGCCTGGGGTGGACAGACAAAGGTGTGACTTGGAAGGACCGCAGGACACAGGCTGTGTCTGGCCCCATGTGGCTCGAGGCTCTAGCCCTCCTGTGTGGGGAGTTTCTGATTTCTCAGCTCACTGACAGTCTGATGGGCAGCCACTGCTCCTGACTTTGACTCCTTCAGCAGCCAGCCCACTAGTTTCTTTCTTTCTTTCTTTCTTTCTTTTTTTTTTTGAGAGGGAGTCTCGATCTGTTGCCCAGGCTGGAGTGCAGTGGCCCAATCTCGGCTCACTGCAACCTCTGCCTCCCGGGTTCAAGTGATTCTCCTGCCTCCGCTTCCCGAGTAGCTGGGATTACAGGCACGCGTCACCAAGCCTGGCTAATTTTTGTATTTTTAGTAGAGACAAAGTTTCACCATGTCGGTCAGGCTGGTCTCAAACTCTTGACCTCATGATCCACCCTCCTAGGCCTCCCAAAGTGCTGGGAATACAGGTGTGAGTCACCGCGCCCGGCTAAATATTTTTTTTGTATTTTTCATAGAGACGAGGTTTCACCATGTTAGCCAGGCTGGTCTCGAATTCCTGACCTCAAATAATCCGCTCGCCTCGGCCTTTCAAAGTGCTGGAATCACAGGTGTGAGCCACTAGGCCTGGCCGGTTTTTGCCATTAAAAGTAATGGCGATTACTTTCGCAACAACCTAATACACAAATGAAAGATGAGCTGGACTTGCAATGGCTTCACCCCAATTGGTCTGGACTCTGGCCTCTTGTCTGGACAAGGCTCGTGGGTTCCCACGGTCGCCCGACTCTGCCCTAATAGTCCCTAGCCCCGCCCTTCTCCCCGCCCACGACGTTCGCCACGCCCACGAGCAGCATCACTCCCTCCTCCCGCCCTCGCCCCGCCTATCTCCCCACCCCAGCCCCGCCCCACGGCCCGCTCACCCCTGCTCCTCCATCATCTCCTGCAGCTCCATGCACTTGAGCTCCACGCGCCGCTTGCGCTCGTGGTCCAGGATCTCGCGGTGCGCGCGTTTCACCAGGCCTGGCTCCGCGGTACGCAGCTCCTCCTCAACCCGCGGCCAGGCCCCCGAGGAGGCGCTGGGCTGCGGGAAGCCGTTCGCGGCGTCGGGTGGGGAGGGCATGCTGGCCGCCCCGTTGTTCACGGTGGAGGACATCGTGGCTGGCCCCGGAGCCGCTGGCCTGGGCCGCTGGCCCTGAGGGACAGACACAGACACGAGGCGGGATGGTCACTTCTTGGCCACCTGCTAAGCTCCTCTCTGCTCGAGTTAATCCTGGAGATTTAAGGGCCCACTCATGGCTCTAATCCGCTTCCTTTTCTGGTGCAGAGGGAGACAGACGGCTGGTTTGCACCTTTGGGTCACACCTCAGGGCACGAGTGGGTTGGAATCTGGGCTTTTTCCCATCTGTAAGGTGGGCGGATGCAGGCCAGACTGGATGGCCTCTAAAAGCCATTGGCTGGGAATCGTGTCACCTCCAGGAACTACCGAGGATAATCCTTTCTGGCTTACATGGATGCTTGGGCCAGACATCCCAGCGCCCACTTGCACACATCATTAACTCCCCAGTCATACTTCTCCTTTAGGCTCAGTTGAAACCGTTTACACACACACCAGGCCCACTGTCCTGGCTCTGTCCAGTGGGACACAGATTACATTCCATGTGTTCCTACCTCCCAGTCTGCTCCCAGGGCAGCCAGCACAGAGGGGAAGATGAAAGCCTACCCCATTCCCACCCCAGAGGCAGATTTTAGCTCTCTGTTTGATCTGGCCAACTTCTCCAAAGCCGACATTCCAGATAAGCCGGGCTCACCCAGATTAGGCCTACAGGACTCTCCCCTCCTTTGTTCTGGAAACGCTGCTTCTGGCGATGTGACCAAGGCTGACACTGACTAGCTTTCCAGGCAGCCACGTCCTCCTGTAGGCTCAGGGTGGGGTGGGAGTCAACTTGGCTTGGAGCTAAGAATCTCTGACTCCATGCTAGGCCCTCCAAAGTAGAGCAGACACACACACGCGCGCACACACACACACACACACAAGCCCGCTCACACATACTCCAAGGACTTCTATCTTAACAGAGGGGAGGCACCTCCTGAGCTATTTCCATTTCCTTTCTCCAAGGCTCTGCTAGTTGCTAAGCAACAGGGAGGCCTCATTCCCAGGGAGTGGGGTGGGAGGGAGGGAAAGGAAGGAGGGAGGGAGGAAAAGAAGGGATTGGGTATGCCTGGACATCTTGGATCAGGCCTTCCCTGTGACACTTCTCCCCCAACACACCCTCCCGTCTCTGGCCTCAGAGTGATGGGATGGGGGTGGGAGTGTTCAGAGCTACAGAAACTGGAAGGCAGAGAAGAGAGAGGGACTGTGACAGCTACTGGAGGCTCTGAAGGGGACAGAGTGACAGCAGGCAACAATGGTGATGAAAACATAAGCTCTTCTCATATGTCCTTCCCCGAGTCCCAAGTGCATGGGTTCTAGGCTGCGTTTTTCCACTCCTTGCTGTGTGACCCTGAAGATGTCACTACCCCTCTCTGAGCCTCTGATTTCCACCTGTTCCTGGGAGCATCTGCCAGAGTCTTCTGGAGAGGGGAGTGTCTGGGGGGCTTAGAGACCAAAGCTGTTCTTCTAACCCCTCTTTTCCACTCTCACACCTGCTAGCTTCCCACCTCTGTCCCTAGACCAGCCCTATACCCCAGTTCCACCAGGGGTTTTCCTGGGACATTCTACAAGCATCACCCACCCCATGCCTCAAACAGAGCCCTGCTCCCCACCCACCTCAACTGCAGGGCTTGGCTTATGGGTGACCCCTCTATCTGTTGGTCATCTGAGCCAGGGACATGTGTGGAGCTTGGATACCCCTATTGCCCTGACCCACAACAGTTCACCTGTCATCAAGTCAGGTCCCTCATCCCCTCTTCTTTGTTCATTTTTTGAGACAGGGTCTCACTCTGTCACCCAGACTGGAGTGCAGTAGCACAGTCATAGCTCACTGCAGCCTTGAACTCCTGAGCTCAAGCGATAGCCTCCCACCTCAGTCTCCCGAGTAGCTGTAACTACAGGCATGTGCCACCATACCCAGCTAATTAAAACAAAATAATTTTTTTGATTTGTAGAGTCAAGGTCTTGCTATTTTGCCCAGGCTGGTCTTGAACTCCTGGCTTCAAACGATCCTTCCACCTCAGCCTCCCAAAGTACTGAGATTACAGGCAAGAGCCACCGCGTCCAGCCCCATCCCCTCTTCTCAACATCTCCCACATTTATCCACTTCCTCTCCTCCCCTGTTACCACCTGGACCCAAGCTCCTTCCTCCACGCAGGTCCACTGCCTCACTGTGGTTGCCTGGCCTCCCTGCTCTCAGACCTTCATCCTCCATTGGCAACTTGGCAGATGGGTCCAGGAGCAAATAAGACCATGTCATGCCCTGGTTAGCAGCCTCCCGTGACTCTTGTCACCTTGGCTTAAAGCCACAACATGGCCCTGCCTCCTGGTCCAGCTCCATCTCCACCACTCCCCACCACACACATCCTCCTCCACCTCTCTTGGCTCCAGGCCCTTTCCTGGGACACTCTTCATTCTTAGTTGTCCTCAAAGTCACTGCTGATAGGCATCATCACCTTTTGGAAGCCTTTCTTTCCCCTCTGGCTGGTGTCAGCCTCCCAGAGCTCTTTTTTTTTTTTTTTTTTTTTTTTTTTGAGATGGGGTCTCACTCTGTCACCCAGGCTGGAGTGCAGTGGTGCAATCTTGGCTCACTGCAACCTCCACCTCCTGGGTTCAAGTGATTCTCCCACCTCAGCCTCCTGAGTAGCTGGAATTATAGGTGCCTGCCACCTTACCTGGCTACTTTTTGTATTTTTAGTAGAAATGGGGTTTCACCATGTTGGCCAGGCTGGTCTTGAACTCCTGACCTCAGGTGATCTGCCCTCCCAAAGTGCTGGGATTACAGGCATGAGCCACCTCTCCTGGCCTTACCTCCCAGAGCTTTTGCTGTTGTTGCTGTGGGTTCCCAGGTCTGGCTCCCCCTGGGCTGAGGGCAACTTAGCTTTCAATTCCTAGCTCCAGCTAAGTGCCTAGTGCATGTGAAGCTCAATGCGCCCAGGCTGAACAAAGACAGTGACAACAGGAGGCAAGATAGAGGAATACATGGCATGGCCCTGGATGCAGCCTGCAAGACCCCTTTGCATTCTGTCTAATGCTATCTTGCAACTTCATCCCATGCTGCACCCCGTCCTGCAACCAACACCCAGCCCCTTAGCCTTGGTCCTCATCCCCCAAAGGCGTGCTTTTACTTCCTCCTTTGTGCCTTTGCCTATGTGTTTCCCCTCCGCTGGAGTCCTGTTCTTCACCTAGGGAACTTCAACTCATCCTTCAGGGCCCAGCCCAAAAATCACCTCCTATGGGAAGTCTTCCGCTCTTCCAGCAAGGATGAGTCATTCCCTCTTTGTGCTTCTGCATCTTTTGTCCACACTTTTTTTTTTTTTTTTTTGAGATGGAGTCTGGCTCTGTCGCCCAGGCTGGAGTGCAGTGGCCGGATCTCAGCCCACTGCAAGCTCCGCCTCCCGGGTTCAGGCCATTCTCCTGCCTCAGCCTCCCGAGTAGCTGGGACTACAGGCGCCCGTCACCTCGCCTGGCTAGTTTTTTGTATTTTTTAGTAGAGACGAGGTTTCACTGTGTTAGCCAGGATGGTCTCGATCTCCTGACCTCGTGATCCGCCCGTCTTGGCCTCCCAAAGTGCTGGGATTACAGGCTTGAGCCACCGCGCCCGGCCTTTGTCCACACTTTTTAAATGCGACATTTAGATACCGAGATTCAGTTGGCTGTTTGCTTCTAACTCCTATTCTAGACTATGAGCCCTTTTAGGGGAGGGGACCATCCTTTCATTCTGGCTCATTAGAGCCTACCCCAGCACCAGGCAATGCAAGAGGCACACTGAAAGTGTGGGGAGAGCACGAAGGCGCCAGTGAGAGCCCTGGAAGCCATGCTGTTCTGCACATCTTCCCTCTGACCTGGGCAAGGCTCCCCAGCCTCGAACTTGGCCTGAGCTCCTGGAGGGCAGAGGGTGAAAACTGGTGAGAGTTGTTCTGAATGCACTCAGATCTCCAAACCCTGAGAAATTCTAGCCTCAGTGCTAGGAGAACACCTGGCTAGCAATGCTAGGTTGCCCAGGGTAATCTTTGCAGAAA
Organism: Theropithecus gelada; assembly: GCF_003255815.1. Classification (NCBI taxonomy): domain Eukaryota; kingdom Metazoa; phylum Chordata; class Mammalia; order Primates; family Cercopithecidae; genus Theropithecus; species Theropithecus gelada. The sequence goes on along the minus strand of NC_037670.1, from coordinate 10,373,546 downwards.
TGATTGAGGAGGAAAGGAGAGCTATGTGAAGAGAGGCGTGGCAGATGCAGTCTGGATTTTCACTAGAACAGATGGTGGATTTGACCAATTTCACCTGGTGAGTTGGAGAGGCACCGGGCAGGAATCTGCGGCAGGTCATTAATAGAATGACCCAAAACAGTGCACACTAAGCCCATTTCCTTCCAAGTCAGGTTTGTTGGGCCAGCAGACTAGGGGGTGACTGCAGGACTGCAGGCACAGGGTCCCTCTGTGAGTCATATGACATTATATTTTATGAAATCATTGTGAGGCCGGGCTCAGTGGCTCACACCTGTAATCCCAGCGCTTTGGGAAGCCAAGGTGGGTGGATCACTTGAGGTCAGGAGTTCAAGACCAGCCTGGGCAACATGGTGAAACCCCGTCTCTACTAAAAAATACAAAAATTAGCCAGACGTGGTGGTGGGTGCCTGTAATCCCAGCTACTCAGGAGGCTAAGGCATGAGAATCACTTGAACCTGGGAGGTGGAGGTTGCAGTGAGCTGAAATCGCACCATTGTACTTCAGCCTGGGTGACAGGGCAAGACTCTGCCTTGAAAAAAAAAAAAAAGAAAGAAAGAAAAAGAAATTATTGTGAGATTTATCCTTCCTTCCTTCCTTCCTTCCTTCCTTCCTTCCTTCCTTCCTTCCTTCCTTCCTTCCTTCCTTCCTTCCTTTCTTCCTTCCAGACTCTCGCTCTGTTGCCCAGGCTGGAGTGCAGTGGCATGACTATAGCTCACTGCAACCTTGACCTCCTGGACTTAAGTGATCTTCCTGCTTCAGCCTCCAAGTAGATGAAAGTACAGGTGCGCCACCATGCCCAGCTGATTTTTAAATTCTTTTTGTAGAGATGGGATCTTGCTTTGTTGCCCAGGCTGGTCTCAAGCTCCTGGGCTCAAGTGATCTTCCTGCCTCAGCCTCCCAAAATGTTGGGATTATAGGCATGAGTCACTGCGCCTGGCCTCACTGTGAGATTTCATAAGGTGACACTGTCCTGGTGGGTGCTAATATCCCATTTTGTTGTAATTGGTTGATTGATTGACCTATACTCAAAAAGAGCTAGTTAATGGATCAATGTCATGTTAGATGTAGGTATTTAGTGGAGAATCACAGGGCACTATTCTCACCACATCTGATCCAATATGTTCACTATTGACTGGATAGAACACTGGTAGTCTGACAATCAAATTCACTGAGGACACAGCCTGAGAGGGCTGGTGGATATACAGTCAGAATCTAAAAGGACTCAGTAGTCGGAGACATTGAAAGAATCTAAGAAGGTAAAACAGGGCCAGGTGCGGTGGCTCACATCTGTAATCCCAGCACTTTGGGAGGCTGAAGCGGGCGGAGCACAAGGTCAGGAGTTCCAGACCAGCCTGGCCAACATGGTGAAGACCCATCTCTACTAAAAGTACAAAAATTAGCCAGTCATGGTGGTGCATGCCTGCAATCTAAGCTGCTCGGGAGGCTGAGGCGGGAGAATCACTTGAACCCGGAGGCAGGGATTGCAGTGAGCTGAGATCGCACCACTGCACTCCAGCCTGGGCAATTGAGCAAGATGCCCAGAAAAAGAAGAAGAAGAAGAAAGAAGATGAAGAAAGAAGAAAGAAGAAAGAGGAAAGAAGAAAGAAAGAAGAAGAAGAAGAAGAAGAAGGTGAAACAGGATAGTGAGAAGTGCCACATTCTGAATCTGGGTCCCAAACTAAAATTGGAATGGGGTAGACATAGTTTAGAAGCAGAATGTTTAGGAAGGATTATGGGGATTTTCAATGATTACAGACTCAATTTGAGTCAATATCACAATGTGGCTGCCAAAAATGCATGTTATCTTAGGATATATCAACAAAAATAGGATGCTAAGGAGGGGGAAGATTATAAGAATATACAGGTGGTCAGAATACCTAGCTTCAAATATACGAAGGTTTGTAGAGGATCTAGGTCAAACCTGGCTGAATCAACTGAGAGGCTTGTTAGAAGTAGCGATGTTTAGCTAGCATTGCCAGATTTGCCAAATAGGAACCCAGTTAAATTAAATTTGAATTTTATATTTGGAACATACTTCGACTAAGAAATTATTCGTTGTTTATCTGAAATTCAAATTTAACTGAGTGTCCTATATTTCATATGTCAGTGCTACCTGGAATCCAACCCAGATCCACTGAATCAAAGTCTCAGCCGAGTGCGGTGGCTCATGCCTGTAATCTCAGCACTTTGGGAGGCCGAGGCGGGCCGATCACGAGGTCAGGAGATCGAGACCATCCTGGCTAACACGGTGAAACCCCTTCTCTACTAAATATACAAAAAATTAGCCAGGCGTAGTGGCGGGCGCCTGTAGTCCCAGCTACTCGGGAGGCTGAGGCAGGAGAATGGCGTGAACCCGGGGGGCGGAGCTTGCAGTGAGCCAAGATCTCGCCACTGCACTCCAGCCTGGGTGACAGAGTGAGACTCTGTCTCAAAAAAAAAAAGGTCTCTGGGGATGAAATTTCTCATGTCCCCCAGGTCCTCCTGATATAGCCCAAGTATGGACCACCAATTAGGGGGAGGTGGGCAGTGGTCTAGAAATAGCCATTTTCAAATTTTATTGCCACCAGGAAGACTTGTTAAGACACAGATTTGTTTTGTTTTGTTTTGTTTTGTTTTGTTTAGACGGCATCTTGCACTGTCACCCGGGCTGGAGTGCAATGGTGCAATCTCGGCTCACTGCAACCTCTGCCTCCTGGGTTTACATGATTCTCCTGCCTCAGCCTCCTGAGTAGCTGGGATTACAGGTGCACACCACTACACCCGGCTAACTTTTTGTATTTTTAGTAGAGACGGGGTTCCACTATGCTGGCCAGACAGGTCTTGAACTTCTGACCTCGTGATCCGCCCGCCTCGGCCTCCCAAAGTGCTGGGATTACAGGCTTAAGCCACCGCACCCAGCAAGACACAGATTGTTGACTTCACCCCCAGAGTTTCTGATTTGATAGATGTGGAGTGGGGCTTGAGAATTTGCATTTCTAACAAGTAACACCAACACTACTGGTCCTTAGACTACCTTAAGAGGAACAAGGCCCTAGCCAATCTGCAAGAGAGAGCCAAGATTCTCGCAGGCAAGTCATCTAGTGTTGATTTCAGCTCAGTTCAAAAAAGAGTCTTGTCTTGTTTTGTTTTTTATTTTATAATAATCAAAACTCTTTAAAAACTAAGGAGTTCTGGCCGGATTTGGTGGCTCGCACCTGTAATCTCAGCACTTTGGGAGGCAGAGGCGGGCGGATCACTTGAGGTCAGGAACTCGAGACCAGCCTGGCCAATATGGTGAAACACTGTCTCTACTAAAAATACAAAAAATAGCTGAATGTGGTGGCGTGTGCCTATAATCCCAGCTACTTGGGAAGATGAGGCATGAGAATAGCTTGAACCCAGGAGGCATAGGTTGCAGTGGCCTGAGATCGCGTCACTGCACTTCAGCCTGGGTAACAGAGTGACCTTTCATCTCAAAACACAAACAAACAAAACTAAGCAGTTTGTCCTAGGATGAATGAGGTCCCTGTTACAGGAATTGTTCAAACATGGGATAGAAACGATATTCATGCATTCACTCAACAAACACTCACCCAGCATCTACTCTGGGCCCTACTTTATTAGAGGCTGCGGGTATAGAGATGAACATGACGCCATCATGGCCCTCTAGAAGCTCACAGGCTGGTTCAGGAGACTGACAGGTAAACAGCAGCGTAGTGTGATAAAAGAGAACTGGAGAAGTGTCTGTAGCTCTGCTTGGTTGGTCAACACAGGCTTCCCAGCAAGGCTGGGAGGGAGCAGGAGGCAGGGCTGCCAGAGCTAGTGAGGATGACCAGGATTCAAGAAATGAATGGGCCAATCTGGCAGGGTTTGTAATTGACTGGATGTGGGATGGGGGAGGCAGCTTAGATGACACCGGGTCTCTGGCCTGGGTGACCAGGTGGGTGGTGCAGTCATTTACTGTGATGGGGAACGTGGAGAACAAATAGGGGTTGCTTGAGGGTGAGGGGTTTGCAGGGGCAAGCAGGCAGAGATGGAGTCTAGAGCCATAACTCTAACTTGTTCTGGTCCTTGGAGGCATTGACATTGTCCTTCTTCGGAGGCAGTGCAGCAAATGGGAAGTCTTCACATTACCACTGATTGGCTGTGAGACCCTGAACAAGTCCCTTCCCCTCTCTGCACCCTTGTTTCTCCCACTGAACAATGACTCAAAGACCCCATGGGTCCTTTCCTACTCTGGAAGTCTGGGTAATATTAACTCTAAATGTGTGGCATCAGGCTGGGTGTGGTGGCTCACGCCTGTAATCCCACCACTTTGGGAGGCCAAAGCAGGTGGATCACCTGAGGCCAGGAGTTCGAGACCAGCCTGACCAATATGATGAAACCCCATCTCTACTAAAAATACAAGAATTAGCTGGGGGTGGTGGTGCATGCCTGTAATCTCAGCTACTTGGGAGAGTGAGACTTGAACCCAGGAGGTGGAGGTTGCAGTGAGCCGAGATCGCACCATTGCACTCCAGCCTGGGCAACAAGAGCAACTGAATCTCAAAAAAATAAATAAATAGCACCAGACCTTCAACCCACTTCCTTTCTGCTAATACAGCCAGGAGCCAGGGCCCCACCGGCCACCCTTAGAGCTCAACTGAGGCTGTCCCCAGCATTGGGTCAGCTCCCAAGGGCAAGCCCAGATACTGGAGCCAGCCAAACCCATGTGCAGATTAAGTCATTAAACCCTAGTTTAATGCCTGCCAAAGGGGCACACCCCCTCTTCTGCAAGCCAGGAAGCGGTTAAAGGCCTAGAGGCCTGATTTTCCAGCCTCCTGGCTGGGTCCCTGGACTTGCCTCCCTCCCATAAGCCCAAGCCTGGGTTTCCTGAGCAGCCTGGCTGTGGACAGAATGGGCCACAAACTGGATGCTGCTACCTGCAAGTGATTAATTGAAGGTGAAACAACTCATCTGTACTGCAGGGTCCAGCCTGTTCCGGAAAGTCAGCTGCTGACAGGCACAGAGGCCTCTCAGCTAATGAGGTCAGAACTCACCCTGGGGCTCAGAGGGAGAAGATGCTGAGATTGGTAGTGACCTGGTCAGGTCTGGGGGAGAGGGAACGGGCTGTAGTGAGAAGTGAACCACAGATGGGTCTGGGAGGAGACCTGACCCTGCCCCGGGGACCCCTGATTTGAGAAGGAGACAGGACGGTGATCTTTGGGAGTTCATGAGCTGAGAGACCTAGGGCATGTGACTTCAACTCTCTGGGCCTCAGTTTCCTTGCCTGTAAAATGAAACTAATTAATAATAGTGCCTTCCTCATAGGTTTGTTGTAAAGGACTAGAGCATGGGAAATACCCTCACAGTACCTAGTGTGCAATGAATGTCTCATAAATGGCACTGGAGATCATTATTATTATTAATTATTATTATTATTGTAGAGACACGGTCTCACGATGTTGCCCAGGCTGGTCTCAAACTCTTGGCCTCAAGTGATCCCCCCGCCTTGGCTTCCCAAAGCAAGGGGATTACAGGAGGGAGCAAACTCCTCCATGCTCCCCATCTCTCTGGCAGCACCGCAGCCCTCCAGCACCATGGACAGCACCCCACCCCCGAACAATTCAGGGGTCGCATTTGCTCCTCGGGCTGAGAAGCCTCTCTTGCCGGGTGGGGGAGGGGGAGCCGGGGGCAAGGGGGGGCGGGGAGGGCGAGGGGGGTGCAGCATCCTTCCTCTAGGGGCTTTTTTCCCTGGCCCTGCCAGCCAGAGGCAAGCCTCCCCAGAGATAATGTCAGGACTCAGAGCCTCCACACACTACAAAGTACAGATTCCCACAGCTTCAAGTGAACACTTGAGCACTCCGTCTGCGGTCACACAATTTAACCACCTTCTTACTTCTAAGATCTTTCTGCTGTCTTCTACGAGGGCCAGGAAAAAGAGTGTTAGACCAGAACAAAGACTTGGAGTCAAAAGACTAGCTTAAATTCTGGCTCCACTACTTCTGCCTGGGTGATCAGGAAAAGTCATTAAACTTCTCCGAGCCTCAGTTTCCTCATCTGTAAAATAGAGTGTTGGGATTCGATCAGGCTGGTGGGAAAAATATTAGTTATGATAACCACAAAGCCCTTTCGGAAGGCCTGAGGGTTTTCACATGACTTCGGTAATAGACCCTGGAGAAGACGGCCTGGTCCCATTACCTTTAGTTAAATGGATTAGAGTAGTAAATAACGGGATGTGGGGAAGTTATCTAGTTAACTTGTTTACTCATGTAGTCTTAAGACGAGTCTTTGATGTGTGCTTTTTACTCGGGAAGTCCTCAATGTCAATTACCCTCTAATGGCGCTGACTCAAGCTTTGGTTAACTAATCTTAATGAATAAATGTGAGTCTCCCTAGCTGATCCAGGCGGCCGCAGTGACAAACCTCTCTTGGTGTGTAGGCGGTCTCTCAGCAGGACTGACAAAACAGAATATCTGTGTATCAGTGCACGTTTTATTCATCCATCATTTGGGTCAGGGTCTGCGGGCAGACCCTCACAGCTAACGCCCTCTTGAGAGGAGCAAGACCTCAATGGAGACAATATTCCCTAGTCTTGTAGCTTGTAGCTTGGTGGGATCATTCATTCATTCTTTCTTGCAGTAACAGGCTTGTTATGAAGACAGATCCTGATGCCATTCTCTCACCCACCCACCCACCCAGTCTTGTGGGAGCAAAAAAGAGACCAGGGAGGCTCTACCTTTGCCTAGCATGGTCAGGGAAGGTTTCATGAGAAGAATGATGTTAGAAATGTGCCTTTGAAAGATGTGTCTTCGGCCGGGCGCGGTGGCTCACGCCTGTGATCCTAGCATTTTGGGAGGCCGAGGTCGGCGGATTGCCTGAGCTCAGGAATTCGAGACCAGCCTGGTCAACACAGTGAAACCCCGTCTCTACTAAAATACAAAAAATTAGCCAGGTCTGGCAGCGTGCACCTGTACTCCCAGCTACTCGGGAGGCTGTGGCCGGAGAATTGCTTGAACCCGGGAGCTGGAGCTTGCAGTGAGCCGTGATCGTGTCACTGCACTCCAGCCTGGGGGACAGAGCAAGACCCTGTCTCAAAAAAAAGAAAAAAAAAAAAACAAAAAAAAAGAGGGGGCCGGGCGCGGTGGCTCAAGCCTGTAATCCCAGCACTTTGGGAGGCCGAGACGGGCGGATCACAAGGTCAGGAGATCGAGACCATCCTGGCGAACACAGTGAAACCCTGTCTCTACTAAAAAAATACAAAAAACTAGCCGGGCGAGGTGGCGGCGCCTGTAGTCCCAGCTGCTTGGGAGGCTGAGGCAGGAGAATGGCGTAAACCCGGGAGGCAGAGCTTGCAGTGAGCTGAGATCCAGCCACAGCACTCCAGCCTGGGCGACAGAGCAAGACTCCGTCTCAACAAAAAAAAAAAAAAAAAGAGGGAAGAGAAGGGACAGGGGGAGGAGGAAGTGGGGGGAGGGGAGGCGAGGCTCTGTCTCAAAAAAAAAAAAGGAAGGGAAGGGAAGAGAAGGGGGCAAGTGGGGGGAGGGGAGGGGAGAGGAAGGGAAGGAAGGGGAGGGAAGGGAAAGGCAGGAAGGGAAGGCAAAAGGCAAGGGCATGTTAAGATCCAGGGACCCTTGACTAAGAGGGCTACAGTGGAATGGAATTTCTGATCCAGGAAGCTGCATTCCTGTGAAGGTGGTGGCTGCAAACACAGGATGAGATCTTCCAGAAAAAAAGCCCAGTGTGGCGGCAGCAGGTGGGCAGGGATGTGCCTCCTGAGGAAAAAGATTCTTTGTAACTGTCAGAAATGAGACAGAACTGACAAATACGCATGAAACCAGGTCCTTAAGTTGTGAAACTCATTCTGGGTTTTGTTAAAAATAAGTGTGCGTAACAATTGTTTGTCAAGATACTTTATCAAGCTGGAAAAGAAAAGCCATCTGCCTCATATTCAAGGAATCTAGGTGTGTCCCCACTCCAAATCTTGGCATTGAAGCCAGGTGCAGTCATGACAGGGACATACTCCCTGGAGCACTCTCCTACTGACCCTTCCCTTTTCTGTGTAAGGACCCTTCTGCAGACCTCCAGCCTTGAACACTTTATATTGAAAGCTTCTCCTGTGCTCACTGCCCAAGAGCGTGGGGCTGGGGGAGTAAGAACCAGAGGACCAAGAGACACCCCATCAACTCCAGGGTTGGGTCATTCATTCAGGTCACAGCTACTTGTGAGTAGCTACTCTGGGGTTCACCAGAGGACAAGAGAGAAATGCAGAAGGAGAAGCTCTGGTGCTTATCAGGCTGGGGATGATGGATGCATGATAGAGACATCTAACGGAGCTGGGTTGTGTCAGAAAAGGAGCATAACTAGGAGGTCTCCCCAAAGGAGAGATCTTGAAGCATAAGTAAGAGTTGGCAGGACAAAGGAGGAGGAGAAGGATGTCCTGGTCAGGGTGTGGGGGTGAGCGGGAAGAAGGCATGGAGAGGAAAGAGGGAAAAGCATGGACTTGAAGCTGGGCGCCGTGGCTCACTCCTATAATCCCAGCATTTTGGGAGACTGAGCCAGGAGGATCATTTGAGGTCAGGAGTTCGAGACCAGCCTGGCCAGCATGGTGAAACCCTGTCTCCACCAAAAATACAAAAATTAGCCAGGCATGATGGCGGGTGCCTGTAATCCCAGCTACTCGGGAGGCTGAGGTATGAGAATCACTTGAACCCAGGAGGCAGAGGTTGCAGTGAGCCGAGATCACACCACTGCATTCCAGCCTGAGTGACAGAGGGAGACTCCGTCTCAAAAAATTAAAAAAAAAAAAAAAAAAAAAGCATGGGCTTGTCTTGCTGAGCCCACTGAGCCAGGAGGGGAAGGAGGGCCATATCCCCAGGGCCTTCAGACTCAGGCTGAGGACCTAGGACCATACCCTGCAGGCAATAGGGAGCCAGTGCAGGGTATTGAGCTGGGGAGGTCAGATTTGCATTTTGGAAAAATCTCTGGCAGTTTTTTTTGTTTGTTTGTTTTGGTTGTTTTTTTTTGTTTTTTTTTGTTTTTTTTTTTTTTTTTGAGACAAGGTCTCCTTCTATCACCCAGACTGGAGTGCAGTGGTGCAATTATGGCTCACTGCAGACTCTACCTCCTGGGCTCAAGCGATCCTCCCACCTCAGCCTCCCAAGTAGCTGGCCACTACTACACGCAGGCGCATACAACCATGTCCAGCTAATTTTTAAAATTTTTGTAGAGACAGGGTCTCACTAGGTTGCCCAAGTTTGTCTCTAACTCCTGGCAACTCAAGCAACCCTCCTGTCTTGGCCTCCCAAAGCTCTGCGATTGCAGGTGTGAGCCACTGTGTTCAGCTCTCTCTTGCAGCCTGATGCCCCCAGGCCCCTAAAGGATAACCCAGTCCACATGAGCCAAGACAGACCTGTGCCCGTCAGCCAGTCACAGATGCGTTCAAATCACTTACTAGGTGTGCTTAAGTGACGTAATCTCTGCCTTATCTGTAAAATGGGGTTAATATAAGTACCCCCACCTCAGGGTAAGGAGTAAAGGAATAACATGTATACAGTGCCTGGGGAGGTGATAAGCTCTATGCATTAAGCGTTAGCTGTTATCAGCCATGAACTATGCCAATCAGTCTAACTCATTGGGAGGAAATATAGATCCATATAAATCAGAACAGATCAGGTCTATAATTACCATTTTAAATCATTACAAACACCCATAGCCCAATCATGGCGCTTTTCACAGATACAAACCCACATAGACCAGTAGAGACCAGTAGAGATGGGTAAGAAGAGGCCAGGCCTGGTGGCTCACACCTGTAATCCCAGCAATTTGGGAGGCTGAGGTAGGTGGATCACCTGAGGTCAGGAGTTTGAGACCAGCCTGGCCAACATGGTGAAACCCCTTTACCAAAAATATAAAAATTAACTGGGTGTGGTGGCGGGCACCTGTGATCCCAGCGACTTGGGAGGCTGAGGCAGGAAAATCGCTTGAACCCAGGAGGCGGAGTTTGCGGTGAACCGAGATTGCACCACTGCACTCCAGCCTGGGCAACAAAGCAAGACCTTGTCTGGAAAAAAAACAAACAAAAAAAAGATGGTAAGAAGACACTGCAGAGAGAGGCCTGGGAGGAGGTGGCTCAAGCAGCCGGCAGAGCCCAGTGAACTTTCTCCATGACTCCTTGAAGTCTCTCTGGAGAGGCGCTTGTGCTGGCACGGCTGTTTGTTACCCAACCCTCCAGAAGACGCGGTGAGGGGAGGGGAACTGCTGAAAGCGTTGCTTTCAATAATTCAGCAGCTGGAGCTTCCTGCCGCCGCTGCTGGAGCTGGAGGAAAATCTTGGCCAGAGCCCCCAGGCTGGGGCTGGCTGGGGGTGGGAGGGCTGGTTCCTGGAGGGGCAGGCAGCCGGGCTTGCAAGGGTGCAGGCACTACAGCTCTGCGTTTTGGCCATAGCCCTTGTGGTCCCTCTTCTGCCCTCCCCTTTTCAGTCTAGGGCTGGGTCAAGCCATGCCTGGGCAGGGCTCAGGCTGACCCTTTCCCTGCCATCTCAGTCTGTGCTGGGGAATGGAGGTGGCTAGGCTGGCAAAGTTCCCAGGGCCAAGATGGGGTGCTGGGGACAGCGAGGCAGAGAAGACAAATCTGCAGACCACAGGAGAAAGTCCTGGTGGCTTAGCTGGCAATATGTCCAGCCCTATGCTAGTCCCTGTCTAGCTCCACACCACATTCCGCTCCACCCAAGAACGCACTGACCCACGCTGTTCCTCATGCCTGGAAGGTTCTTCCTCATCTACCCATCCTGCAAAACTGCTCAAGCATCACCTCGTCTGTGAAGCCTTCCCTGACTACCTGGAAGGACTTCCTGGAGGACATGCCTCTGCTGTCACCCTCTGGCTACTACTCACCATCTAGCATGACTGTTGCTCCCTGGGTGACTGAGGGCTGTCCAAGGGCAGAGACTGGGCCGATCTACATCTGTACCCCTAGTGCCCAGCACAGGGCTTGGCACAGAGCAGCCACCTGGAACTGTTTGTTGAGACCCCGCCTGTGTTTGCACCAATAGGCGCTCACTACTTATTGTTTTACCACCATCATCTCTGGGAACTACAGAGGGAGAAGTCCTTGGTCACTGCTCTCACTATGCCTAGACTATGTGCATGCTGACATTTATATGGGCCTCATGTACTTTGGGTCATCTACTTTATAAATCCTGGAGTCCAGCCTTGTCTTTGTTTGTTTTTGAGACAGTGTCTCGCTGTGTTGCCCAGGCTGAGTGCAGTGGTGTGATCTCAGCTCACTGCAACCTCTACCTCCTGGGTTCCAGGTTCCAGCCATTCTCATGCCTTAGCTGCCCAAGTAGCTGGGATTACAAGCATGTGCCACTAGGTCCGGCTAATTTTTTGTATCTTTAGTAGAGATGGGGTTGCACTATGTTGGCTAGGCTGGTCTCAAACTCCTAACCTCAAGTGATCCACCCGCCTTGGCCTCCCAGAGTGCTGGGATGACAGGTGTGAGTCACTGCACCCGGCCCCAGCCCCGTCTTTGAATAGATAGGAAGGACTTGCCTGGTCGAGGCTCCTGTCTTTGCTGGCTCTGATTTGGGTTCCTGGAGCACAGATTTGGGTGGCAATGAAGCAGGCTGCCCACAGCATCCCCTCAGGTGTCTGCTGGGCTGGCTGAGATCAAAGAGAAAGCCGGCTGGGAACTGGAGCATCACTGACAAGGGTCAAGGAGGGACAAGGAGGCCTCCACTGTCTGCTGCCTCCAGAGGAGTCCACAGTACAGGTAATGCAGCCCAGGTGAGAACAGGTAACAATGCTCAGGTAAGATCAGTGCAGATTGATGTAGCCCAGGACAGGTCATACAGAGCCTTGTAAATGGGACAGACCCAGCCAAGCCAGGAGCTCAGACCGGCTGATGAACAGAGGACAGTGAGGACACTGCACCCCAGCACGACAGACAGCTGGAAGGTATCAGAACAAGCAACACTGGCTACTGGAAGCAATACAGGTCGGGCATGGTGGCTCACGCCTATAATCCCAGCACTTTGGAAGGCTGAGGCAGACGGATCACTTGAGGCCAGGAGTTCAAGGCCAGCCTGGCCAATATGGCCATCTCTACTAAAAATACAAAAATTAGCCAGGTATGGTGGTGGGTGCCTGTAATCCCAGTTACTCGGGAGGCTGAGGCAGGAGAACTGCTTGAACCCGGGAGGCGGAGGTTGCAGTGAGCCAAGATCACGCCACTACACTCCAGCCTGGGTAATAAGAGTGAGACTGTGTCTCAAAAAAAAAAAAAAAAAACAAAAAAAAACAAAAAAAACAATTAGCCAGGTGTGATAGTGCATGCCTATAGTCCCAGCTACTTGGGAGGCTGAGGCAGGAGAATCGCTTGAACCCGGGAAGCAGAGGTTGCAGTGAGCCGAGATTTTGCCACTGCACTCCAGCCTGGGCAACAGAGTGAGAACTTGCCAAAATAAAAAAAAAAGAAAGAAGGAAGGAAGGAAGGAAAGAAAGAAGGAAGGAAGGAAGGAAAGAAGGAAAGAAAGAAAGAAAGAAAGAAAGAAAGAAAGAAAGAAAGACCAGACCAGTTCAACCTAGTAGACAGATCTGTAGAGGCCAGAACTGATATGAAATAAGCAAGTAGTGGTTTGGTCTCTTCTCCCCTGCATTCTGCAGGAACAAAAGAATCCCTGCCTTACTCAGTTCTCCTGCTGTTTATCAGGGCCCTCAGTAGCCTTGTGGGAGGCTGAAGCCTTGCCACCAGGAGCAGACAGCTTCCCTGGGGCTGCTGAGCAAGAATGGAGATTGGGGGTGGGGGGAATGTTCTACAGAAACAGTTTCAGCTTAGCCTAAGAAAGAACAGTCTTATGACTGAGCTGCCACTGATGGCAGATGGCGGTTTCTGTGTCCCGGGAGGGTGCAAATCAGAAGGCCATGGTGGAGATATGGAGAGAGAACCACCCTCAACATCTCTCTATGGAGAAAGCATGTGTCAGAAGCCCATGCTCTCTGAGGACCCTCCCAAGCTGGCCCTGAGGACTGACCCTGCAGTGAAATTGGATAAGCCTGTGTGTTTTCCCCAGTTTTCATCACCTCCTTCTCCTTCTCCCAGGATCAGATCCCAACCCCGGCCCCAGGCTCACACCTGGGGGCTAGGCAGAGGAAGGCACGATGGGCTAGAAGTTGTATAACCAGATCCCCTTTCCTTTCCTGGCTTCAGTTTCCCTCATCTGGACCAAGTGTCAGGGGCCTGGATACTGGCGGGGCTCGGGTGGTGTTAGTCTAAACTGTACCCTTTTGTAAACTCCTTGCTATTTTGCAGAGCTTAGTTAAAGCGAAACATTTTACAGAGGTTCAGGCTGTGAGAAACATCCTACCTAACCACCTGACCACAGGGTGGACAAAGGCCTGACTGAAGAAACAGCCTACCTCTTATGATATTCTGCTGCGAGAAAATGCAGAGTACCACATTCTGCGGGAACAAGGGCCAGAACTTCCTCATCACTGGGACATCTTATTAATATCCTGCTGGGCAAGCCATATTGCCCAGACCCCTTCCACCCCTACCTATAAATTGTGCCAGCCTGTAAGCAGCGGTGGGCTCTGACATTAGGCTGTCCCCTCACTTCTGTAGGTTTTATGCTGAATGTAACACCTGCATTTGGGCCCGGATGCGGTGGCTCACGCCTGTAATCCCAGCACTTCGGGAGGCCGAGGCGGGTGGATCACCTGAGGTCAGCAGTTTGAGAACAGCCTGGCCAACGTGGGGAAACCTGGTCTCTACTAAAAATACAAAAATTAGCCGGGTATGGTGGCACACACCTATGATCCCAGCTACTTGGGAAGTTGAGGCAAGAGAATCGCTTGAACTTGGGGGAAGGAGGTTGCAGTGGGCAGAGATTGCGCCATTGCACTCCAGCCTGGGTGACAAGAGCAAAACTTCGTCTCAAAAAACAAAACAAAACAAAACAAACAAACAAAAAAATCTCTGCATTTGCTTTTGAGCCGCCATATTTTTGTGTGTGTGTCTTTCCATAACCCTCGCCTTCCCTTCAAAACCTAACAGGTGGGGCTGGGCTCTGAGTCCCTGGCAGTGCAAGACTGACAAGAATCAAAATTGGATGGTAATGTGCACCCCCACCCTACCCCTACCCAGGCCAGAGCTGTCAGCAGGAAGGGTGTGTGCTGGACAGACAGTCCCACCCCTTCCACCCGCTGGGGAGGGTGATAGGAGAAGCCAGGGGCAGCTGCCTCCACTGCCCATACAATCTCATTATGGAAAATTCCCTCTATTGACTCAGCTCCAATCAAGCTGGCTGCCTGGGGGGCATCCCCTCAGGTTTCTGCTGGGCCGACTGAGATCAAAGAGAGAGCTGGGCTGGGGGCTGGAGCATCACTGACTTTCCCATCGATCCAGATGCGCCTCTCGTTGCTAGGCAACAGCCTCCCTCTCTCCTGGTCCTTCCTCCCCACAGGGGCTGCAGAATTGGACAGTAAAAGGGGAGAGAGGGAGAGACCCCACATTCACTCTCCATGTCATCCCTTCCCAAGCTAGAAACCTCTGTCACCAACCCGGGAACCCCTCTTCCCCAGAAAGCAATTTCCCTGTCCATACTGAGAGCTTGACCCTCCCACCAAAATGAACCTCTTCTCTCCCCTCACATTTGTATGCGCCTCAAGTGTACTGGAAATTCACCCCTCCTCTGCTCCATGTAAGCGCTCGCTCATGAAGACAGGCCGGGGACTCGCCATTGAACAAATCAAGGCTCAGAGAAGGGAAGGCACCCTCAAGGACTCAGTGGAAAAGTCAAGATAAGACTGCAGACTCCCTGTCCAGGCTCGGTGGCTCACGCCTGTAATCCCAGCACTTTGGGAGGTCGAGGCTGGGGGATCATCTGAGGTCAGGAGTTCAAGACCAGCCTGGCCAACATGGTGAAACCCTGTCTCTACTAAAAATACAAAAAATTAACCAGGTATGGTGGCACAGGCCTGTTGTTCCAGTTACTCAGGAGCTGAAGCAGGAGAATCACTTGAACCTGGGAGGCGGAGGTTGCAGTGAGCTGAGATCATGCCACTGCACTCCAGCCTGGCGACAAGAGCGAAACTCTGTCTCAAACAAACAAACAAATGACCAGCCTGGGCAACATAGCAAGACCCTGACTCTACAAAAAATACCAAAAAAAAAATTAGCCAGTGTGGTGGTGCATGCCTGTAGTCCCAGCTACTCAGGAGGCTGAGGTGGGAGGATCATTTGGACCTAGAAGGTTGAGGCTGCCGTAAGCTATGATTATACTACTGCATTCCATCCTGGGCAACAGAGCCAGATCCTGTCTTTAAAAAAAAAAAAAAAAAGGCCAGGCGTGGTGTCTCATGCCTGTAATCCCAGCACTTTGGGAGGCCGAGGCGGGCAGATCACGAGGTCAGGAGATGGAGACAATCCTGGCTAACACGGTGAAACCCCTTCTGTACTAAAAATACAAAAAATTAGGTGGGCGTGGTGGCAGGCGCCTGTAGTCCCAGCTACTCGGCAGGATGAGGCAGGAGAATGGCGTGAACCCAGGAGGCGGAGCCTTCAGTGAGTCCAGATCGCACCACTGCACTCCAGCCTGGGCGATAGAGAAGAAAAAAAAAAAAAAAAGACTGCGGGCTCCTAACTCCCAGCCCAGTATTGGACTAAATATGGGAGCCATTCAATCTTCAGAGAATGTCTCTAAAGACAAATGCACATTCCCATGTTTCAGTGGGTTGGCTTTTTTTTTTTCTCTCTCTTCCCAAAACGTAGGATGCATTTCATAGTAGTTTTTTTTTTCTTGTTGTTTTAAGTGCTATAATTTAAAACTGTTAGTTGTGTTTTAAAACAGGCATAAAAATGTACTGTGGGTTTTGGGGGCTGTAATTGACTAAATAATGCAAATCTGATCATTTCATCACAGTTTAATATTCTGCATATTTTATCTACCCTATACTGCTCATCTTTCCTGTTTCTTTTCTTTTTCTTTTTTCTTTTTTTTGAGTGAATATATGCACGTCATCCTAGCAGTTGTTCTGTGGTGACCTACTTATTTCAAGGCTTATTTCGAATTTTGAGGTCTCTCTCCCTCTGAGGTCTTTACAGGCCTTGGGGATGGAGGAAGGAACGTCTCCCGGCCGGGCACAATGGCTCATGTCTGTCATCCCGGCACTCTGAGAGGCTGAGGCAAGAGGATCACTTGAGATCAAGAGTTCAAGATCAGCCTGGGCAACATAGCAAGACCCCATCTCTATTTTTATTATTATTATTTTTTTATGAACAGGAAAGTTTCTCAGTCTTCCCCCAGTCCCTGTCAAACCTTTCCTTAAACAACTTGTTTCCCAAGGTGTGAGGGGCCAGAACTCAGAAGTTGGGGCTCCCTGAGAGGTGCCAGGAGGTGCACAGTCCCTGAGCAGCGGTCCTGGTGGCCTTGGAACTGCCACTGCCTGCCACCTGCACACTCCCAGCTGTTAGCACGGTGACAGCTCCTCCCTGACTCCCCTGCCCGGCACCAGTCACACACTTCAACTCTGAGAAGAACGGCTTTTCAAGGTCCTTGACAAATGGTAACCAATTAATGTCAATTAATCTGATTAGCCTAAATAGTTAATTAAGCAGCTAATTTACAACATCGTTGACAATAACCCACAGCTCCTGAGGGATGGTGGGTGGGAGGTAGAAATGGCAGGGGTGCTGAAGGGAGGTCCTCCTTGCTCTGGGAACAGGTGAGTCCCTTCAGGTCAGAGTGGGAGTGGGAGCTCCTGGTGCAGCAGTGGCCTCTCCTAGTCTCCACTCTGCTCTGCTATCGTCCGAGAATCTCCATCAGAGTACCCAGCCCCAGGCCAGGCTCAAAGGGGCTGATTTCTGTGGGACAGGGTGAACCACAGCATGGTGGAGGAGGGAAAAGGCCTCCTGTCTGGGAAACTGTTCCACCCTAAAATCCCAGAGAGGGCTGGGCACGGTGGCTCACGTCTGCAATCCCAACACTTTGAGAGGCTGACGCAGAAGGATCACTTAGTCCAGGAGTTCAAGACCAGCCTGGCTACGTGGTAAGACCCCATCTCTGCTAAAAATTAAGGAAAAAAAAAATTAGAAAGGCATGGTGACATGCACCTGTAGTCCCAGCTACTTGGGAGGCTGAGGCAGGAAGATCGCTTAAGCCTGGGAGTTCGAGGCTGCAGTGAACTATGATTGTGCCACTGCATTGCAGCCTGGGTGACAGAGCAACCCTGTTGAAAAACAACAACAACCACCACCACAACAACAAAAACAACCAAAAACCCAGAGAGGAGCCTCTGCCACCGCTTCCCATCCACACCAAGCACCTTAGAGCTCATAACCCCTTTTTGTCCCCAAACTACAGAGAAGCCCTGAGAGAAAATTCCCATCCTTCAACCCATCCTACAGATGAGGAAACTGAGTACTTCCTGGATGCCAGGCCCCCTGCTTGCACTGACAACCTGCAACGATGAATCTCACGAGGTCCCTGCCCTTAAAGAACAGCCACTGTGGGACCTCACAGTACTTTGGCGCACCTTTGCGCGTCAACCACTTCTTTTTTTTTTTTTTGAGACGGAGTCTCGCTGTGTCACCCAGGCTGGAGTGCAGTGGCGCGATCTCGGCTCACTGCAAGCTCCGCCTCCCGGGTTTATGCCATTCTCCTGCCTCAGCCTCCCGAGTAGCTGGGACTACAGGCGCCTGCCACTTCGCCTGGCTAGTTTTTTTGTATTTTTTAGTAGAGACGGGGTTTCACCATGTTAGCCAGGATGGTCTCGATCTCCTGACCTCGTGATCCGCCCATCTCGGCCTCCCAAAGTGCTGGGATTACAGGCTTGAGCCACCGTGCCCGGCCACCACTTCTTTTTTTTTTTTTTTTTTTTTTT
>NC_037670.1:10349316-10355565 GCF_003255815.1 Theropithecus gelada | reverse complement strand
TTTTTTTTTTTTTTTTTTTTTTTTTTTTTTTGAGACGGAGTCTCACTGTGTCTCCCAGGCTGGAGTGCAGTGGCGCGATCTCGGCTCACTGCAAGCTCCGCCCCCCGGGTTCACGCCATTCTCCCGCCTCAGCCTCCCAAGTAGCTGGGACTACAGGCGCCCGCTACCGCGCCCGGCTAGTTTTTTGTATTTTTAGTAGAGACGGGGTTTCACCATGTTAGCCAGGATAGTCTCGATCTCCTGACCTTGTGATCCACCCGCCTCGGCCTCCCAAAGTGCTGGGATTACAGGCTTGAGCCACCGCGCCCGGCCTTCGGCCACCACTTCTTAGCTGAGTGATGGTATTTACCTCTCTGTGCCTCCATTTCCCCAACTAGGACCTACCTACTTCATTGGATGTTGTGAGGACTAAATAAGTTAATACACGCAGCAGCACCGGCACACAGAAAATACCAAATGAGTTGGAAAGGTAAACCACCAGTCTGAATGGGGTGTAAAGCCGGGCACAGTGGCTCACGCCTGTAATCCTAGCACTGTGGGAGGCCAAGGCGGGTGGATTGCCTGAGGTCAGGAGTTCGAGACCAGCCTGGCCAACATAGTGAAACCCTGTCTCTACTAAAAATACAAAAAATTAGCTGGGTGTGGTGGCAGTCCCCTGTAATCCCAGCTACTAGAGGGGCAGAGGCAGGAGAATTGCTTGGACCTGGGAGGTGGAGGTTGTAGTGAGCTGAGATCTCGCCATTGCACTCCAACCTAAGCGACAGTGAGAAAAAAAAAATGGGGTGTAAAGTGAACCAGGGAAGAAGCAGCACCGGGCCCTTGAGGGCACCCAGATTGGAACAGGACACCACGCAGAAGATGTCTGAGCAGAGCCTGAAGCTCACGGAGATAGAGGAAGAGGGAGGAAGAGCATTCCAGGTGAAGGGAACCACATGTGCAAAGTGATAAGGCACTGGTTTTCAACTCTAGTTTGTACGGTCACGTTGGAGCTTTAAAAAATGCAGACCTTGGCTGGGCGCAGTGGCTCATACCTGTAATCCCTGCACTTTGGGAGGCCAAGGTGGGAGGATCACTTGAAGCCAGGAGTTCGAGACCAACCTGGCCAATATGGCGAAACCCCGTCTCTACTAAAAAGACAAAAATTAGCTGGACGTGCTGGTGCACGTCTGTAATCCCAGTTACTTGGGAGGCTGAGGAAGAGAATCGCTTGAACCTGGAAGGCAGAGGTTGCAGTGAGCCAAGATTGCACCACTGCACTCCAGCCTGGGCAACAGAGCAAGACTCCATCAAAAAAAGAAAGAAGGAAAGAAAGAAAGGAAGGAAGGAAGGAAGGAAGGAAGGAAGGAAGGAAGGAAGGAAGAAAGGAAGAAAGAAAGAGCAGACCTTGCTGGGTGCAGTGACTCATGCCTGTAATCCCAGCACTTTGGGAGGCCGAGGTGGGAGAATCACTTGAGGCCAGGAGTTCAAGACCAGCCTGGGCAACATAGCAAAACCCTGTCTTTAAAAAAAATACAAAATTAGCAAAATTAGCCAGGCGTGGTGGCATGCACCTGTGGTCTCAGCTACTTGGGAAGATCATCTGAGCTGGGGGAGGTCAAGACTCCAGTGAGCCGTGATTGTGCCACTGCACTCCAACCTGAGTAACAGAGTGAGACCCTGTCTCAAAAAAAAAAAAAAAAAAAAATGCAGACCTCAGCTGGGTGCAGTGGCTCATACTTGTAATCCCAGCACTTTGGGAGGTCGAGGTGGGGGGATCACTTGAGGTCAGGAGTTCAAGACCAGCCTGGGCAATAGACCGTGTTTTGTAGAGACTCTGTCTCTACAAAAAAAATTTTTTAAAAATATCTGGGCATGGTGACATGTGCCTGTAGTGCCAGCTACTCAGGAAGCTAAGGCAGGAGCGTTGCTTGAGCCTAGGAGTTGGAAGCTGCAATGAGCCATGACTGCGCCACTGCACTCCAGCCTGGACAAGAGAGTGAGACCCAGTCTCTAATAATAATAATAGTAATAGTAATAGCAATAATAATACAATTCAGACTCCTAGGCCCCACACTCAGATTTGGAATCAGTTGTTTTGGGTGGGTCCTGGGAATCTGCTTTTCATGGACAATTCTAGAAATACTGGGGCAGGTACCTCTGCACCTAGGGACCATGGCTGCGGTTGTTCTGGGTGTCCAGGTTGGGCTGAGCCACGGAGAGGAGAGGAAAGGTCCCAGGCTATATGACCCATGTCCTGAAAACACACCGCAGGCCCCCTGTTGTCTCCATCTGTACAAGTCACACCCACTTTTCAGGGTGACCTTCCTGGAACAGCTCTGGCCGTGCACTTACCTACTGGGAACATTCCTGGCATTATCTGCCGTCCACGGAAAAAAGGCTAGGCTGCCTCACCTGGCACTAAGACCCTCCTACCCCTTACAGTGAGGCCCCTGTCTCCAGCCCGGGCTTTGGCTCCTCCGCCCAGACCCTGGCACTCCAGCCACGCTGTTCCCCAAGCGCCTGGTGCTCTTACCTCCTCCTCTCTGCTCCTGCCAAAAACACCCTGTCTCCTTGTGCCTCCGCCTGGCAAACCTGCATTTATTCTATGAGCTCCATCTGTGAGGCCAGCTCAAAAGTTAACCAAAGTCAACCAGGTCAGGCAGTCCTTCCCCACACTTGTGTCCCGGTAGCCCTTGGAATGCTGCTACATAACCCCTAGTCCATCTAAAAAACATTCTTGGCTGGGCACGGTAGCTCATGCCTGTAATCCCAGCACTTTGGGAGGCTGAGGTGGGCAGATTACAAGGTCGGGAGTTCGAGACCAGCCTGCCCAATATGTTGAAACCCCATCTCTACTAAAAAATACAACAAAAAAAAAAAAAAAAAGAAGAAGAAGAAAAAAAAATTAGCCAGGCATAGTGGCAGGAGCCTGTAGTCCCAGCTATTCGGGAGGCTGAGGCATGAGAATCGCTTGAACCTGGGAGATGGAGGTTGCAGTGAGTCAAGATCGAGCCACTGCACTCCAGCCTAGGTGACAGAGCGAGACTCCATCTCAAAAAAAAAAAAAAAAAAAAAAAATCTCCAGGGCTGCTGGGGCTCAAGGACTGTCCTGCTCCTCCCATTTTTTTTTAGAGGTGGGATCTCACTATGTTGCCCAGGCTGGAGTGCAGGGGCTATTTACAGCTGTGATCATAGTGCACTACCGCCTCAAACCCCAGGATTCAAGCAATCCTCGTGTCCCAGCCTCCCAAGCATCTGGGACCACAGGTGCTAGTCACTTGCCCAGCTCCTGCTCCTCCTCCCTTTACCTAGTGCCTAGCACAGGGCTTGGAGATGACAATGTGTTCATGCAGCTTTTAAGTGGGGAGGAGCTGCTGCTGTGTGATGAATGAATGAGTGAATGAATGACCATCTCTGCTTTCTGATGTCTGAAGAGCAGGAGAGAGAAGAAGAGAACATTTGAGAGGCGGAGAAGAGAGAGGTGTTTTGGGGAGAATGATGGATGGGTCGTGAGGACCAAGACATATGTGTCAGATAGGGCCTGATGGAGAGGGAAGACAGGGCTTCCCCCAGGAAGGACCCCCTGAATGTGCCAGCTTTTCTGCCTCCCCAGAAGCCCTCTCTGGGGCCCTGATGGGAGAAGGGGTGGCTTGGAGGTTCTGCCAGTCTTAAAGCCCACTCCTCTGACCTGGGGCACTCTGTCTGATAACAAGGGCTGTGCCATCAGCTGGAGATGGGTGTAGAGGGCAGGTCGCCCAGCTCCCAGAGGCACGTCTCTGGTATCCTATACCCCATTTCAGCGGTACCATCACCTCCTAATAAATAGGCACGCAGACACATCCCTGACCTCTCGGCTCTTGGTCTCTTTCTCTCCTTCTCTGCCTCCTACCCCATTGCAGCCAGAGGGGGCTTCCTGAAGTGCAAAACTGAGCATTTTATGGCATTGCTCCAGAGCTTATGGTTGTCATTCCTTTCTGAATAAATTTCCAGGTCTTGACTGGGTGCAGCAGCTCATGCCTGTAATCCCAGCACTTTGAGAGGCAGAGATGGGAGGATCGCTTGAGGCCAGGCATTTGAGACCAGCCTGGGCAACATAGGGAGACCTCGTCTCTACAAAAACATTAAAAAGTTAGTTGGGTGTGGTGGCACATGCATGTCATCCCAGCCACTTAGAAGGAAGGCTGAGGCAAGAGAATATCTTGAGCCCAGGAGTTGGAGGCTGCAGTGAGCTATGATCTCGCCATTGCACTCCAGCCTGGCTGATGGTGAGACCCTGTCTCAAAAACAAACAAACAAATAAAAACAAACACAAACAAACAAAAAAATTCCAACTCTTCAAAGCCAACCACTCCCACTGGGCTGCCTTCTATTATCAGCCCGCCCTCTGTCCTGTCCTATGGCCACATTAGGTAACTCTCTATCCCCTGAATCCAGCCAGGAGGTTTCATACCTCTGTGCCATTGCCCATGATGCTGTCTGGAGTGCCAGTCCTCTGCCCTCTCTGTCTGGCACTTCCCCTGTCATTCTTTGAGGCCCAACTGAAATGTCCCCTCTCCCAGAAGCCTCCTCTGACTCTCCATATCACTTTGGATGACTTAGTTCTAGCAGAACCTCAGTGGTCATCAGTTTTCATGACTGCTTTCCTTCCCACCGGTCCAGAAGTTCCTCAAGATCAGAGGCAGAGTCTGATTCACCTCTGTGTCCTCGGGCCTCGTGCTGTGCCCAGAAAACAGGAGGCTCTCAGTAAATGTCAATTGTATAGTCTCACCCACTCAAAGGGTGACCTCAACCTAGCAGAAGTGCACTGGATTTTACCCTTCCTGGGGTGCTTTTTTGGAGACAGGATCTTGCTCTGTCACTCAGGCTGGAGTGTAGTGGTGCAATCATAGCTCGTTGCAGCCTTGACTTTCTGGGCTCAAGTGATCCTCCTGCCTCAGCATCCTGAGTAGCTGGGTCTACAGGTGAACACCACCATGCCCGGCTAATTTTTTCTTTTTCCCTTTCTTTCTCTTTCCTTCTTTCTTTCTTTCTTTCTTTCTTTCTTTCTTTCTTTCTTTCTCTCTTTCTCTCTTTCTCTCTTTCTCTCTTTCTCTCTTTCTCTCTTTCTCTTTTTCTTTCTTTCCTTTCTTTTCTTTCTTTCCTTCTTGCTTTCTTTCAACAGGGTGTTCTTACTATGTACCCAGGATGGAGTGCAGTGGCGTGATCTTGGCTCACTGCAATTTCCACTTCCCAGGTTCAAGTGATTCTCGTGCCTCAACCTCCCAAGTAGCTGGGATTACAGGTGCCTGCCCACCAGGCCTGGCTAATTTTTGTATTTTTAGTAGAGATGGGATTTCGCCATAGTGGCCAGGCTGGTCTCGAACTCCTGGCCTCAAGTGATCTGCCCATCTCGGCCTCCCAAAGTGCTGGGATGACAGGCGTGAGCCACTGTGCCTGGCTTAATTTTTTCTTTTTCTTTATTTCTTTTTTTCTTTTTCCTTTTTTTTTTTTTTTTTTTTGTAGAGATGGGGTCTTATTATGTTGCCCAGATTGGTCTTCAACTCCTGGGCTCAAGTGATCCTCTCACCTTGGCCTCCTAAAGTTCTGGGATTATAGGCATAAGCCACCATGCCTAGCCCTAGGGTGTTTTCAAACCCAGGACCTGAGTCACTTCTAGTATCACCTGGAGGCAAGTATCATTATGTCCATTTTACAGAAGAGAAAAAGGGTGGAGGTTGGAGGCCAGCTGAAATCAGGGTCCAGGAGATTCGGAGCCACCTGATTCCAGTTCTAGGTGCTTTCTTCTGGGGTCTTGTTGGATCCAAGCCCTTGCCGCCACCTGAGCCCACCCTGCCAGGGATGTATGATGCGCTCATGTCCTCCTTCCCTAGCAGTTCTGGTAAATCCTCACCTCAATCCCTGGCAGAGGGGCATGCCTTACTTTCTGTCTGACCTATCCCAGGCCATAAAGTTATTTTCACCAGGGGAAATTCACACACACAGACCCCAAAGCTGTGCCCACCCAAGACGGGCAAGGCAGGGGCAGGGCAGGGGAGAGATTCTCTCTGCAGCTCTCAGCTCCACCCATGCCCAGCCTTTAAAAGGCTATTAAAAATATGGTTTTGGAAGAATATTTATTTATTTATTTATTTGTTGAGACAGAGTCCCGCTCTGTCGCTCAGGCTGGAGTGCAGTGGTGCGATCTCAGCTCACTGCAGCCTTGAACTCCTGGGCTCCAGCGATCCTCCTACCTCAGCCTTCTGAGTAGCTGGGACTACATGCGTGCACCAC
>NC_037670.1:10299316-10344316 GCF_003255815.1 Theropithecus gelada | reverse complement strand
GCATTGAAGTACCAGGTCAGACCTTGGTACAACCTTCCCTTCCTCCCCCTAAATCTCTCCCCACAATGGATCTGCTGTCAGGAGTAGGAACTGCAGGAGGCTTCAACACTGTCCAGGCAGGAGCCCTGGAAGGGAGGGGGAGGCGGAGGCAAGGCAGAGGTTGCGTCTTTTCTCAGCTCTCCTCTTTACCAGGAATTCACTCTGGGGCAGGACTAACTTGGGCTCTAGAAACTCTCTCTGGGCATCTGTGGGGAGGGGTGTGTGCACAGAGAACCCCCTCCCAAATTCCTAGTAGCTATTTTCTCTTCTCTGTCCTCCATCCTCTTCCCAGTGCAAGAGTAAATGCCATCCTGTGAGACCCAGTTCTCCTTGCCAGCTCCTACCTCCCTAGGGGCATTTGGGCAGCCGGGAAAGGGGCCAGGCTGTCCCCTGGGCCAGCACCTCATGCTGGACAGAGGCCCAGCATCCAGGTGGGGGCCTGCTCCCTCCACCCGGGCCAGTGACCAGCATCTCCATGGGGTCCCTGCATCGGTCCTCCCTTCCCTGGGGAGCAGGTCCTTCTCCTCAGTGGGGCTGCAGTTGGGGGGCCTCTCTGGCACCCTCATGGACCAGGCCATGGTCATTTATGTCCAAGGGAGTCCTGCCCGTGACCCCAAAGAGTCCCCACTGTCTCCATCCCTCTCAGTGAAATGAATGTCCCTCATCTCTGCTCCCCGGGCGCCTGGAATCCCTGGACAGACACCCTCGCCGTTCCCCCATATTGCCCCTCTGCTCCGGGGAGCCTGCAGACCACGGGGGTACTGGGGAGGCCTGAGATTCCACCCAGCCCCAGCCCCTCTGGGAGATGCCCCCGCCCCAGAGGCGCTCTCACCTCCCCGCTGACCGCCGCGATCTGCCGGGCGCTGGGGCCAGGCCCTCGGGTCCCGCTGTTCCGGGCTGCCGCCTCGCCTGGGCTGGGTTGGGCAGGGCAGCTCCGCGGCCCCCGCGGCCCCGCACCCTCCGCCTCCCCGCGGGAGCCGCCGCCGCCGCTTGCTGAAATGCTGGACAGCGCACAGCCACCGAGGCGCCTCCCTGCCCGCTCGCCGGCCAGAGCGGCCAGGCCCCGCGCCCGCAGCGCCATCCGCAGGCCCGGAGGAACGCCAGCAGCGGAGGCAACGGCCCGGGAGGCTGGGACGGACCCTCCCCCCGCCCGCTCCCCCTCCCTCCCGCCCTCCTACCCCGCGTCCCCGTTGCCCCCCACCTCCCCGCTCCCCGCCCCAACCCCTGGCCTTCGGGGACATCTGTTTCCCCCACTTGCGAGAGGGGGCACGCCAGCCCTTGAAGGCGCCTGGGTCAAGGGAGGCTATTAGTTTGGGTCTGGGAAACGCATTCGGTGTGCAGAGGCCTCGCCAGGACACTGTCTTCCCACCCAGTGCTAAAGAAGGCACCAGGGGCTGGGCGAGGTGGCTCACGCCTATCCCAGCACTTTGGGAGGCTGAGGCAGGAGGATCACTTGAGGCCAGGAGTTCGAGACCAGCCTGGCCAACATGGGGAAACCTAGTCTCTACTAAAAATACAAAAATTAGGCAGGCGTGATGGCGGGCACCTGTAATCCCTACTACTCAGCTGCTTGGGAGGTTGAGGCAGGAGAATCGCTTGAACCTGGGAGGCGGAGGTTGCAGTGAGCCAAGATCGCACCATTGTACTCCAGACTGGGCGACAAGGACAAAACTTAGGGTCAAAAATAAAATAAAAGGCACCAGGGAGGTTGAGGTGGGAGGATTTCTGGAGCCCAGGAATTTGAGGCTGCAGTGACCTATGGTCATGCCACTGCACTCCAGCGTGAATGGCAGAGGCTGTTATTTTTTGACACCATCTCAAAAGTTAAAAATAAAAATAAAAAAAATAAAAAAAGGATGGGGTAGTGTGGGAGACATCACAATGGAGACAGGAGATTTCAAAAAAAATTTTTTTTTTTTTTTTAATTTTAAAATTTTGGCTGGGCCGGGCGTGGTGGCTCAAACCTGTAATCCCAGCACTTTGGGAGGCCAAGACGGGTGGATCACGAGGTCAGGAGATCGAGACCATCCTGGCTAACATGGTGAAACCCTGTCTCTATTAAAAAATACAAAAAACGAGCCGGGCGAGGTAGCGGGCGCCTGTAGTCCCAGCTACTCGGGAGGCTGAGGCAGGAGAATGGCGTGAACCCAGGAGGCGGAGCTTGCAGTGAGCTGAGATCCGGCCACTGCACTGCAGCCTGGGCGACAGAGCGAGACTCTGTCTCAAAAAAAAAAAAAAAGAAATCAGGAACATGGAGTCCCCTGTTTCAAGCTCACCATTGGCGTCCCCATGGCTGTGTCAGGGGGCAGGACTGGAAGTGCCACAGCAGCCCTGACTTAGGGGGACAATGGTAAGGCACATCAGGTGCTTGGGGTGCAGATTTTAGGAAGCATTTGCATGACAACAAGAGGCATCCCTGGGTCTGAGTGTATGTTTGTTGTGAGTCTGTGAGTGGGTTTATGTGTGCGTGTGCCCCGTGTATCTGTGTCTGTGCATCTGTTTTTAGTTTTTTGAGATGGAGTTTCACTCTTGTCACCCAGGCTGGAGTGCAATGGTGTGATCTCTGCTCACTACAAACTCCACCTCCTGGGTTCAAGCAATTCTGCCTCAGCCTCCAGGGTAGCTGAGATTACAAGTGCCCGCCACCACTCCTGGCTAATTTTTTTTTTTTTTTTTTGTAAGTAGAGACGGGTGTTTCACCATGTTGGCCAGGCTGGTTTCGAATTCTTGACCTCAGGTGATCCACCTGCCTCGGCCTCCCAAAGTGCTGTGATTACAGGCGGGGCCACCGCACCCGGCCTGTGCATCTGTTTTTGGATTCATGTCTTTCTGGAGTGTCTGTATGTGCCCTCCTGTAACTGCCCCATGGGTTCTTCCGCTGTCCAGATAGAGCCAATTTATCAAGACGGGAACTGCAGTATACAAGGAGTTTAATACACATAGAGCCAACTAAATGGGAGACCAGAGTTTTATTATTACTCAAATCAGCCTGTCCAAAAATTCAGAGGCTAGAGTTTTTCAGGGATAGTTTGGTGGGTTGGTGGCGGGGGGCGGGGGGCGGCAAGGGAATGGGAGCTGCTGATTGGTTGGGGATACATTCCTACGGGTGTGGAAAATGGTCCTCTTGCATTGAGTTCGCTTCTGGGTAGGGACACAGAGGAGTTGCTGGTCTGAGTGGAATAATCCGACAGGAATGCAAAAGCCTGGTCAGGCACGGTGGCTCAGGCCTGTAATCCCAGCACTTTGGGAGGCTGAGGTAGATGGATCACCTGAGGTCAGGAGTTTGAGACCAGCCTGGCCAGCATGGCAAAACCCTGTCTCTAAGGCCTTCTTTTTTTTTTTTTTTTTTTTTTTTTAGTAGATACGGGCATTTCCCCATGTTGGTCAGGCTGGTTTCGACCTTCTGACCTAAGGGGATCTGCCTGCCTCAGCCTCCCAAAGTGCTGGGACTACAGGCATGAGCCACCATGCCTGGCCCTCTCTTACAATTTTTGCAAAGGCGGTTTCACTCCTCCCCTCTTCATTTGCCCAGGTTTCCTTACCTACCAGAATCTTTGGAGTGAGTGTGTGTGTGTGTGTGTGTGTGTTTAAGATCCTTGAACTGCAGGCCCTTGCACTATTTGCAGAACAAAGATTGAGGGTGAGGGAGAGGGGTGGGCTACAGCTGCCGCCACCAGTACTGCAGCTCCACAGCCCTGGGGTGCTAGTCTTCTGCTGATGTCCTGCCTTCTGGCTGCATGAATATTTCATTTGCTGGGACTTTGGGCTGGCCTAGCACCAGTCAGCTTGGTTGCTCCTTCTTCCTGAGAGGAGCTGCCCCCTCTGTGCCTGGCGGTGACTTCCTAGGTAGGTCAATGTCTGGGAGAGGCTCCTGGGAGTGGGGGGTTGGGGCCGGCGGCTGCAGGCCTTTCCTTGTCTAAAGAGCCATGGCTGGGTGTGTGGAGAGGAGTGGAGGAAACTCACAAGAGGTGTGGAGATGCGGCATCATCTCAGAATGAAATGCATGCCTTAAATGAAGCTGGTTGTTTTTTTTTTTTTTTTTTTTTTTTTTTTTTAGGTGGAGTATCGCTCTGTCGCCCAGGCTGGAGTGCAGTGGTGCGATCTCAGCTCACTGCAACCTCTTCTTCCCAGGTTCAAGCAATTCTCCTATCTTAGCCTCCCGAGTAACTGGGACTACAGATGCATGTCACCATGCCCAGCTAATTTTTGTATTTTTAGTAGAGATGGGGTTTTACTATCTTGGCTGGGCTGGTCTCGAACTCCTGACCTCAGGCGATCTGCCCACCTTGGCCTCCCAAAGTGCTGGGGTTACAAGCATGAGCCACCAAGCCCAGTCAAAGTTGGCTTTATGAAACCTCACCACATTGCTTTGGTTCCTGACCAGCCCTGGCCTCAACTCCGGAATTAGCACCTGGGAACACTGCCCAAGCTGGGCACACCTCCTCCTGCCCTCCCCTGGTCTGTCTCTGCGGCCCCTGCCTCCCTGATTTCACAAGGGGAGCAGCTTCAGGGAAGAAGGGGATTTGGGCCTATAAAAGTTGACTGCCACCAGATGTGGTGGCTCACACCTGTAATCCCAGCACTTTGGGAGGTCGAGGCAGGCAGGTTACTTGAGGCCAGAAGTTCAAGACCAGCCTGGCCAACATGGTGAAACCCTGTCTGTACTAAACATACAAAAATTAGCCAGATGTAGTGGCGGGCGCCTGTAGTCCCAGCTACTCGGGAGGCTGAGGTGGGAGGATTGTTTAAACCAGGGAGGTGGAGGTTGCAGTGAGCTGACATCATACCACCGCACTTCAGCCTGGTTGACAGAGCGAAACTCCATCTTAAAAAAAAAAAAAAGCTGGCTGCGAACAAACTTCTCCAGCTGCCTGGAACTCTCTATTCAACCAGTCTCGGAATCCCAGGCCACCTCTCCATCCCAATAATCCCCCCATCTCCCTTTGCACTCCCTTCCCCTGGCTCATAGGGATAGACTCTGCCTTGGTTTCCCCACCCAGCCTGCTAATTTTCCCAAAACGTGCTCCTCCCCTTGTGTGACTCGTTTCAAAAAAGGGCACCGCCATCTGTGCTCACTTTTCTCCATGTGATCCTCTGGCTCTGGCTCTGTCTCTGCCCTGCTATAGGCCTTGGCGGGAGGCTGGCCTCTGCGGGCCGATTACCCAGACTCCCTTGCTCTTGGCGTCCGGTTGGGTTCATCTAAGGGGAGGCGTCACCAGGAGGAGCCAGATCCAGGAGAAGGGGAGGAGAGAGCGGTTAGGGATTTATTCCCCTGCTGAGTTCCTCTCCTGCCCCTCTTCTCTACCTCCTGTTCTTCTGGCCAGGTTCTGGCTTTCAGCCTCCTCCCTACAGCCTAGGAGTGGTAACGGCTTCCCAGTAATTTAAGTCCTCAGCCGCTTCTCTATGTCTTGTCTGTTCATTCTCATATCCCCATCTGCACCTGTGTGCAGGGCCCGTTCATCAAGCTCTCATCAATGGGACTTTCGTACGGGGATGTCTATTTCATTCTAGATCCCTGACCCAAGAAACTTCCCTGCCCCAAGTCCGGTCTTCAAGTCGAGACCTGTGAGTCTGTGGGATTCTCCAGTTCCTCCCTTCGCCCTTTAGGTCTTCCATCTCCTGGGACTGTCTCCACTCTTTTTTTTTTTTTTTTTTTTTTTTTGAGATGGCAGTTTCACTCTTTCTCCCAGACTGGAATGCAGTGGCACGATCTCGGTTCACTGCAACCTCTGCCTGCTGTGTTCAAGCGATTCTCCTGCCTCAACCTCCTGAGTAGCTGGGATTACATGCACCCGCCACCGCGCCTGGCTAATTTTTTTATTTTTAGAGTAGAGATGGGGTGTTGGGAACAAGCCCCCCCAAATCTGGCCATAAACTGGCCCCAAAACTGGCCATAAATAAAATCTCTGCAGCACTGTGACATGTTCATGATGGCCATGATGCTCACGCTGGAAGGTTGTGGGTTTACCGGAATGAGGGCAAGGAACACCTGGCCCGCCCAGGGCGGAAAACCGCTTAAAGGCGTTCTTAAGCCACAAACAATAGCATAAGCAATCTGTGCCTTAAGGACATGCTCCTGCTGCAGTTATCTAGCCCAACCTATTCCTTTAATTCGGCCCATCCCTTCGTTTCCCATAAGGGATACTTTTAGTTAATTTAACATCTATAGAAACAATGGTGCTGTTAATAAATACGTGGGTAAATCTCCGTTCAGGGCTCCCAGCTCTGAAGGCTGTGAGACCCCTGATTTCCCACTTCACACCTCTATATTTCTGTGTGTCTGTCTTTAACTCCTCTAGCGCCACTGGATTAGGGTCTCCCCAACAGAGCTGGTCTCGGCAACAGGGTTTCACCATGTTGGCCAGGCTGGTCTCGAACTCCTGACCTCAGGTGATCTGCCCACCTCAGCCTCCCAAACTGCTGAGATTACAGGTGTGAGCCACTGCACCCAGCCCTGTCTCCACTTCTGCAGCCTCAGAATGTCTGCCTGGGCCAGGCTTTGATACCAGACCACTGCCCTGTGTCCTCCCCTTCCCCAGTCACTCTCCCTCTGAACAGGCAATCTCTGCTCAGATGGCACTTGGTCAATGAACCTTTCCAAGACACCTGCATATAAAACAGTGTCTCACCAGCCTGGGCAACATAATGAGTATCTGTTTCTTTAAAAAATAAAATAAAATAGCTGGGCGCGGTGGCTCACGCCTGTAATCCCAGCACTTTGGGAGGCTGAGACAGGTGGATCACGTGGTCAAGAGATGGAGACCATCCTGGCTAACACGGTGAAACCACGTCTCTACTAAAAATACAAAAATTAGCCAGGCGCAGTGGCAGGAGCCTGTAATCCCAGCTACATGGGAGGCTGAGGCAGGAGAATGGCGTGAACCCGGGAGGCGGAGCTTGCAGTGAGTGGAGATTGCGCCACTGCACTCCAGCCTGGGTGACATAGCGAGACTCCATCTCAAAAAAAAAATAAATAAAATAAAATAAAATAAAAATGAGTTGGGCTTGGTGGTGTACAGCTGTAGTCCAAGCTACTCAGAGGCAGAGGCAGAGGCAGCAGGATCACTTGATCCAGGAGGTTGAGGCTGCAGTGAGCTGTGATCATGCCACTGCACTCCAGCCTGGGCGACAAACTGAAACTTTGTTGTTTTTGTTGTTGTTGTTGTTGTTGTTGTTGTTGTTTTTGAGATGGAGTCTTGCTCTGTTGCCCAGGCTGGAGTGCAGTGGTGCGATGTCAGCTCACTGCAAGCTCTGCCTCCTGGGTTCACGCCATTCTCCTGCCTCAGACTCCAGAGTAGCAGGAACTACAGGCGCCCACCACCACGCCTGGCTAATTTTTTATATTTTTAGTCAAGATGGCGTTTCACCATGTTAGCCAGGATGGTCGTGATCTCCTGACCTCGTGATCCACCCGTCTCAGCCTCCCAAAGTGCTGGGATTACAGGCTTGAGCCACTGCGCCCGGCTGACAAACTGAAACCTGAAAATAAAAAAGAAAATCAATAAAACAGTGTCTTCCTGTCCAGCACTATTTTCCCCTTTCTTTTTTTAAACTTGTGGTAGCCTGGCCAACATGGTGAAACCCCGTATTACTGGAGGGAGAGTCACAAGCCAGGCACAAAAGGTGGGGAGGATGTGGCTGACTCCATGGGATGAATGGAATTTGGAATCAGACCCAGGACCTGAGCCAGATTTTCTGCTTCGTAGCCATGTGAACTTGGGAAAGCCTCCTGGAGCCTCAGTTTCTTCATCTGTAAAATGGGGCTAATAACACTTGTCTCTGAGGGTTGCTGTGAGGTCTATTGTTAGAAATCTTCTTGGTCGGCCATGGTGGCTCACGCCTGTAATCCCAGCACTTTCGGAGGCTGAGACAGGTGGATCATCTGAGGTCAAGAGTTCAAGACCACGCTGGCCAACATGGTGAAATCCTGTCTCTACTAAAAATACAAAATGTAGCTGGGTCTGGTGGCATGTGCCTGTAATCCCAGCTGCTCAGGTGGCTGAGTTACTAGGAGAACCATTTGAATCTGGGAGGCGGAGGTTGCAGTGAGCTGAGAGCATACCACTGCACTCTAGCTTGGGAGACAGAGGGAGACTCGATCTCAAAAAAAAAAGAAGAAGAAGAAAAAAGAAATCTCATGGTTATAGCCTGGAGGGATTTAATGGTGCGTGTGGTGCCTTTTATCTGGAGAATGACAAAATCTGGGCTGGATGTGGGGTCTCATGCCTATAATCCCAGCACTTTGGGAGGCCAAGGCAAGAGGAATGCTTGAGACCAGGAGTTTGAGACCAGCCTGGGAAACATGGCAAAATCCCATCTCTATAAAAAATACAAAAATTAGCCAAGCATGATGGCGGGCACCTGTGGTCCCAGCTACTTGGGAGGCTGAGCTGGGAGGATCACTTGAGCCCAGGAGGTTGAGGGTGCAGTGAGTTGAGATCACATCACTGCACTCCAGCCTGGGCGACAGAGCGAGGCCTCGTCTCAAACAAAACAAAACAAAAAACAAAACCTGGTCCCTCTGCTGTCCCAATAGCTTAAATGCTCACTCTTTTCTGCTGGCCCAACCCATCAACGTTCCCATGCCATCGGCCTCCTTTTTCTCTCCTCACTCCCTCCAGGACCTCCCTTGTGCCCTCTCCATGTCCAGCACTTTGCTGGATACAGATCATATTGGGGGACCCCTGTGGACCACGCAGCCTCCTTCTCTTCTCTTTGTGCCCCTCTGCCTAGCCCACCCAGATCTCTTCCTCGCCATCTCCCTCCCCTCCCCCAGCACATCTCCATCTCTCTGCAGAGCCTGGGAAATTGAGGAGTCCCTTGTGGCAGGGCTGACCTTGAAGCAGATCTTTAATAAAAAATGAGCAGAGGCGGCAGCCTCCCCTGCTCGCCCCTCCTCCCTCCCAGGCTACTACTCTCCTCTCCGTTGCTCGTAAATCTACCATCGGGGCCATTGCTCTGGGGTAAGCATTGTCCTCATTAGGGTCTTTTAAAAGCTGCGCATTCTTGGGACGTGAGGATGTGAAGGAACAAAGCTTTTGTTGAGATCTGGAGATGTGATGTAGAAGGGAAGGGGGCTACACTTTGAGGCTATGGCCTCTGCTGCTTCTGCCTAGAGTTTCACATGGGCCCCCCTGCCCTGGGACCCCCTCTCACCACCAAGCTGTTACACGGTCCTAATGGTCCAGCCCCCATCCCAGCCTGAGGTCATCCTAGCCTGGGAAGGGATGACTCTCAGCAGCAGCCTATGCCTCACCCACTTGGAGGGGCTTCAGATCAAGTCTCCTGCAGATTCAGGTCTGCTCTCAGCCTGAGCCCAAGAGTGACAGTGACACACATCTTTGAAAACTGCAATAATCTGGCCGAGCGCGGTGGCTCACACCTGTAATTCCAGCACTTTGGGAGGCTGAGGTGGGAGGATCACTTGAGCCCAGGAGTTCAAGACCAGCCTGGGTGACATAGTAAGACCCTGTCTCTACTCAAACAAAACAAAACAAAACAAAACAAAACAAAACAAAACAAAACAAAAAAACTTAGCTGAGTGCTGTGCACACACTTGCAATTCAAGCTACTTGAAAGGCTGGGGCAGGTGGATCTCTTGAGGCCAGGAGTTCAACGCTGGTGTGAGCTATGATCGCACCACTGCACTCCAACCAGGGTGACAGAGTAAGACCCTGTCTCTAAAAATAAACAAATAAGGCTGGGTGCGGTGGCTTATGCCTGTAACCCCAGCACCTTGGGAGGTCGAGGTGGGCTGATCATTTGAGGTCAGGAGTTCGGGACCAGCCTGGCCAACATGGCAAAACCCTGTCTCTACTAAAAATACAAAAATTAGCCTGACATGGTGGTGCCTGTAATCCCAGCTACTCAGGAGGCTGAGGCAGGAGAATTACTTGAACCCGGGAGGCAGAGTTTGCAGTGAGCTGAGATCAGGCCACTGCACTCCAGCCTGGACTGAAAATGAGACCCTGTCTCAAAAATGAATAAATAAATAATAAAAATAAAATTTAAAAATGAAAACTGCTGTATTCCAGTGATTGTACTTCCTCCTGATTAACTCTAATCCCACAATGAGCCTGTGAGCAAAGGACCAGTGTCCCATCTTACAGATGAGAACATTGAGGATCAGTGCGGTTCGGAGCTTGGCCACAGCCATTCAGTCCATAAGCATCTGGGCAATGATTTGAGCCAGGATCTGTCTGACCCAAAGCCAGGCCTGCCCCTGGGCCAGTGGCCTTGGGGTTGTGCCCCATCTCATCTCTCTTCCCTGGGTCTGCGGCCAAGGCCCCTGCCCTGAACAGGGCCCCTTCCTGATCCCGGAACCCACCCAGGCCCTTGAAGGCGGGCCATGCTGGAAGGACAGACCTCTCAGAATCAGGTTGTCAATTTCCCAACTCCTCAGCACTTTCCCCTCTTCCCTTGGACCTCTTGGGACGCTACAGCCTGAAACCCCCTGAGTTGTCCACATGGTGGGTGTGTGACCCTGGCTGGCCCAGCTACCCTGCCCAGGCCCCTAGGCCTTGAATATGTCTTACAGGAGGTGCAGATGTGTGTATAATGCGTGTGCACAGATGAGTGTGTGCATGAGACAAGGGGGGGAAAAACGAACGAATGAATAAATTCATGAATGCTTTTGCAAATGAATGAATGAATGAGGATGCATTCCAATGAATAAGTGAATGAGGCATTGAGTCAGTGAACTCTGCCTTCCAGGCAAGGCTGAGGCAGAGACAGAGACTTCATCCTCTCTGCGTTCTCCCTCCCTATGACCCCCACTGTGACCACCAAGTGTTCATGCTTCCCTTCCAGAATGGAGAGTTGTTAGCGGGACAAGAATGCCAATCTGGGGACTACATCTCCCAGCATTCCTTGTTGGTATGGAGATGGACCATATGACTAATTCTCACCCATGGAATGCAAGTAGATGTGACCACTTCCTGGAATAGTCCCTAGAAAGTAGATGTGCTTTCTCTGCTCTCTCCTCCCCCATTACATTGGCTGCTGGCACAATGCCCAGGATTCCAAGGCCCTGGGTTGGGTGGGGAGCCACAAGACAGAAGGAGCCTAGGTCCCTGAATCACCATATGGAGGAGAGCTGCCTGCTGACCACAAATAACAACTTAGGATTGTCACTTTGGGAGGCTGAGGCAGGAGGATTGCTTGAGGCCAGGAGTTCAAGACCAGTCTAAGCAACACAGTAAGACTCTGCCTCTATTTCTCTAAAATTAAATAAAAAATTAAAACAAAAACCAAAAACAAAACCTTCAGCTCATTGCCTGAACACACTAGCACAAGCAAATTATTTGTCATCAAGCTATTTAGGCAGAGGTCCCCTGTAGGCTTGAGCCAAGGAATCTGGCTGGACGAGTGGCTCACGCCTGTAATCTTAGCACTTTGGGAGGCTGAGGCAGGTGGATCACATAAGGTCAGGAGTTCGAGAACAGCCTGGCTAACCTGGTGAAACCCTGTCTCCACTAAAAATATAAAAATTAGCCAGGCGTGGTGGCAGGCACCTATAACCCCAGCTACTTAGGAGGCTGAGGCAGGAGAATCACTTGAACCTGGGAGGTGGAGGTTGCAGTGAGCCGAGATCATGCCATTGCACTCCAGCCTGGGCAACAGAGCCAGACTTCATCTCAAATAATAATAACAATAATAATAATCATGATCATCTCCCAGGCAGGGACTTGGAGATCCTTGACAGGTATCTGTGACCAGGGCCAGGCAGGACCCTCATCCTTTTCCTGCCAGCGGTAAGGACAGACAGTATCACCTCCCAGCTTTCTCTTCGCTTCTCATGATGCAGAAAGGAGCTAATATCCCTCTCGAGTTAGGGGAGGGATTCAGGTGTTGTGGTTAAACATGATGGCAGACAAAACTCCTCTGTGGTGTCTAAAGTCATGAGAGTAGTTATTTGCAGGAGATGCTGACCAGAGGGGGCACAAGGAAGGTTGAGAATGTTCTGTTTCTTGAGCTGGGTGCTGGATGCATGGCTATGTTCAAATTGTGAAAATGCACTGGGCTCTGTGTGTACGATGTCTATACTTTCTTTTCTTTTAGAGACAAAGTCTTGCTCTGTTGCCCAGGCTGGAGTGCAGTGGCGCCATTATAGTTCACTGCAGCCTCGAACTCCTGGGCTTAAGCGATCTTCCTGCCTCAGCCTCCTGAGTAGCTGGGACTACAGGTGCACACCACCACGCCCGGTTCATTTTTAAAGTTTTTTTGTAGAGATGAGGTCCTGCTATGTTGCCCAGGCTGGTCTTGAACTCCTGGCCTCAAACGATCCTCCTGCTTCAGCCTCCCAAATTGCTGGGATTACACACATGGACCACCATGCCCAGCCAGAGTTCTGTACTTTCTGCCTGTATTGTACCTCAATAAAAGTTTTAAAAAATGCCCAGTTGCTGGGTGTGGTGGCTCACGCTTGTAATCCTAGCACTTTGGGAGGCCGAGGCAAGTGGATCACCTGAGGTCAAGAGTTTGAGACCAGCCTGGTCAACATGGTGAAACCCCATCTCTACTAAAAATACAAAAAATTAGCCAGATGTGGTGGTGCATGCCTGTAGTCCCAGCTACTCAGGAGGCTGAGGCAGGAGAATGGCGTAAACTCAGGAGGCAGAGGTTGCAATGAGCCGGGATCACGCCACTGCACTCCAGCCTGGGCGACAGAGCAAGATTCCATCTGAAAAAAAAAAAAACATTGCCCAGCCAAGTAGAGGGAAAGTTAGGATGAGGAGAGAATGGGGTGATGTGGGCAGTGGTGGAGGGCAGAGGACAATGGTGGCCTGGGGTGCACCTCCTCTCTCTTTTTTTTTTTTTTTTTATTTTGAGAGAC
This sequence comes from Theropithecus gelada, assembly GCF_003255815.1. Lineage (NCBI taxonomy): Eukaryota > Metazoa > Chordata > Mammalia > Primates > Cercopithecidae > Theropithecus > Theropithecus gelada. The sequence goes on along the minus strand of NC_037670.1, from coordinate 10,331,442 downwards.
AGAGTCTCACTCTGTTGCCCAGGCTGGAGTACAATGGCACGATCTCAGCTCACTGCAACCTCCGCCTCCCAGGTTCAAGCAATTCTCCTGCCTCAGTCTCCAGGGTAGCTGCGATTACAGGCATGCAGCACCACGCCCTGCTAATTTTTGTATTTTTAGTAGAGATGGAGTTTCACCATGTTGGCCAGGCTGACCTCATGATCTCGAACTCCTGACCTCATGATCCACCCACTCAGCCTCTCAAATTGCTGGATTACAGGCGTGAGCCACCACTCCTGGTCCCCTGTCTCTTTCCTTGGCCATCACTACTCACCATAGTCTCTTCATTCCACCCTGGGGAACTGTGTCCAGGTCCACTGAACAGGTGCCCAGCCCAGGGACCCTCACCCCCAAGGATTGTGCAGTGAGCTCTCTCTTCTTGGAGGCTGGGAGCACTGCACCTGTGTCCCTGTGTTCTGACTGGAGGCAAGATGCCAGCAGAGACAGCAGCTGAGGCTACCTTGGACAATGTGACCCAGTTTCATCTCCTACATCTGTCTGCCAGGAGAACAGATTCAGTCACCTGAATTCACTGCACACATCCACACCCACATGCCAGACTCACGCACATCTACCGTGTATTGTATATCGTATATACGTGCCACACACACAAAGCCACGCGTCCCCCACACTTTTCTACACGCCCCCCTCACACCCCATGATATGCTCCATGCACTGGCTGTATCTACTCCTCCATACCCATATATGCACACCTCTTTCACCCTGTGAGAATCAAACTTCAGGCACACCCCACACCCACACAGCTCCTGACATGCACAACAACACAAACACTCCCATATAACCAGCCTGGCCAACATGGGGAAACCCCATCTCTACTAAAAATACAAAAATCAGCCGGGCGCGGTGGCGCATGACTGTAATCACAGCTCCTTGGGAGGCTGAGGCAGGAGAATCACTTAAACTCAGGAGGCGGAGGTTGCAGTGAGCCCAGATCGTGCCATTGCACTTCAGCCTGGGAGACATAGTGAGACTCTGTTTCAAAAAAAAAAAAAAAAAACCCACACACATGGGCACCCATGCCTGTGCACCCATGCCTAATATACCTACCAATGCGTTGGACCCTGGCCCGCCAAACTATCCTCAAAAAACCCTGGCCTCCGAATTTTCAGGGAGATTGATTTGAGTCGTAATTCTGTCTCCCACGTGGCATGGCTGGCCTCATGTCAATTACACTCTTTCTTTATTACAATGCTGTGGTCTCAGGGAATTGGTTTTATCTGTGCAGTGGGCAGGAAGAACCCATCGGGCAGCTACAACCCCCAGCCAGGCACGGTCCCAGAGTGAGCCCAGGGCAGCTATTGTCTATGGGATGGCCACCCTGTGCCAGGCGCCTCCTGGGCATGGATATGGGGTGGGGAAAGGTAGCAAGCTGAGGCTGAGAGTAGAAGACCTGGCCTGCAGAGGTGGCTGCCCGAAGGAAAAGTACACCCACGCTGACTTGGAGCCCCAGCTACCCACAGACAGGAGGAGATGGACTGAAGTTTCCTTCATGAGGTCCCAGCCCGAGGCCCCATCTCTTCCACAAAGCCTTTCCTGACTGTCCAAGGGGCCCCAGACCCCAGAGAAGCCCAGGCAGCAGAAGTCTTTACTTTTTTTTTTTTTTTTTTTTTTTTTTTTAGAGACAGGGTCTCGCTCTGTTACTTAGGCTGGAATGCAGTGGTGCGATCATAGCTCACTGCAGCCTCAACCTTCTAGGCTCAAGTGATCCTTCTGCATCAGCCTCCCTGGTAGCTGGGACCACAAGTGTGCTAATTTTTATTTTATTTTGTTTTATTGTATTGCTTTTTTTTTTTTTTTTTTGAGACGGAGTCTCGCTCTGTTGCCCAGGCTGGAGTGCAGTGGCCGGATCTCAGCTCACTGCAAGCTCCGCCTCCCGGGTTCACGCCATTCTCCTGCCTCAGCCTCCCGAGTAGCTGGGACTACAGACGCCCGCCACCTCGCCCGGCTAGTTTTCTTTGTATTTTTTAGTAGAGACGGGGTTTCACCGTGTTAGCCAGGATGGTCTCGATCGCCTGACCTCGTGATCCACCCGTCTTGGCCTCCCAAAGTGCTGGGATTACAGGCTTGAGCCACTGCGCCCAGCCTGTATTTTATTTTTTAGTAGAGACTGGGGTCTCACTATGTTGCCCAGGCTGGTCTTGGACTCCTGAGCTCAAGCAATCCTTCTGTCTCAGCCTCCCAGAGTGCTGGGATGACAGGCGTGAGGCACCTCACCTGGCTGTAATTCATGTTTTGCTGTTTTGTTTTTGTTTTTTGTTTTGAGACAGAGTCTTGCTCTGTTACCCAAGCTGCAGTGCAGTAGTGCGATCTCAGCTCACTGCAATGTCTGCCTCCCAGGTTCAAGTGATCCTCCTGCCTCAGCCTCCCAAGTAGCTGGAATTACAGGTGCCCATCACCATGCCTGGCTAATTTTTGTATTTTTAGTAGAGACAGGGTTTCACCATGTTGGCCAGTCAGGGCTCAAACTCCTGACCTCAAATGATCCACCCACCTCTGCCTCCCAAAGTGCTGGGATGACAGGCGTGAGCCACCATGCCTGGCCTGTAGTTCATATTTTATGTCCACATTCTCACTCCACTCCTCCTGCAGGGTTATTTACTTTATCCCTTTCTTTAAGTCTACTCATATTTGTACTAAGCCGTGTTCTAGGCAGTACCGCCCAGGATGTGGTAGGCTCAATGTGCTGGTTTCGAGCATTTCGGATACCCATATTCGCATACGTGAATTATTCATTATCCACAAAATGAACGTGTCTAAGTCATATTGGCACCCCTTGGAGATGCCTGGCTTCGCTCCCAGCACCAGGCCCTGCCCAGAGCTCCTGAGACAGTCTCACTCCCTCCCACAGCCAGGCTGATGACCACAGCCAGGTCAATGACCCTGCTCCCTTACCCAGGAGAAGCACTTTGGGGTAGGGTCTGCTGGGGCTCAGAGGATTCAGGTGCTGCCCCCCCGCCCATCACGTGCTGTGTGACCGCAGGCTAGGTCTTCTACTCTGAGTCTCAGCTTGCTAATTTCCCCCACCCCACATCCATGCCCGGTAGGCACCTGGCACAGGGTGGCCATCCCATAAAGACAGCAATAGCTGTCTTGGGCTCACTCTGGGACCGTGCCTGGCTGGGGACTGTAGTTGGTCGATGGGTTCTTCCTGCCCCACTCCGCAGACAAAACCAATTCCCTGGGACCATAGCATGACAATAAAGAAAGAGCGTAGGCCAGACGCGGTGGCTCACAACTGTAATCCCAGCACTTTGGGAGGCCTAGGTGGGCGGATCGCCTGAGGTCAGGAGTTCAAGACCAGCCTGGCCAACTTGGTGAAACCCCATTTCTACTAAAACAAAATAAAACAAAAATCAGCCAGGCATGGTGGCGGGTGCCTGTAATTCCAGCTACTCAGGAGGCTGAGGCAGGAGAATGGCTTGAACCCAGGAGGTGGAGGTTGCAGTGAGCTGAGATCGTGCCATTGCACTCCAGCTTGGGGAACAACAGCGAAACTCCATCTCAAGAAAAAAAAGAGAAAGAGAAAGAGTGAAATTGACTTGAGGCTGGCCACGCCACATGGGAGATGGAATTATTAGTCAAATCAATCTCCCCGCAAATTTGGAGGCCACGGTTTCTTGAGGATAGTTTGGGGGGCCAGGAAGTGCACATCTGGATGGGGACACATAGCCAGTTGGTGGGTCTGGATGAAGCAATCAGTCGTTGGAAATGCAAAAACCTGGCCAGGCGCAGTGGCTTATGTAATTTGGGAGACTGAGGTGGGAGAATTGCTTGAGCCCAGGAGTTTTTGACCAGCCTGGGCGACATAGCGAGACCCCACCTCTACTAACATTAGCTGGGCACGGTGGCACACACCTGTGTTCTCAGCTACTCAGAGGCTGAAGTGGGATGATCGCTTGAACCCAGGAGGTCAAGGCTGCAGTGAGCCACGATTGTGCCACTGCACTACAGCCCAGGCAACAGAATGAGACCCTGTCTTTAAAAAAAAAAAAAAATGGCCGGGCGCGGTGGCTCAAGCCTGTAATCCCAGCACTTTGGGAGGCTGAGACAGGCGGATCACAAGGTCAGGAGATCGAGACCGTCCTGGCTAACACGGTGAAACCCCGTCTCTACTAAAAAATACACACACACAAAAACTAGCTGGGCGAGGTGGTGGGCGCCTATAGTCCCAGCTACTCAGGAGGCTGAGGCAGGAGAATGGCGTAAACCCGGGAGGCGGAGCTTGCAGTGAGCTGAGATCCGGCCACTGCACTCCAGCCTGGGCGACAGAGCCAGACTCCGTCTCAAAAAAAAAAAAACATTTATTTAAAAAAAAAAAAAAGGCAAGATGGGGGTTGGTTAGATCAGATCTCTTTCATTGTCATAATTTTCTCACTGTGGTGTTTTTTGCAAAGGCAGTTTCAGGGCAGCCCCTCTCTGCCTTCCCATGTGTAATGTGGGGTGAACAGCCTCCCTCAGAGGCCTCCCGGGACTCTGTGAGACGGCAGATGGAAGATTCCGGGTGATAAGATGCTCTGTGCGCAGGCATTTCCAGGGTTTGCTCTAGGGTTTGCAGTGGGAGCTGAGAGGGTCCCACCGCGCCCCTCTTTCCTGAGCCAGACATTTCAGCCGAGCTCAGCCCAGCCTGGGGTGTATCTGCCATCAGTCACCACTGTCAAAGCTTACAGTATCCAGCCCCCGACACATACACAACCACACACATGTCACTGCCCTCCCGCAACACAGAATCAGGCCCCAGCCTGTGGAGGGAGCATTTTCAGTACCCCCAACCACGGCCCCAACCAGGCGACCTCCCTCCAGGGCTGCATTGGTGTTAACCTAATTCCGGGCCTGCGGTGGGCCTGGCACACTGGCGCCGGCTCACAGCTCACAGCCGGCTGGGAGAATACAAACCAGAAGGAGCCCGGGGCGGGGAGGGATTGGGGGAGCCAGCAGGACGCGGAGGAGTTATTTTTAGGCAGCAAGGTGGGGCTTGAGGTGGATCTGGTGGCTTAGGGAGGAGGGGGCTCCACACAGTGATGGGAGGCTCCAGTCAGAGGGACAGGATGGCGAGTGCGTGGCTTCTCCTTAGAGGTACAAGGCCAGCCTGGGGCTTCCAGGAAGGTGGGGAGGGGGCCGAGAACTGGAAAGGGGATTGCCCTGGCTTTCTGCCAGAGCTGTCCCTGCTGGGCCTGGGAGAGACACAAAGCACACGCGGGGGTTTTTGGGACAAAGAGGCCAGCAGAGGGGGGGAGTGGGTGGAGGGGTGGTGAAATGGCTCTAAAGTGGGCAGAAGGTTAGGCATGGTGGCTCATACTTGAAATCCCAACACTTTGGGAGGCCAAGGCAGGAGGACCACTTGAGACCAGGAGTTTAAGACCAGCCTGGGGAACAGAGCAAGACCCTATCTTGACAAAAAAATAAAATATGTTGCTGGGTATGGTGGCACATGCCTGCAATCCCAGCTACTTGGGAGGCTGAGGTGGGAGGATTGCTTGAGCCCAGGAGGTCGTGGCTGCAGTGAGCTATGACTGCACCCCTGCACTCTAGCCTGGGAGGCAGAGCAAGACCCTATTTCAAAAAAAATAAAATCAAATATAAAGATAGTGGGCAGCCCAGGTGCAGTGGGTCACGCCTGTAATCCCAGCACTTTGGGAGGCCAAGGAGGGCAGATCATGAGGTCAAGGGTTTGAAACCAGCCTGACCAACATGTTGAAACCTTGTCTCTACTAAAAATAAAAAATTAGCTGGGCGAGGTGGTGGGCGCCTGTAATCCCAGCCACTCGGGAGGCTGAGGCAGGAGAATCGTTGGAACCTGGGAGGTGGAGGTTGCAGTGAGCCAAGATCGCGCCACAGCACTCCAGCCTGGGCGACAGAGAGAGAGTCTGTCTCAAAATAAATAAATAAAGTAAATACCAAGGTGTCTGTGGGCTGTGTTCCTTCTGGAGGCTGTCTCAGAGAGCTCTTTTCCTTCCCTTTTCCAGCTCCTAGAGGCTGGCTGCATCCCTTAGCTCATGGTTCCCTCCTATATCTTCAGGGCTAGCGGTGCAACATCCTCAAATCTCTCTCTCTGTCTCTCTCTCTCTCTCTCTGACACACTCTCTCTCTGTCTCTGTCTCTCTCTCTCTCTCTCTGGCCTGCATCTGGGGTCACATCTCCTTCTCTGACTCTGACCCTCCTGCCCCTTCATAGGAGAACCTTTATGATTACATCAGACACACTGGGATTTGTAGAAGAACCTTCCCACCTCAAACTCCTTAAATGACCACACACGGCGGCTCGTGCCTGTGATCCCAACACTTTGGGATGCCGAAGCAGGAGGATTACTTGAGCCTAGGAGTTCGAGACCAGCCTGAGTAACACAGTGAGACCCTGTCTCTACAAGAAATTTTTTAAAAAATTAGCCAGGTGTGGTGGTGTGTGCCTGTAGTCCCAGCTACTCGGGAGGCTGAGGTGAGAGGACCACTTGAGGCCAGGAGTTCGAGGCTGCAGTGAGCTTTGATTGTACCGCTGCACTCCAGCCTGGTCAACAGATTGAGACCCTGTCTCTAGAAAACAAAGAAACAAACGAAACCAGGGTAATCATAAGGGATTGCTTCATTAAATGCCAAGACCCACACACAAGCCTGGGAGCCGTGTTAGAGCGCGGGGTTGACTTGATGACGTGCTTTTTATTTAAAAAAATTTTTTTTTTTTTGAGACGGAGTCTCGCTCTGTCGCCCAGGCTGGAGTGCAGTGGCCGGATCTCAGCTCACTGCAAGCTCCGCCTCCCGGCTTTACGCCATTCTCTTGCCTCAGCCTCCCGAGTAGCTGGGACTACAGACCCCCGCCACCTCGCCCGGCTAGTTTTTTGTTTTTTTGTTTTTTGTTTTTTTGTTTTTTTTTTTTTTGAGACGGAGTCTCGCTCTGTCGCCCAGGCTGGAGTGCAGTGGCCAGATCTCAGCTCACTGCAAGCTCCGCCTCCCGGGTTCCCGCCATTCTCCTGCCTCAGCCTCCCAAGTAGCTGGGACCACAGGCGCCGCCACCTCGCCCGGCTAATTTTTTGTGTTTTTAGTAGAGACGGGGTTTCGCCGTGTTAGCCAGGATGGTCTCGATCTCCTGACCTTGTGATCTGCCCGTCTCAGCCTCCCAAAGTGCTGGGATTACAGGCTTGAGCCACCGCGCCCGGCCTGTATTTTTTTTAGTAGAGACGGGATTTCACTGTGTTAGCCAGGATGGTCTCGATCTCCTGACCTCGTGATCCACCCGTCTCGGCCTCCCAAAGTGCTGGGATTACAGGCTTGAGCCACCATGCCCGGCCTTTATTTTTAAATTTTTAAAAAATATTTATTTATTTATTTATTTATTTATTTATTTATTTATTTATTATTATTTGAGACAGAGTCTTGCTCTGTCACCCAGGCTGGAGTGCAGTGGCATGATCTTGGCTCACTGCAACCTCCACCTCCTAGGTTCAAGTGATTCTCCTGCCTCAGCCTCCCGAGTAGCTGGGATTACAGGCATGCGCCACCACGCCCCACTAATTTTTGTATTTTTAGTAGAAACAGAGTTTTGCCATGTTGGCCAGGCTGACCTCAAGTGATTCACCCTCCTTGGCCTCCCACCCTCCTTGGCTGGGATTACAGGTGTGAGCCACTGCGCCTGGTCCCTCTTCTCTTCTTATAAGGACACCAGTCACATTGGATTGGGGCCCATGCCACTCCAGCATGACCTCATCTTAACAAATGACATCTGCAAAGACCCTGCTTCCAAATAAGGCCATAGTCTGAGGAATTGGGGGTTAGGACTTCAACATATGACTTTTTAGGGACAAAATTCAACCCATGCCACTAAATATATGGAGTAAACAGTTAAGAGCACACAATACACTTTCCAAAGGCAATTCCCATCTCCATTCTAGAAGTTTGTCGTTCAAGACCTTTTTCTATTCATTGATTCATTTATTTATTTGAGACAGGATCTTGCTCAGTTGCCCAGGCCGGAGTGCAGTGGCTCGATCATAGCTCCCTGAAGCCCCAACTCCTTGGCTCAAGTGATCCTCCCATCTTAGCCTCCTAAACAGCTGGGACTACAGGCACACACCACCACACCTGGCAAAATTTTTTTATTTTTTGTAGAGACGAGGTCTCACTATGTTGACCAGGCTGGTTTCGAACTCCTAGACTCAAGCAATCTTCCTGCCTTGGTCTCCCAAAGTACTGGGATTACAGGCATGAGCCACCGTGCCCAGCCTCTACGCATTTACATTCAACTGCAAATACATTTTACTCCCATAAATGGAATCCTATAATACACACCTGTTGAATAGGCTAGGAAGAGGCTTTGGAGGCAGATCAGCACTTTGTTTATTAGCTTTGGCCTTGGGGAGAGAATAGAGAATAGTGAACCCACTGGGAAACCACTCCAAAACCTGGCATTAGGACCCTCCCCTTGGGCCAAAGCTTGGTTGGGGAGGGGGCAGCTCTGTGGGTGTGTGCTGGGGGTCAGCACCTTATTCTCTGGCCCCTCAATCTCCAGCTCCTCTGCAGGAAGGATGCTAGTCTACTGTGTTTTGCTTTTGTATTTGTTTTTGGTTTTGTTTTCTGAGACAGAGTCTCACTCTGTCGCCCAGGCTAGAGTGCAAAGGCGCAATCTCGGCTCACTGCAACCTCCATCTCCCGGGTTCAAGCGATTCTCCTGCCTCAGCCTCCTGAGTAGCTGGGACTACAGGTGCGTGCCACCACGCCCGGCTAATTTTTTTGTATTTTTAGTAGAGGCAGGGTTTCACCGTGTTAGCCAGGATGGTCTCGATCTCCTGACCTTGCGATCTGCCCGCCTCGGCCTCCCAAAGTGCTGGGATTACAGGCATGAGCCACCGCACCTAGCCTACAGTGGCATTAAAATATTTACTTATTAGGCCCTTCGAGGTGGCTCATGCCTATAATCCTAGTATTTTGGGAGGCCGAGGAGGGTGGATCACCTGAGATCAGGAGTTCGAGGCCAACCTGGCCAACATGGTGAAACCCTATCTCTACTAAAAATACAAAAAATAGCCGGGAGTGGTGATGCATCCCCGTAACCCCAGTCGCTCCAGAGGCCAAGGCAGGAGAATCGCTTGAACCCGGGAGGCAGTGGTTGCAGTGAGCCGAGTTCGCACCACTGCACTCCAGCCTGCGTGACAGAGCAAGATCCCATCTCAAATAAATAAATGAATCAACGAATAGAAGAAGGTCTTGAAGGACGAACTTCTAGAATGGAGATGGGAATTGCCTTTGGAAAGTGTATTGCGTGCAAGGTGCTCTCAACTTTTTACTCCATATATTTAGTAGGAGGGGTTGAATTTTGTTCCTAAAAATTCATGTACTGAAGTCCTAAGCCCCAGTTTCTCAGAATATGGCCTTATTTGGAAAGAAGGCCTTTGCAGATGTCATTTGTTGAGATGACTTTTCCATGGATGGGGTGGGGTGGGGGAGGTGCCCAGGGGGCCCCAGGGGAGGGGCCACAGACTGGCACCACCACTGTTGATGAGTCAGTTGAGACTTTTCCTCATCTCACAACTATATCTGCTGTGCTGCCACATACCAGCCCCGGATCAGCCCACCTGGTCCTACCTCTCAGTGTCTTGTTCTGCCTGCCCCAGGGTGACCCCCTTAGACTTTGCGAGGAAAGTTAAGCGACTAGAAGAACATGAAGAGGAGGAAAAGAACTCATTTCTGTCTGGCCAGCTCTGGCTGATGCAGGAAGTTTGCCACAAGTTGTGAGTCCGTGGGGACCAGGGCGCAGGCAGTGGCGGGATGCGGGCGGCCTCAGCGAGGGAGGAAATTGAGGAATTCCATCTCAAGCCCTAGGAGATTAGGAAGTGGGATCCACAGAGGCAAGCACCAGGAGACCCAGGCCCAGTTCCCTGCAGGCTAGGGCCTGCCAGCGCCTGGATGGGGATTTTGATTTTGATTTTTGAAAGAGTTTTGCTCTGTCGCCAGGTCCAGTGCAGTGTCATGATCTTGGCTCACTGCAACCTCCACCTCTCAGGTTCAAGCGATTCTCCTGCCTCAGCCTCCTGAGTAGCTGGGACTACAGGCAGGCACGCACCACCATGCCTGGCTTATTTTTTGTACTTTTAGTAGAGACAGGGTTTCATTCTGTTGGCCAGGATGGTCTTGATCTCTGGACCTCGTGATCTGCCCGCCTTGGCCTCCCAAAGTGCTGGGATTATAGGCACAGGCCACCGTGCCCGGCCTCTGGATGGAGATTACTGCATCCATAGTGGCTGCAGGGCAGGCTCCAGCTCTTGCTCCTTGGCCCCAGCAGCTTCTTCTCACCCTGAGTTTGGAGTAATTAATCCCTATTCCCTGGGCATCTCAGGCAGGAATGTCCTGTCCCTGCTGTCCCCACAGGGCAGTGGAGCCAGGAGGGGGTCAAGGTTAACTGGTTAATGGAACTTTCCCTGCCAATTCATCTTGTGGGACACTGCCTTGCTCCTCTCTCTTGTTTTAAAATCTAAGACAGGATCTGGCTTTTTGGCCAGGCTGGAGTGCAGTGGTGTGATCATAACTCATTGCAGCTTCCATCTCCTGGGCTCAGGCAATCCTCCTGCCTCAGCCTCCCAAGTAGCTGGGTATATGGGTGACAAGCACCACCATCCCCGGCTAATTTTTAAATTTTTTGTAGAGACATGGGAGGTGGGGGGGGGGGGGGGGCGGTCTCACTGTGTTGCCCAGGCTGGTCTTGAACTGGGCTAAAGGGATCTTCCCACCTCAGCCTCCCAAATCGCTGGGATTACAGGCGTGACCCACCATGCTTGGCCTCTGCCTTGCTTCTCTTGGGCAAGGTTGACAGTGTCTGTACTTCCTGCACTGATACTGTGTCTCCGGTTTCCACCGCCCTCCTGGATCCACTCCCACCTCCCTTCTCGCTGTCTGAAGGCTGCTGTCCCTCCTGCCTAGAGGAGCGGAGACCAGACAGAGCCGGGAGCTGGATTTGGCTCTGGAATGTTAATAGGCACTCCGCCGACCGTGACCTCGCGGGGCTGGAGCAGGGCTGGTGCAGCCTCAGCCTCTGGCTCCCTCTGCAGGCAGCAGGCGGGAACTGCAGGGGAGCTGCGGCCTGCGGGAGACCAGGTCCTCCTCGTGGAGGTCAGGGTTGTTCTAGGTTAAGCTGTTCATCCTGTCCGCGAACGCAGACGAGACTCGAGACTTGCTTTCCTTGTAATTACCCAGCGTGGCTGGGCGGCCCCAGGACTTAACAGCAGCTTCTTTGCGGGATGGACTCTTCTGCTGTCTAATTACCTTCGCCCTGGGCGCCCCCTGCTCCCACACTCTGTTCTTTAAAGACTGATTCTCGGGCCGGGCGCGGTGGCTCAAGCCTGTAATCCCAGCACTTTGGGAGGCCGAGACGGGCGGATCACGAGGTCAGGAGATCGAGACCATCCTGGCTAACACGGTGAAACCCCGTCTCTATTAAGAAATACAAAAAACTAGCCGGGCGAGGTGGCGGGCGCCTGTAGTCCCAGCTACTCGGGAGGCTGAGGCCGGAGAATGGCGTAAACCCGGGAGGCGGAGCTTGCAGTGAGCTGAGATCCGGCCACTGCACTCCAGCCTGGGTGACAGAGCGAGACTCCGTCTCAAAAAAAAAAAAAAAAAAAAAGACTGATTCTCCACCTGATGGGTGGCTTGTGCCTGTAATCCCAGCACTTTGGGAGACCGATGTGGGAGGAATCCAGGAGTTGGAGACCAGCCTGAGGAACATAGAGAGACCCCGACTCTACAAAAAAAAAAAAAAAAAAAAAAAAAAAATTACAAAAACTAGCCAGATGTGGTGGCATATGCCCGTAGTCCCAGCTACTCAGGAGGCTGAGGCGGGAGGATCGCTTGGGCCTGGAAGGTGGAGGCTGCAGTGAGCTATGATTGTACCACCGCACTCTGGCCTGGGAAACAGAGGGAGACCTGGTCTCAAAAACAAAACAAAGGCCGGGCGCGGTGGCTCACGCTTGTAATCCCAGCACTTTGGGAGGCCGAGGTGGGCGGATCGCCTGCAGGAGTTCAAGACCAGCCTGGCTAGTATGGTGAAACCTCGTCTCTCCTAAAAACACAAAAATTAGCCGGGCATGGTGGTGGGTGCTGGTAATCCCAGCTACTCGGGTGGCTAAGGCAGGAGAATTGCTCAAATCCGGGAGGAGGAGTGTAGAAAGTAAAATGTTTCCTCTTCGAAATTTCTCTTCTTGTTAAAGAATAAATCATAAGTGTTAGAAATAATTTCTTTTAAAGACTAGCTTCCTTCAAACCTCCTTGCTTTGTGCTAATAACTCTTTGTTAAGCCCTATCCTATGTAGCTGTTAGATATAAGAGAATAAGTACATTCTATGTCCTTGTACTTTAACCAACATATTTGTGCTACATATGCTCACAGGCACGTAGTACATTCTATGTTCTTGTACTTTAACCAAGATATCTGTGCTGGCTGTGCTTCCTTATTTGGAAATGTTATTACTTTGGAAATGTTATTACTTTTCTTTTCTTTCTCTTTCTCTCTCTCTCTCTTTCCTTCTTTCTTTCAACAGAGTCTTGCTCTGTTGCCCAGGCTAGAGTGCAGTGGCACAATCTCAGCTCACTGCAACCTCTGTCTCCCAGGTTCAAGTGATTCTCCTGCCTCAGCCTCCCGAGCAGCTGGGACTACAGGTGCGTGCCATCATTCCTGGCTTATATTTTGTGTGTTTTTTTTTTTTTTTTTAGTAGAGATGGGGTTTCACCGTGTTAGCCAGGATGGTCTTGATCTCCTGACCTCGTGATCAGCCCACCTCAGCCTCCCAAAGTGCTGGGATTACAGACGTGAGCCTCTGCGCCCGCCAGGAAATGTTATTACTTTTCTAAGTCTTTTCATAAGCAACTTCCTCTTTTCTTTTGTTCTCCATTACTTTGACCTATTTAGAAAAGTTTTAAGTTAGCCGTTCAGGTTCAGTTTAATTGTAAGGTCTAGCTCCAGCCAATGGAGACAAGACACAGTAGCAAGGAAAAGCTGCGTAAAGGATAAAAATTGCTTCCCTCCTTTATTCAGGTGTGCTCTCGCCATTGTTCCATCCGCAGGGAGCACCCTTTCTGCAGAAAGTAAAATTACCTTACTGAGAAAACTTCTTTTTTTTTTTTTTTTTGTTTTTTGTTTTTTGTTTTTGAGACGGAGTCTCGCTCTGTAGCCCAGGCTGGAGTGCAGTGGCCGGATCTCAGCTCACTGCAAGCTCCGCCTCCCGGGTTCATGCCATTCTCCGGCCTCAGCCTCCCGAGTAGCTGGGACTACAGGCGCCCGCCATCTCGCCCGGCTATTTTTTGTATTTCTTAGTAGAGACGGGGTTTCACTGTGTTCACCAGGATGGTCTCGATCTCCTGACCTCGTGATCCGCCCATCTCGGCCTCCCAAAGTGCTGGGATTACAGGCTTGAGCCACCGCGCCCGGCCGAGAAAACTTCTTTGTCTAAATGCTGATTTTTCCTTGTGGTACTGGGGAACAAGCATTCTGTTTCTGAATAAACATTTTACTTATAACATGGAGGTTGTAGTGGGCTGAGATCACACCACTGCGCTCCAGCCTGGGTGACAGAGTGAGACTCCATTTCAACAAAACAAAACCAAAAACAAAGACTGGTTCTTGGCTTCCCGTGGCAAAGGCCTTGGCCACCTCATTTTGGTCATTAACACCATACATGCAGCCACTAGTCTTTTGTTCCTCACCGAGGGGGACAGGAGTTCTGTGTGAGGAGGTGGCCCGAAGGATGGGAGGATGGATAATTGTAGCTTGGAGGTAGAGGCGTGGTGGGTTTAATCCACACTGACAACTGCCTGATGGACTTCTGGGTGGCAGAAATGGGGCCGGGAGATGCTGTTTTACCTCCATGTCACTGTCATCTCCCCTCCTACTCACCACCACCCCATCTCTGGTCTCCAGCGTCCGAGTGGTCCCTGCCTTCACATTGCTCCTACTTCATTGCACCTGCAGCTCAGACATTTCTGGGAATCTGACTAGAAAATGCAGAATCTGGACTGGGTGCCATGGCTCACGCCTGTAATCCCAGCACTTTGGGAGGCTGAGGCGGGAAGATCACTTGAGGTCAGGAGTTCGAGACCAGCTTGGCCGACATGGAGAAACTCCGTCTCTACTAAAAATACAAAAATTAGCTGGGTGTGGTGGTGGCGCGCATGTAGTCCCAGCTACTCGGGAGGCTGAGGCAGGAGAATTGCTTGAACCTGGGACACACAGGTTGCAGTGAGTCGAGATTGTACCACTGCACTCCAGCCTGGGCGACAGAGCAAGACTCCGTCTCAAAAAAAAAAAAAAAAAAAAAAAAAAAATTAAATTTTACAAAGCAGAATCTAGGTCCAGCAGCAGGCTCCAGGGTCAATGAGACTCCCCCACCAACCAGCCCTTGGTGGAGTGTGAGCAGCCTTGGCCGCTGTGTCACCATCCTGCTCAGCTCCTGGGACGCCCTGTTCCTGCCATCCACAAGCTCTTCAGCCTGTCTGCTCCGGCAGCTGCCTAAGACGCCCATCCCACTCTCCCTGCTGGTTGAAATCCTGCCCAGCCTGCAGAGCCAGAGCATATGCCATCTCTTCCTCCTCCTCTTCCCTCCTCCTAGAGATCTTGATAGGGGCAGTCCTCCTTGACGCTCTGCCAAGACATGAAGTAACTCTCCCTCCTCTGGAGTCCCACAGTACTTCCTCTGCATTTTTCTTGGGGATTCTCAGTACCTGACTCATCTATAAGCCCTGGAAGGCAGGGGTAGGCCTACAGGGTGAATAGCCCAGGGACAGCTGGTATCTCCAGGCCCCTTCATCATCATCTGAAAGAATTTAGGATATTCTAGGTTCCAGGTCCTCCCTTTAGGATGCTAGAGCTGAACTTCTGAGATGGAGCCAGAAATGGGCCTCTTTTTTTTTTTTTTTTTGAGACGGGTCTCGCTGTGTCTCCCAGGCTGGAGTGCAGTGGTGCAATCACAGCTCACAGCAACCTCGAGCTCCTGGGCTCAAGCAGTCCTCCCACCCCAGTGGGAGTATCCTGAGCACTCTCTGGGGGGTTCTTAAGGGGTAGCCCTTGGTTTATATGGAGAGGTAGTGACCACCCTCAACCAAGACACAACCTGACCTAGCTTGAGTCCCAGGTCCTGTCAGGGTTGTTGCAAGGATCCCATAAAATGGTAAATGCACCCCAAATACAGCCAGCATAGTGCTCTGCACACAGAACCACCAGGAGGAAAGAGCGCTAAAGTACCACGCTCAGAGTCCTGCTCTCTACAGCAGTGAAAACCGAAACCACCGAGTTATCCACCCTCAAGGTTATCCAGCTGTGAAAAGAATGGCAGGCACAGTGGCTCATGCCTATAATCCCAGCACTTTGGGAGGCCGAGGCGGGAGGATTGATCAAGGCCGGGAGGACCGGCCTGGGAAACAGCAAGTCCCCCCGTTCCCCTGTCCCCAATCTCTACAAAAAATGATAAAATTAGCTGGGTGTGGTGGCAGGCGCCCATAGTCCCAGCTATTGGGGAGGCTGAGGTGGGATTATCGCTTGAGCCCAGGGATTGGAGGCTGCGGTGAGCCATGATCACATGACTGCACTCCAGCCTGGGTGACAGAGACCCTGTCTCTAAAGAAAAATTTAGAGAAGTGACAAGGGCAAATACACAGTGAAAGGATGTAGGGGGGGCCGGGCGCGGTGGCTCAAGCCTGTAATCCCAGCACTTTGGGAGGCCGAGACGGGCGGATCACGAGGTCAGGAGATCGAGACCATCCTGGTTAATATGGTGAAACCCCGTCTCTACTAAAAAAGTACAAAAAACTAGCCGGGCGAGGTGGCAGGCGCCTGTAGTCCCAGCTACTCGGGAGGCTGAGGCAGGAGAATGGCGTGAACCCGGGAGGCGGAGCTTGTAGTGAGCTGAGATCCGGCCACTGCACTCCAGCCTGGGCGACAGAGCGAAACTCCGTCTCAAAAAAAAAAAAAAAAAAAAAAAAAAAAAAAAAAAAAAAAAGGATGTAGGGGGGGCAGCTCCTCTCCAAAAATGGCCACCAAAGGGTCAGGTCTCCCGCAGCCACACCCTTGTGTGGTTCCTGCCCACGTCGGTGGGGGCCTTATGACTTGCTCTAACCTAGAGAATGCAGTGCAAGCAAAGCTGGGCCAGTTCTCAGCCCAAGCCTTAGAGCCTGGCAGCTTCTGCTTTTGTCTATGGGAACCAAGTCATCAAGGAACCTGTGGACCTTGCTATAGAGGCCCCGTGAAGGAGAGGCCAGAGACCTCGGGGAACAGGCTAGCTGTCCGGGCATCTCCCAAACCCCAGCCTCGCGTGCTCCAATCCAGCCAAGCCTCCAGGCTGCAGTGGGAGCTGTGGGCACAGAACCACCCAGCTGAGCACTGACAACCCCCAGGGTCAGGAGATATGAACAGAAATAGCCTAAAAGCCACCAGACTGGAGAGGGCTGGGACTGTTCAGTAGCAGATAACCTGAAGAGCAGGCTTCCTTCTCTCAACCTATGAAATATGCAAGAGAAGACAAATATTACCAGTGGTTCCTTTCCCGCTTTATTTTTTAGCTGCTTTTTGGGTTTTACACAATGAACATGTATTACTTGTAGAAGAAAACAATGTGATCCTTTATGATAAAATCCATTTCAGCTATAGCTTTTTTGGAAAAAAAAAGCTGTTGTGGGCAGATGAACATCCAAGTACTGGGCACATCTCTAGCCCTCCCTCTTCCACTGAAGGCCATTGCCTGTTGCTAGAAAGTTCCTTCCCAGGTATGCAGCTTTCAGTTTCCACTTCAGAGGCCGCAGCGTCTGGGGAATGGACTGCCCCCAACACTAAAGGGAGTCAAATCTCTTTAATTCCCCACTCCTCAGTAAGACGAAGTCCCTTCTTTAGGCCACTGATGGAAAATCTGGAACCCCCTTTTGATGGCGGCACGGCGTCCTCAGCCTTGACAAAGCAGCTGGGGTTTGGGGTGTCCATGCACACCCCCAGCCTGGTGTCCCCACAGCTCTGGCCATCAGCTGTCTCTGCCACTGAACGTCAGGGTTCGGTCAGAAGATGAAATCCCAAGGGGGACAGAGGTCAGCAGAGGAAGCTCAAAGAGAAAGGTGCTGTTTGCTTAGCCAGAAAACGGCTGCCCGGCGTTCACCGCTGAACTATGACCCTGTGGAGGTGAACCACCCCCGAGAGGAATCAGGCCCAGGCGATGCAAGGGTGCCAACAGGAGGGACGGGAGGAGCATGTACAGGTAACCTGTGAATACTGTGTCCAATTCCACCAATTAACATTTTAGACTTTCTTGAAGCTAGTGATGAAAGCGTCACGCTTCAGTCTAAGTTAAACATCATCTAGTTCTGATTAGTAATGAAGAGGTGGCAGACACGCTATAGTCAGCTCTCACAGGGAAGAAAGCACAGCACTGACAGAAGGGACCTTGAAAAATAAAATCAAGGACGGCTTTTATTGATGTGCCCATCGAGCCACCCACAATTTGGAAGGCATGATGATGTTAATACAGTAATCATCACCAAAGCAAATTAAAATACAAAGGTTATCTGCAACAGCTTTGCAGTGACATGATGCCTTTATAAATTAAGGAAACTGGCCGCCCGTCACGGCGGCTCACTTCAGGGTCTTCACGAAATCTTCCCCCTTCTTGATGGAGGCCTTCAGCTCGGGAATGGCATCCGAGATCATCTTCTCCTCAAAAGAGGAGACTTGGCCAATGCCCAGGTTCTTCTCGATGCCCTTTTTCTGAGGGACAGAGGGAGATGGGAACATGTTAAAATGAAGTTTCCAGGAAAGTGCTTGTTACAGAAACCCCGACCTGTCACTTCATCAGCCCCGCCGAGGAGTCTGTCTACACCTGTGGGTTCTGGGTGCCTTGCTGGGGGCACCCTGCTGACAGGGTGGGTGGGACTGAGCTGCGGTCGGGAGTGTGAGGCTCAGAGTCAGAGGGTGCCAGGCAGGGGTCCCAGCACTGTCATTGCCTGGAAAAGTACCCTGGACAATGAATGACCTTCCAAATGTGTTTCCTTAGCTATAGAACAAGCACCATCTACCTCGGTGCACACGAGGACAGTGCGACAAGCACCCGGACACCAGGCACTCAATCATCAGGAACACTTCACCGTATTCTCCCCAACAGAGCCTGTTTCTGGGTTTTTGTCTCTCCCCGCAAGGTTGGTAAAGGACTGAAAACATTGTCACAGTCACCTGAATCAGGTGTCACTAAGTAGGTAAATGTCTGACATTGGCAAAAACAGATGTCTCTGCCACCGTATCACCTCCAGAAACTGAGCAGTTTGTCTGGCGACAGCCTCAGTCCTCACCTCAACTCAATCCTCTCCTACTGCCTCCCCTGGCTCGAGGGCCTATGAGAGCCGGGTGCGTCTCACCTGCAGGCCCCGCCACACCACACACCTGCACCGACACGAGGACAGAACTGCACTGTCGAGTGCCTGTCTCTCACCAAGGCCTGGGACCACAGCTGAAGGATCTTTCCACATTGGAGCATCTCTGAGAAAGGCCCTGGGGTGGCCCAAAGAGTCATGATACTTTCTGGTCACATGACGAAGGCAACCATACATCTGCCTGATTTCTGCCCACAGGTGAGAAATGGAAACTCGGCTTGAGGGCGTATGAGTGAGACCTAAGGGTTTCTGTTTGCTGAAGACTCAGGCTGTCTGGCCAGGACACACTCTGGAAGAGGAATTGGGCCTAGCAGCCCCCGCAGTCAGAACAAGACTAACAAGGAGCAACAGGGAGGTGTTCAGGCAGGGTGGGGAGGCCTCCCTGGGCTGCCTGGAGATGGAGTGTCTCATCAGTCAACATTCCTGTGGCTGCTGGGCACCCGCTGTCAAACTGCGGGGAAGGAGACCCACTTGCTGGGAGGTTCGCCCTTCACAGTCCATGATCCTCCCAGTTCTTCTTTCTCAGGTGTGCGTCCACCCTCGAAAACCCCAGCGCTTGCCAGGCAGGGACATGAGGTTACTGCACAAAGGGCTGGGGAGAGCTCCTGAGGCTTAAGCAGAGGGAACGCTCCTTCTTCCACAGTCAGAAGGACCCATGCCCGGATACGTACCCCAAGCAGCAGTGGCGTGGAGAAGTAGGTACATTCCGTTTCCTGTGACTTAACAAAGGAACATTCCACAACACCTTCCTTTCCATTCATTGCATCCACAAGGGAGAAGACGAAGCGGGCGCCCGCATACGCCATGGAGAGGGTGGCAGAGCCTAGGGGGGCACAGGCAGGTCAGCCAGGCTGGCGCCACACCGTGATGCCCAGGTGAGTCGTCCCGCCAGCCAAGAAACCTGCACACCTTCCAGCCTGACAGTCGAGAATTTCAGTCAGCACCCCTAATTTCTTTTTACTTATACATGAATGGTGTGGAATTGGCTCTGCCATCCTCAAAAATGACTCTTAACCCCACAAAGCAGGCCGAGCTGCCCTCTCACACAGGGATTTTCCACCAGGCAACTGCAAGTCAACACTGAAAAGGACCATCCGTGCCCAGGGACAAGCAGCATTTCTCCCCAACCCTGAGCTCTTGCAGGGCCTCACTGGCACCCAGCCCCGGGGCTGCCTAAGACTCTACCTGCTCCGGCTTTAGCCTTGACCACCTCCGTGCCGGCCTCCTGGATCCGCCCAGTGAGCGCCGTCAGCTGGTCCTGGGGAAAGTCCACCTTGGGGGTGCACTGCAAGCCAAGCGTGGGGTGAGTGGCTTCCAGCCCACGACTCCAGACCCACCGCCTCCCGCTCCCACTACTCCCAACCTCTCCTCTCCCTCCCATCACCAAGGCATGGGAAAGGTTTTCTGTAAAGAAGAAAAAGAAAACCTTTATAGAAAAATGACACACTACTCTGGGCACACTGCCTGTGGGGTAGCCCTGCTCCACAAGGAGCAGCAAAAAAATAATAATAAAAACATTAAAAAAACAAGACAAAGTCAAATCAACTCTGTTGGGAAGTGTGGTGAGTCCCCTACTCATTTGTTTTTTGAGGCCAGGGTCTTGCTCTGTCGCGCAGGCTTGAGTGGTGCAGTGGTACATCATAGCTCACTGCAGCCTCAACCTCCCAGGCTCAAGCAATCCTCCCGCTTCGGCCTCCCAAATGCTGGGATTACAAGTATGAGCCACTGTGTCCAGCCCTGGACTCATTTTTGAAAAAAGCACCTCGGCCGGGCGCGGTGGCTCAAGCCTGTAATCCCAGCACTTTGGGAGGCCGAGACGGGTGGATCACGAGGTCAGGAGATCGAGACCATCCTGGCTAACCCGGTGAAACCCCGTCTCTACTAAAAAATACAAAAAACTAGCCAGGCGAGGTGGCGGGCGCCTGTAGTCCCAGCTACTCGGGAGGCTGAGGCAGGAGAATGGCCTAAACCCGGGAGGCGGAACTTGCAGTGAGCTGAGAGCCGGCCACTGCACTCCAGCCTGGGCGGCAGAGCGAGACTCCGTCTCAAAAAAAAAAAAAGCAAAAAGCACCTCGCCCGCTCCGGCCTAACCAGTAACCCAGTGAGGTTCCCAACAGTGGTTCTCCTTGCGTGCTGGAGCCGGCGGGGCCCTGAGCAGCTTCCGCTCCAGGACTGACACCACCCTGCAACAGAAGGGCGGGGCTGCCTACAACAGGAGCCATTCCAAAACCCTGCGCACGGTCAGGTCTTCTCCAGTCTGCCCGGACCGCCTCAGAGCAGGGCCTGGTAAAGGGGTTCCTGACCTGGAAGCCCCTCACAAGGTCACATGCGTATACCTGAGAGATCAGGGGGATGATGGTCTTCCCGGCATGGCCACCAATGACAGGGACGTTGACTCGAGCTGGATCCAAACCCTGGTGAACAAAGTGTGAAGCTGGATGAGTTAACAAGCTCTTTCAGTATGAAACATGTCACAGCCATCCACAGCCGCAACACTGGAAAAGCCCCGAGAACTCAGGGTGGAACAGCGAGCTGGGAGGAGGCCCTGTCCAGCCCCTGCTGCACTTGGATCTCCTGCCATGGTGCCCCAAAAAGCTGAGCATGAGCGCCAGCAGGTGCCGTGAGGGCTCGCCGCCATCTGGCAAGGCCACCGCAGGTCCTTCGTTCACAGTGAGCATTTGTGCCCACTGGGGATGGGCACAGGAGGATGCTGCCCCCTGCAGAGGCCCCCCCGCCAGGCCTGGCATCCTCTTTCCCAGAGCCGGCTCCACTCCCCAGGCACAAACCCAGACTCCTCCCCACACAGAACAATCCAAATTCCTTTTTCTTCAGGCCCCACGGAGCAAAATTCAAACCCATTCCAGGGCACCCAGTGGGGAGAAGTCTGGCGCCTCAAACAGTGATCAAGACAGAAAGAACAAACTGACTCTATGGGTCCAAACACCACAGTTCGAGGCAGGCTCATTTCTTAACCTGGAGGTACCACACCCCCAAGAATCTGTGAACCAGGTTTTTGTTTTGTTTTTTTAGACAGGTTCTCTTTTTAGACAGGTTCCTTTTAGATAGGTTCTCTATCTCCCAGGCTGGAGTGTAGTGGCACAATCTTGGCTGGCTGCAACCTCTGCCTCCTGGACTCAATCATCCTCCCACCTCAGCCTCTGAAGCAGCACACATCTCCACACCCAACTTATGTTTTTTAAGTGTTTTGTAGAGATGGGGTGTTGCCATGTTGCCCAGACTGGTCCTGAACTCCCAGGCTCAAGTCATCCTCCTGTGTTGGCTTCCCAAAGTGCTGGGATTCCAGGCATGCACCACTGCACCCAGCTGAACCAAGTATTTCTTAAAACAGACAATAACCTGGTGGGAGTAATGGCAGGGAGGGAACCACCACCTGCCCCGAGGGCCATGGCCGCTCAAGAGCCCAGCCCTAGGTTGGGAAATGAGGCTGGCCTGGGAGAGGGAGGATCAGTCTCATGCACGGGCAAAGCAGGATCAGCTTCATGGAGCTGGGGACCAAAGACCTGAGAGGTTTAGCTTGGCTGTGTGTAAGCACACAGGTGTGGGCACTGTGCGGTCACCAGGGACATGGGGCTGAAGGGATACAGCCCTGCTTTCCAGAGGCCTGTCCTCGAATACAAGACTCCCAGAAATGGATGTTCCGATGGTGTGTGCTAAGACAGGGGACAGGGCAGCTCTGCAGCAAAGGGGAACGTGGCATTGGCCTGGGAGGTCCTGGAGTCATGTTGAAAGGGAATATGGCAGGTGAGAGGATGAGGGAGGAACCAGCCATCGGAAGTTTAAGGATGGATATGCATTCTTGATACGATACAGGAAATTTCCAGAAGGTCAGGCAGCCGGGGGTAATGACAGTCCACTTCACTGTTGGAGGCGGGGCCAGGGGATCTCACAAGGGCCAAGGTACCCTGTCCCCAACTCTTAACAGTAAAGCTTCAAGGCTGAGACAGGACTGCCCAACAGGACTTCCTGTGAGGACAGAGGAGCCATATGTGGCCACGGAGCATCTTAAATGTGGTTTGTGTGGAAGAGGGATACAATTTTAATGTTATTTAACCATAAATAGCCACATGTAGCTAGTGGCAGCTGTGGTGCAGGGCAGGACTAGGGCCTGGGGTATGCCCAGCCCTGAGAGCCCACGAGAATGAACTCTGTTGCCTCCAGGACGCCAGGGGCTGTGCCTCTGGAGGTGGGAGGTGGTACCCTGCCTGGTGTGTCCACTTCCAGACTGTGGCAATCCCAGGGGAACTCTGTACATACCTGTGCCCACCTGCTCACTCAAACTGTCTTTTTTTCTTTTTTTTTAAGAGACAGGGTTTTGCTCTGTCACCCAGGCTGGAGTGCAGTGGTGCAATCACAGCTCACTGCAGTCTCAAGTGGCCCTCCCACCTCAGCCTCCCAAAGTGCTGGGATGACAGGCATGAGCCACCGTGCCTGGCTTAAACTGTCTCTCGGACTCAAGTCTCTCTCCCATTCCATGGAACTCCAAGGCCTGGGGCCATGCCTTTCGAACCTCTCTGATCCCCACATCTGTAACAGAGCCCCAGCACCAGGCCCTCAGGTACGTGCTGCCGTGTCTGCACCTCTAACTCCTCAGAAGCAGATGTGCCTGGCACTCAGGAGTAAAATGGAGGCCGAGGGTGCTGCGTGTGCACTTCCCACTATGCCGTGCGCATAACCTCAAATCTGCCATCAGAACGAAAAGGGCTGAAGTTCAAGAGGAATCCTTTCTGGGGCCAAAGGAAGTGGTTCTGCAGGCTCCACAATGGAAGCGAGTCGAAAGCAGGCTGTGTAAGGCACTGAGGACTCCAGGCCCGGCACTGGCACCAAATCAAGCCGACCTCAAGCCACACCCAGCAGCTCAGTCTCAGTCCAGCAGCCCAAGGGGCCAGGCCCGGACTCTCCAGGGTAAGGTACCACAGGCAACCCAAAAAAGTCAGTGCCATGGACCAGGGCCAACAACAATTCTGATACTTTGGGACTTCCGCCACTTTCCTCAGTTCTTCATGTCTGTTAATTTTCCCACCCTTTATCTAGTGGCCAGCAGGTAAATTCACCTAGGACCAGTTTTCAGTGGGAAGGAGAAAGGGGAGGACTGGGGGAGCCCCGTCCAAGTCCAGCCACTGAGAAGCCCAGAGAAGGTTGTGAACCCACAGTGCTCTCGCCGAGAAGGAAGACAGCGAGAGCCGGGAGACAGACGCTGGCCAGAGTTGCCGCCGGTTGGGGCCAGGTGCCCGGAACCCACAGGAAACACGGGGGCTGCTTCCACCAAGAGGGCGAACTCTCAACACACTGAAAACCCCCAAGTGACATGCGACCTGGGCAGGCCCTGGTGTCTTCCATGCCCGTAAATGAGCACAGGTGGCGGGAGAAGTTCAGAAAGGTCACCTGAGCAACACTCACGCCGCCCTTACCTTCAGCTCTGCAACAAAGGTGTTGGCTCTGACGATGTCCAGGGTCGTCACGCCGAAGATCTTGCTGGGGTTGTACACTCCGTGCTTCTTGAAAACTTCTGCTGTGATGGGGATGGTGGAGTTAACCTAGGACATCCAAGAGACAGGCGTGGCTTGCCCTGGGTTCCAAGAGCAGGGCCAAGCCACAGAAGGAAAAGGGCTTTTTGTCAGACCTTCCCAAGGGTCTAACTAGTCCAAAGACGCCACATTAACCTGCCCTGTCTGATAACTGTGTACTGGCAAGCCACCCGCCACAAAGGACACGCCACACCACGTGAACAAAGAAACCCTTAACTGTAGAGGATGCTTCTTCCCTTGGTGGCCCTTCAGCTATCAGCTGAAATGTGTGATGATGCCTTCACAGGCCACCTTCCGCGCGGCCAGGACTCACAGCTGCAGGGCCACTCCTGATGGGAGGGCGGCGCACAGTGGCTGTGTGCTCCAAGGAAGCAGGTCCACTGGCAGCTTGTTCCCTCTGTGCTACGACCCTGGCCAGGTCATCCTAACTCCCCGGGACCCAGTTTTTTCTTCTGTAAGCGGGAGAAATGACGACCTCATGAAGTCGTTGTAAAGACTAAATGACTTCATGCAGGGCGAGTGCTGAACGCATCACCCGGCACACCAGAAGATGACATGACGGCAAGGTTTCTATCAGGCAATGGCTAGCTCACCAACAAAGGGAACAGCAGCTCTCTACTTGTGACCCACCACCCTGAGGAGGGCGAGCTTCTGGGGAAGGCAGGACCCTCACAGGCCAGGAGCACGAGCTCTGCATGCCTGCTGGCTTCCACACCTCTCAGTGACATCACGGTCCCTGCCCCTTCACCTCAATCGATCCTCATCCTCAGACACCAGGACCCAGGCTCTGCCGGGAAGGAGCAGTGAGGGGGCTGCTGTTAAACGAGCATAAGGCCCAGCAGGTCAAGCTGGGGAACCACGGCCGCCCTCAATGAGGGCGTGGCACTCAACGCTTCTGAGAGTAAGCAAAATCCAGTGAGTGGGGCCTGGGGGCTGTATGTGTCTACGACTGTGAGTGAAGGGATGGGGACGACAGGCCCAGGAATGGAAATCCTGAGGAGAATGCAGACAGTCCCATCTTATCCATGGTTTCACTTTCTGCTGTGTTAATTACCAGCAGTCGACTGAGGTCTGAACTTACTACATGGAAAATTTCAGAAATAAATAACTCATGGGTTTTAAACCGGCTGGGCACAGTGGCTCATGCCTGTAATCCCCACACTCTGGGAGGCCGAGGTGGGAGGATCACCTGAGGCTGGGAGTTTGAGACCAGCCTGGCCAACATGGTGAAACCCCGTCTCTACTAAAAATACAAAAATTAGCTGGGCATCGTGGCGGGCGCCTGTAATCCCAGCTACTCAGGAGGCTGAGGCAGGAGAATCGCTTGAACCCGGGAGGCAGAGGTTGCAGTGAGCCAAGGTTGCACCATTGCACTCCGACCTGGGCAACAGAGCCAAAAAAAAAAAAAAAAAAAACCAAAAACAAACCAAAAAAACTGCATGCCATCCTGAGTAGCAGGATGAACTCTGGCTCCATCCCGCCCAGGACAGGGGTCAACCCTTTGCCCAGCATACTCATGCGTCTACACCACCTGTCCCTGAGTCACTTAGGAGCCATCTTGGTTATCGGAGCAGCTGTTGAGAGATCACAATGCTTGTGTTCCAGTTGCCTTCTTTTACTTTATAATGGCCCCAAAGCGCAAGAGTACTGATGCTGGCGATTTGGAGAAATCAGAGAAGTCATTAAGTACTTCCCTTAAGCGGGAAGGCAAAGTTCCTGACTAAAAGGAAAGAAACAACTTTTATTATAGTCTCTTGTAATGATTGTTTTACCATTAGTTGTTGTTAATCTCTCACTGTGCCTAGTTTATGAATTAACTTATCATAGGTGCGTATGCCTAGGAAAACACATGGTACATACAGGGCTCAGTACTTTCCACAATTTCAGGCACCTACTGGGCTCTTGGAACATACTGCCCTGGGTAAGTAGGAGCTACTGTGTCAAAAAGGGAATCAACGGGCCACCACAATCACGGCCGAAAGGAGCCTTGAGAAAGGATTTCTCTTTAGTGAGGAAACTAAAGCAGAGAGAGATGGGATCTGCCCAAAGCTCGCGGCTGTGACAACGCTCCCAACGCTCGTTCAGTTCATGCCGGAAGGGGTCCTTAGGAAACGGACGGACGGGCCTCTGCTTAGTGCACCCGACCTTTCCATCTCAGCCCCTTCATCTGTGTACCCCTCCATCTCCCCAGCACATCAGCAGCCTCTGCTGCAAATCATGAGCCTTCCACGCACTGTCAGCGCCTAAGCGCCTGCCACAGCTGCAAGGGCCAGGCACTGCCACACTCACCGGATTGGCAATGATGCAGATCATGGCTTCTGGGCAGTGCTGAGCACAGGCAGCAGCCAGGGTGGCCACAATCGTGGCATTGGTGTTAAACAGGTCATCCCGGGTCATGCCTGGAAATGATCCAATATGAGATGTTAACAGAGAACACCACAAATTTCCAGACAGGCAGAATGTGCTGAGCGTCAGCTGTTACAGGAAATTTAGCCACTCAAGGTCCTCGTTTCAAGTCAGTCTCTCTTGCAGGGTAAACGATCCAGCACGATGAGTGCCAGAAGTGAGGTCTGTGTGGGTGGAGTGGGGGAGGACAATATCTGAGAAGGACTATAGAGGTTTAATAAGAACCCCCGAGGTAGTGTGGGGCTGAGGAGAGGGAACGGCGTCTGTGCACAGAGGCACAGGGAAATGGCAAGACGACTTTGATCCTAGGCCAACAAAGAGATGTGACCTTTACCCCACAGGCAACAGGAGCTGGTGGCATTTTCCCTATGAAAAAGCAACTGGATTAAACCCACTTTTAACAGAAAATGGGTTTAATCCCTACATCTTCAAGTGGGGAGGTACCAGACAAGGCTTTCAAACACAAACCTGGTTTTCTGGGGACTCCGGCCGGAATAACTACCACATCACAACCTTTTAGGCAGTCAGGCAGCTGTTCAGGTCCGAGGTAGCCTAGAACACACACCCCAAAAGAGAAATGTTACCGCTTCTGATTCAGAGAGGCCTGGAAAGTTCAGCCCTGGCCTTAATGCCAACTAATGCCCTCGAGAAAGGCTAGAAGCCCCACCTGTAACGTGACTTCCTTCTGTTAACAACTACTGCCCTGCGAGCTGACAATCCCTGTGGCAGGAACCCTCCCCTTCTACCCTGCTTTCCCCAACCTCTCCTTGCCCAGGCCCCAGCTAGAATGGGTCAAGCCCTCCAGGTTTCCACAAAAGCAAACTGAGCCACTGCTTGTCTTCATCCTACTCGTGAGCATTGTAAGTCACTCTTGGCCTCCAGTCAGAATGAGGAGCTGCTCGTTTTCCACCACCATCCTGATGAAAACTCCTTTTTTTTTTGAGATGGAGTCTTGCTCTGTCACCCAGGCTGGAGTGCAGTGGTACGATCTTGGCTCACTGCAACCTCCACACCTCCCGGCTTCATGTGATTCTCCTGTTTCAGCCTCCCAAGTAGCTGGGATTACAGGCGTGCACCACCACCTTTGGTTTAATTTCTGTATTTTTAGTAGAGAAGGGGTTTCACCAGGTTGGCCAGGCTGGTTTTGAACTCCTGAACTCAAGTGATCCACCCACCTTGGCCTCCCAAAGTACTGGGATTACAGGTGTGAGCCACTGTGTCAGCCCAAACTCCTTGATCAGAAGGCAATGAAGGCCAGGAAAGGAAACACCCTGTGCTGACAGACTCTAAATATTACTATTTCGTTTACTCCTATCATCTGAAGGAAAAAGTATGTTTTCAAAGATTTCAGGGAAATTTGCTAAAATATCCAAAATCTGCTTTGATCTTGACTTTTTCCTTAATGCAGGAGCCTTCTTAACCCAAATATACAGCCCAAAGGAAAATGGGCAACCCGTTCAGAGAACTCTGGAAGGTGCATTAACATAAAATTTGCCAGGCAGCCTCCCCAGTTATTTACACCAACTTAAGACTCATGTAAACGCCATCAGACACGGTATCCTCATATGCTGTCGGAGGGGAAAGAAATCAGTAGAACCTTTCTGGAAAGCAATTTGGAGCTTTATAATACGTGCTTTGAAATATTCATACCGGCTGGGCGCGGTGGCTCAAGCCTGTAATCCCAGCACTTTGGGAGGCCGAGACGGGCGGATCACGAGGTCAGGAGATCGAGACCATCCTGGCTAACATGGTGAAACCCCGTCTCTACTAAAAAATACAAAAAACTAGCCGGGTGCGGTGGCGGGCGCCTGTAGTCCCAGCTACTCGGAAGGCTGAGGCAGGAGAATGGCGTGAACCCGGGAGGCGGAGCTTGCAGTGAGCAGAGATCCGGCCACTGCACTCCAGCCTGGGCGGCAGAGCGAGACTCCGTCTCAAAAAAAAAAAAAAAAAGAAAAAAAAAGAAATATTCATACCTACTAATTCTATGTTTAGAACTCTAAGACTTAAACAAGATGTAAAGACAAAGATACGTACTGTAGCTTATATTAATATATTTATATTTACAGAAGCAAACAGGAATCAGTCAATGGTCAACAGCAGAGCTATCATAAATGATAAATTACAGCTTTAAAAAATAATTTTATCAAGAAGTTGGGCTGGGCACAGTTGCTCATGCCCGTAATTCCAGCACTTTGGGAGGCCGAGGTGGGTGGATCACTTGATGTCAGGAGTTCTAGACCAGTCTGGCCAACATAGTGAAACCCCGTCTCTACTAAAAACACAAAAAGTAGCCAGGCACGGTGGCACGCGCCTGTGGTCCCAGCTACTCGGGAGGCTGAGGTAGGAGAATCACTTGAACCCAGGATGGGGAGGTTGCAGTAAGCCAAGATTGTGCCACTGTATTCCATCTGGGAGACAGAGCAAGATACTCTGTCTCAAAAAAAAAAAGAATTTGGTGACATGCAAAAATGTTGATATATTGTGAAGTTTAAATAAACAGCATATATAAATATATATATTTATGGATGATATTATTTTTGAGACAGGGTCTCACTCTCTCACCTAGGCTGAAGTGCAGTGGTGCAATCAGGGCTCACTGTAGCCTCAACCTCCTGGGCTCAAGTAATCCTCCTACCTTAGCCTCCCAAGTAGCTGGGATGACAGGTACGCACTATCACGCCTGGCTAGTTGTACTTTTTGTCGAGATAGGGGTCTCGCCATGTTGCCTGGACTGATCTTGAACTCCTGGACTCAAGTAATCCTCCTGACTTGGCCTCCCAAAGTGCTGGGATTATAGGCATGAGCCGCTGCACTGAGTCCAGTGAATCATTTCCCGACAACATTTACTGAATATCCGACACTGCATTCCATGGACGGGCAGGTTTCCCAAAGAGGCCGTGCTTTTTGAGAAGCTGGCAAGACAACGCTGGGGTAGAGGGAAGGCAGCCCGCAGCTGGGACCACCACCTTACTGTCCCCAAATCCTCACCACAGGTTGCCGACACTTCCCTCTTCCCCATCTTCATACAACTTTTCAAATCAGAAAAAGTGGAAAATGGGATGATTAGGGTACCTCACATTTCTAAAAGACCCTGCTATTTCAATTTTTACAGACCCAAGTCCAACAGGGTGTAATCACTTGTAAAAGTTAAATTTAAAACAAACAGAGAAACCCCAGGTCTCTAAACATTTAGTTTCATCTAAGAATCTTACTGAAAACTCAGATCCTGGCCTACTGGGGACAGGAGGCAAGTCTCCAGGGTCACGCACCTTTCACAACGGCTTTGGTCTCGATGTGGCTCAGATCTGCGGCCACTCCGGGTGTGTGCGCGATATCATAGAGGGTCAGGCGGCTCACCAAGGGGCTGTTCTTCAGGAGAAGTGAAAGCGGCTGCCCGATGCCTCCAGAGGCCCCTAGCACGGCTACTTTAGCATTGTTCTAAAAAAGAGGCACAGAGAAAGGACTCTTAGGACGAAATGAGCATGAAAAGGATTCACATGGTATCCTGTAAAAATATTGCACTTGGCCTCTTTTTACTGCAGTTGCCAAAGCCAGATACAATCATTGTATTTGTATCAGTCTCATTCTGGAAGAATTCAGGACCTTCATTCCAAAGGCCCACTTTCAAATGGGGAGAATTTACGCCTGTAGAGGCTGTGATACTCAGGGCACTTCAAAACCCTCCTGAAAGATGAGGAACAAGCTGGACTCCATCAGGCAGCTGGACTGGTAATAGCAGCCTTACCTCCAACCTGCAGCTTTACAAACTATGAACACACTGAGTGCCTAGCAACAGGCCTCCCTGAGGCTGCAGGAAGATCTCTGCTGGCTCTGGAGGAGACAGGTAATGAGATGCATTAGGGGCAGAGAGAACACTGTCACAGAGGCCCCTTGTGCAAGAGGGCAGACAAGGGTGCGGCGATCAACTCCCTGCAGGGGTGGGGAATCAGGGAAGGTTCATCCAGGCAGCAAACTTGTGGCTGGAGCCTCAGGCAGGATGAGTAGCGCCTAACAAGAGGGGGAAGGGGTTATGTACATGGGGAAAGGCTCCAACCCTCCTAGGCGAGTCAGATCTGTCATCTTGGGCTCCAGTATCTCATACCGTTTCTCCAGCCTAGGTGTGTATCAGAGCCACCTGCTGAGCTAATGAAGCCCACCCAAGACTAGGCTCCTGGAAGCGGGATGGGACTTAGGCCTTGGCATTTTTGCCATTTTCCCCAGATGATTTTGATATCAAACAGTTTGAGAATCACTGTCTCATACCAGGCTAATCAGAAGAACAGGCAGCAAAGTAGCAGCTGGCCCTGGGCATTTCAGCTTGGAACAGTTAGGAAAGTGATGGGGTGAAAGTGACCCGGCCCCACATCCGGCAATCGCTCCTGTGAGCCCCGCAATTGGCAATCACTCCCGTTATTCAAAGGCACTCTTACCCTCTATGTCTCACTCAAGGTCTGACCAAAATTCCAGCCACCCCCAGGGAGCTTGTTTCTGATCTAAAATCACAAATGAGAAGCAGAGCCGATTCCTGGCAGGCAGGCAGCTGCCAGTGGGGGAAGAGGCAAACCAAGTGGCAGACACAGGAACTCCTGGCACCGTGTGTGGTCATCTGAGGTCTGACAGCATCACTGCACAATCTTCTACAGTAGCTGAGGCCAGCTAATAACAGGCTTTGGTTATCAGAAACCAAAACCAAACAAACCAAAATCCGAACCAAGACGCTTACACGGTGCGTTTCTGCTCTGGAAATTAAACTGTGGAAGCGCACACAACCCACACTTGAATTCAAACAGGTTTTTGAGTTTCAAGTTGGTGCTTTAAAGGTGAACCCCTGGCTGCCTGGAAACTTGAACCTGTCAGACCCGCTCAGAACCTGAGGTCGGGCAGCCTCATCCACTTCTGGATCTTCAACTCTCACTCCCACATCTTGTGTGAGTCTTAGGGACTCCCAAATCCCAGTTCTGCATTCCCAGCTCTGTTAGGCACTCCATGGGTTCCACAAACTCATTTGTCCATTGATCGTGCCCCCAACCTCCATCCCTGGTCCCAAATGGCACTTGTGTTCACTGAACGTAAACTTTTAGAACCCTCTTCTGCCACCTCCTTCTTGTCAGAGACATCAAATCAGGACATGAAGAACTTGGCAGCTCAACCTCCCTCCTGACCCACTCCTCCTCTTCATTCTATTCCATTATCTAACTTAGGTACTCAGCGACACCTCCGAAGCACCCTTCCCCAAAATCAAAGTTTTAATCATTTCACTCTTGTGCTCAAATATCTAGCTGGCATGGTGGTGTGCACCTGTAGTCCCAGCTACTCAGAAGGCTGAGGTGGGAGGATCACTTGAGCCCAGGAGCTGAGGCTACCATGAGCCATGCTGGTGCCATTGCACTCCAGCCTGGGCAACAGAGCAGGATTCCATCTCTTTAAAAAATATCTTCTGGGCTGGGCGCAGTGGCTCACACCTGTAATCCCAGAACTTTGGGAGGCTGAGGTGAGTGGATCACCTGAGGTCAGGAGTTCGAGACCAGCCTGGCCAACATGGCAAAACCCCATCTCTACTAAAAATACAAAAATTAGCTGGGTATGGTGGTGCGCGCCTGTAATCCCAGCTACTCAGGAGGCTGAGGCAGGAGAATTGCTTGAACCCAGGAGGCGGAGGTTGCAGTCAGTGGAGATCGCGCCACTGCACTCCAGCCTGGGCAACAGAGCAAGATTCTGCCTCAAAAAAAAAAAAAAAAAAAAA
>NC_037670.1:10254829-10299232 GCF_003255815.1 Theropithecus gelada | reverse complement strand
GCCTAAAAAAAAAAAAAAAAAAAAAAATCTTCCAAAGCTTTCATGCCTCCAGCATTCAAGCCAGGGCAGTGGTTTCACAGGGGAGTACCCAGGACAATCCCACCAGGGCGGAGGATGAAGATGCTGCAATGAGCATTTTTTTTTTGAGATGGAGTCTCACTCTGTCGCCCAGGCTGGAGTGCAGTGGAGTCATCTTGGCTCACTGCAAGCTTTGCCTCCCGGGTTCACACCATTCTCCTGCCTCAGCCGCCCAAGTAGCTGGAACTACAGGTGCCCGCCACCGTGCCCGGCTAATTTTTTGTATTTTTAGTAGAGACGGGGTTTCACCATGTTAGCCAGGATGGTCTTGATCTCCTGACCTCGTGATCCGCCCACCTCGGCCTCCCAAAGTGCTAGGATTACAGGCATGAGCCACTGCGCCTGGCCGTATCTTTTCTTTTTGAGATAGGGTCTCCCTCTGTCGCCCGGGCTGGAGTGCAGTGGTGCGATCTTGGCTCAGTGCAACCTCTGCCTTTTCGGTTCAAGCCATCCTCCCCACCTTAGCTGTAGCTGGGGCTACAGGTGTGCACCATGCCCGGCTAATTTTCGGTTTTTTTGTTTATAGAAATGAAGTTTTGCCACATTGCCCAGGCTGGTCTCAAACTTCTGAGCTCAAGTGATCCTCCCACCAGTCTCCAAAGTGCTGGGATTGCAGGTGTGAGCCACCAAGCCCGGCCTGTCTCTATCGTTATCTAACAAAGAATTAATCTCTACCAAGAAATGGACTGACCTGCGCCCTCACTAGGGCACTTAAATGGATCAGTCCCACGTGTACATAAGGTGAACACAACATGGGGGAGGGAGGCGAAGAGGACTGTTTCACTGATTTCTTTGCTTTCACTGTGTCAGGGTGATGTCACTGTTTCTATATTACAGGACGTCATCAGCTTAAGTTAACATTTACAAAACCACGATCCTTAAGTAGTGTAATCTTTACCATGCTTTGCAATGAGATGAAAATCTTTGGTGGTCCGGAGGTTAGATCATGATCTCCTTGTCAAAGAGCTGTCTTCCAGACCTGCTGACCTTTGCTGGGGGGCAGAGTGGCTACCAACAGCACACTGCCTGGTAACTGTGTTGAAAACGGACATACAGTAACACCGTCTTTATCTGTAAGTTTTAACACCTTATAATGTGTTATGTTTGTTTTAAAATTTTGACTTCAGTTTATATTGTAATGTATATATTAGTACATATATGTATCAGTAAATATATTGGAGCTATGTGCTTTCTACATTTTTACTATTAAAGATACAGGATCTAGCTGGGCGCAGTGGCTCACACCTGTAATCCCAGCACTTTGGGAGGCTGAGGCGGGTGGATCACCTGAGGCTGGGAGTTTGAGACCAGTGCGACCAACATGGAGAAACCTTGTCTCTACTAAATATACGAAATTAGCCAGGCGTGGTGGTGCCTGCCTGTAATCCCAGCTACTCGGGAGGCTGAGGCAGGAGAATGGCTTGAACCCAGGAAGCGGAGGTGAGCCGAGATCGCACCACTGCACTCCAGCCTGGGCAACAAGAGCAGAACTCCGTCTCAAAAAAAAAAAACAACAAAAAAAAAACCAAGATCCAAAGTCTGGAGACCACTGCACCATGGGCTCGAGTCCATCTTTCTTTCTGCTTTCATCAGCTGCCCTCTCAACAACGTTGCTTGTATGACCAACAGGCATTTTAAAACGAACATATCTAAAACTCAGCTCCCAGCTGGGTGCGGTGGCTCACACCTGTAATCCCAGCACTTTGGGAGGCCGAGGTAAGTGGATCACTTGAGGTTAGGAGTTGGAGACCAACCTGGCCAACATGGTGAAAACCCATCTCTACTAAAAATACAAAAAAAATTAGTTGGGCATGGTGGCAGCACTTGTAATCCGAGCTACTGGGGAGGCTGGGGTGAGAGAATCACTTGAGCCCAGGAAGCAGAGGCTACAGTGAGCCGAGATCACGTCACTGTACTCCAGTCTGGGTGACAGAGCGAGACTCTGTCTCAATAAGTAAATGAATAAATAAAACTGAGCTCCTGATATCTTCTCCCTGCCTAAACCCACTCTCTTCCATAAGTCTTGCCTATCTATTTCAGCCCAACTCCAAGGCCCCATACCTTGGTGTCATCCATGACCCTTATCCAATCACACATCAGCAAACCCTTCTGGTACCATCAACACCCAGAATGCAACCATTTCTTACCACCTGCACCTAGATGACCACAATGAACTCCTAATTCACCTTTTTCTCACTTCTAAGACCATCTTGTTAATTGGAAGGAAGAGCAAGTCATTACGCAGCTGAAAACCCTCAAATGGCCACCCTATTTCTGAGAAAAAACAAAAATTTTACAAGGCCTGTTCTGTTACCTCCACTGCTTTCTCTGAACTACCCTAGCCTCATGTTCTCAAACCTTAGAGGCATGCCCCATGCTTCTCCAAGGGCTCTCAGCTACGTCCTGAGACGTATCCCGTACCTGGAATACTCTTTCCATGTGGTGTGATCTCTGCTTCCTTCAGACTTCTACTCAAACATCTCATTCTGCGTGTAGCCTACCCTGGCTGATGTAAAATTGCTACCCTTGGTTGGGAGTGGTGGCCCATGCCTGTAATCCTAGCACTCTGGGAGGCCAAGGAGGAGACCAGCCCGGCCAGAGGTAGGAGGATCACTTGAGCCCAGGAGTTAGTTGCAGTGAGCCGAGATGGCGCCCACTGCACTCCAGCGTAGAAGACAGAGTGAGACTCTGACGGGACCATCCTGGCCAACATGGTGAAACCCCGTCTCTACTAAAAATACAAAAATTAGCGGGGTGTGGTGGCGCACGCCTGTAGTTCCAACTACTCGGGAGGCTGAGGCAGCAGAATCGCTTGAACCTGGGAGGCAGAGGTTACAGTGAGCTGAGATCATGCCACTGCATTCCAGTCTGGCGACAGAGATTTTGCCTCAAATAAATAAATAAATAAATAAATAAAATTGGTACCCTCTTCCCTAACACAAGCACCCTACAATCCCCATTTTTCCTGTATGTTCATCACTATTTTAAGATACCTTATAGTGGGGCAGTAAGTAAAATATCTAGTAATTTCCATGAGAGCAGGGACTTCTGTTTTGTTCACCGATGTACTTCCAGTACCTAGCTTAATAAATATGTCACATATCTGAAGGTCCTACCAAAACTCAACCTCTCCCGGGACATCACTCTTCCCTGTCCTACCTGTGGTTGGCTGCCCCTCCCCCACACCTCATCGCCTCCTGTTCTAAGTTCACTCATTCCCTAAGACCTTCATCGCCTCCACCTATCCTAAATTTACTCATTCCCTAAGACCTTCATCGCCTCCACCTGTCCTAAGTCTACTCATTCCCTAAGACCTTCATCGCCTCCACCTGGCCTAAGTCTACTCATTCCCTAAGACCTTCATCGCCTCCACCTGTCCTAAGCTTACTCATTCCCTAAGACCTTCATCACCTCCACCTGTCCTAAGTCTACTCATTCCCTAAGACCTTCATCACCTCCACCTGTCCTACTCGTTTCTGTCCCAAGTACCACTTCTCACTTAATTTGGTATCCCGGCCGGGCGCGGTGGCTCAAGCCTGTAATCCCAGCACTCTGGGAGGCCGAGGCGGGTGGATCACGAGGTCAGGAGATCGAGACCATCCTGGCTAACACCGTGAAACCCCGTCTCTACTAAAAATACAAAAAACTAGCCGGGCGCGGTGGCGGGCACCTGTAGTCCCAGCTACTCGGAGGCTGAGGCAGGAGAATGGCGTAAAGGCACCTGTAGTCCCAGCTACTCGGAGGCTGAGGCAGGAGAATGGCGTAAACCCGGGAGGCGGAGCTTGCAGTGAGCCGAGATCGCGCCACTGCACTCCAGCCCGGGTGACACAGCGAGACTCCGTCTCAAAAAAAAAAAAAAAAATTTGGTATCCCCTGCAGCACCCAGCATAGTCGTTGGCAAGCACAGGAACTTAATGGACTTATCTGTATACCGCTGGGCCCCTACTTTACCACAGCTCAAAAGCATTTGGTACATTCAACTTACGATGGGGTCGCGTGTGGGAAGCCAATGCGAGTTGAAAATATACAAAGTTAAACTCGCCTTTAGACTTAGAATATTATCAACTTGCGATGGGTACGGGAAACAGCCATCAATCCAGGAGCATTTGTATTTATTTTTCAAATGAACTGGATGTACAGGAAACCGGAGGAGAGAAGTTCAATGATAAATTTGGATTCCCCTTTAAAATTACCTCCCTCCTGGGTGTCGTAATTAAAAGGCAATGCGGGCACCTCCTGGGTTCTCAAACTTAGGTTTAATTAGATTCACTTGGTAAAAATGCGGAAACCCCAGTCTTATGCTTCTTCAATGAGACCAGGCCTCTGTTTTTTATTAGCTTTCCGGTGATTCTGACACACAGCAGAGTTTAAGAATCACCGTTCTAGAAGATGGCTAAAAATAGCCTAGGCTTAAGTGGTCGCTGGCCAAGTCAAGCACTGTGTTAAGACACCTGGCGGCAGGCTCAGTCCGCCCACAGCAGGAGAGATCCTCCAGAAAGGTTAAGAGGAAGCCGTCTTCAGGTCAGAAGCGCTGAATTCTAATCCTCTGGCCAGATGACTGTGTAACCCTGGCCCAGTTCTCTAGCCTCGGTTTGTCCACACTATGGAGTCAAATTATACGATTTCTTTTATTCACGCACAACTCACACGGATGCTGCAAGAAGGAGATTAGCTATATTAAACCAATGAAAAACTGCAGAAAAAAACGTAAGTTTACTTTCAGATCCAGAGCCCCGGTTTCCTAACCTTGAAGGCGTGCAGGCCCTCTGGGGAATCTGGGAGACCTGGGGGGAGCCCTGCCAAATAAATGGACCGGCCCTGGAGCAGGACTACCTCGCCCCCTTCTCCCCGGCTTTCTCCCCCGCATCTCCAGGCCAGTGTCAGGGCCTGCCCCAGGCGCCACAATCTCCAGCCAGTGCCGGGCAGCCCTGCGGTCCAGGCTGGCCTGGAGAGGGTCAGAGCTGCTCGCGAACCGGGGACGCACGTGGCCCGGGCCGGGCGGGGGGTGCTCCGCCTGCAAGCCGCCCCTCGTCGGGCCTACCTGGGCCGAGGTGCTGAAGCTGCGGCGGAGAGCAGCGCTGGCAGGCCGGGCGAGGGCGGAAAGCATGGCTGGAGCGGGAGGGGCGCCGACGGGCAGACACAGGAGCCGCTGACAGGCAAGTGACTCCAACGACCTCCACACCCAGCAGCGGTCCGGGCTCTGCTCCGTGGGGCCTCGCGAGAGTGACCGGACTTCCGGTCGCGCTCACCTCCGGGATTTCGTGAGATCACGGCCACTTCCGGGAGTCGGAAAGGAAGGTTCCGGGACGCCCCTGGCAACCCTGGTGTTTGGCTGGGTCATAGCGTGGCCGGTGGGGGACCTGTGGTCGGAGTGGGAGGGGCAGTCCACACCCAAGAGGTAGAAGAGGACGGGCTTTAGGCTGGAAGCGCCTTAGAGGAGCCATTTTTCCAGGTGGGGTCCCAGGCAGAGAGGCTCGGGCAGGGAACCTGGCCAGAGTCGCGCAGCCCGGGAGGTGGAGTGAGTCCCAGACCCGAGACCCTGTCCTCACCCAAACCCATCCCTTCCGCCCCTGGAGACCAGCGGGGGCTCTGAGCTCCGAAAAGGCACGGGCTGGGGAGGCTGAGAGTCCTTGGGCGGGGTGGGAGGAAGGGGTCATCTCCTCAGATCCGGGCCGTCGTCCCCCAAGTTGCAGAGACCCTTAGGTTCGTACAAAAAATTCATACAAAAAATACGAAAAATTAGCCGGGCGTCGTGGCGTACGCCTGTAATTTCAGTTACTTGGGAGACTGAGGCAAGAGAATCGCTTGAACCTGGGAGGCAGAGGCCAAGATTGCGCCAGTGCTCTCCAGCCTGGGCAACAAGAGCAAAACTCTGTCTTGGGGGAAAAAAAAAAGTATCAATACAAGAGAGTTTATGGCGACTGCTGTACTCTCCTTCCTCTCTTCCACTTCTTTATTGAACTGCTAAGATATGCCAGCCTGGCTGGGGGCAGTGGCTCACGCCTGTAATCCCAACATAGCAAGACCCAATCTCTATATTTCATTTTTAAAAGGAAAAAAAAATTTTCAAAAAAGATACGCCAGCCCAATTTGGGAGCTGAGTGTTCTGCTGTGAACAGGATCTACACATTCTTTGCCTTTAGGGAGCTCAGTCTAGTGGGAGAGACAAGTAAATTGCAAGCAGCACAAATGAACAACAATAGAAGTGTGAAGTGCTATAGGGACGCAGAGGAGGTACGTTTAACCCAGGATTGGGATGGGGGTAGGCGCTGTGTGAGAGAGGACCTTCCAAAGCTGAGATGTGGCCCCATATAGTGGGTCATGCCTGTAATCCTAGCACTTTGGGAGGCCAAGGCGGGAGGATTGCTTGAGGCCAGAAGTGTGAGACTAACCTGGGCAACATAGTGAGACCCCCCATCTCTCTCTATATATACGTATATATAATATAATTTTTTTAATGTTAATTTTTATTTTTTTGAGACAGAGTCTTTGTCATCCAGGCTGGAGTGCAGTGCACAATCTCTGCTCACTGCAGCCTCTGCCTCCCAGATTCAAGCAGTTCTCCTGCCTTATTCTCCTGAGTAGCTGAGATTAGAGCGCCATCACACCTGGCTAATTTTTTGTGTTTTTAGTACAGACGGGGTTTCACCATGTTGATCAGACTGGTCTCGAACTCCTGACCTCGTGATCCACCCGTTTCAGCCTCCCAAAGAGCTGGGATTACAGGCGTGAGCCACCACGCCTGGCCTTGTGTATATTTTTAAAATTAAAAAACACTGCCAGGCAAGGTGGCTCATGCCTGTAATCCCAGCACTTTGGGAGGCTGAAATGGATTACTTGAGGCCAGGAGTTCGAGACTAACCTGGCCAAAAATGGTGAAACCCCGTCTCTACTAAACATATAAAAATTAGCCCAGCATGGTGGTGCACACCTGTAGCCCCAACTACTCTGGAGGCTGAGGCAGGAGAATCGCTTGAACCCCAGAGGTGGAGGTTGCATTGAGCCGAGATCACCTCATCACCTCACTGCACTCCAGCCTGGGCGACAGAGAAAGATTGTCTCAAAAAAAAAAAAAAAAAAAAGCGCCAGGTGCCATGACTCACGCCTGTAATCCCAGCACTTTGGGAGGCCGAGGCGGGTGAATCACCTGAGGTCAGGAGTTTGAGACCAGTCTGGCCAACATGGCGAAACCCCATCTGTACTAAAAATGCAAAAAGTAGCCGGGCATGGTGGCATGTGCCTGTAGTCCCAGCTACTTGGGAGACTGAGGCAGGAGAATTGCTTGAACCGGGAGATGGAGGTTGCTGTGAGCTGAGAGTGTGGCATTGCACTACAGCCTGGGTGACGAGCGAAATTCTGTCTCAGAAGCGCACACACACAAAGCAGATAAGCTGAGACATGCTGGAAGAATAGAGTAGGTGTTTTTCAATGGAACTTTTAATTCCAGAGGAGGGAGAGATCCTTTGCCTGGGAATTGGAATTGTCAAAGGAGGGGCACTAGGACCTGGATATTTAACAATAGGAAATGTTTAGACAGGAAAGGAGGAGAAAAAGGGCCAAATAAAAACCTGGAGGGGGAAAAAATAAGCATAGGCCAGTATTCAGGGGACAGTAAATAGATCATTTATTTTGGAATGGGGACATTAGGACAAGCAGTGTCCCTTATCACTGACTGCATACTCTGGTAATTATTTACTCCTCTGTAAATTAGAACTAAGAGCACCTCGGAGCCTGGTACTCTTTCATCTCTGTGCCTTTTTTTTGTCCAGCATGTGACTGGGCTGAGAGTGGACCTCAGTGAATTTGAGGAGAGTTGAATGGTTTTAGTTACAGCTGGAAACAGCAGATTGGGAAAAACTAGATTGTGCTGGTCCTATGAGTTTGTATTTCATTTCTTGGGAAGCAAGTGTTTTTGTTTTTGTTTTTGTTTTGAGATGGAGCCTCACTCTGTTGCCCAGGCTGGAGTGCAGTGGCGTGATTTTGGCTCACTGCAACCTCCGCCTCTGGGTTCATGCGATTCTCCTGCCTCAGCCTCCCGAGTAGCGGGGGTTACAGGCACGTACCACCACACCTGGCTAACTTTTGTATTTTTAGCAGAGACAGGGATTTGTCATGTTGGCCAGGCTGGTCTCGAATTCCTGACCTCAAGTGATCTGCCCGAGTCAGCCTCCCAAAGTGCTGGAATTACAGGCATGAGCCACTGTGCCTGGCCAATCAGAGGCTTTTGTGACACGGCCAGAACTGGGTTTGAGGAAGATTTGACTGACCTCACATGCTAAGGATTCCCAGAGAAAAAAAAAAAATAGAGGGCAGGGAGATTGTTTAGGAATCTATTTTATGGATGACAAAGGTCTGAATTATGGTGGTGGCCATAGAAATGGAGTGGGTGGGGCCAGTGTGGGAGAAGTGTCATGGGAAGAATGGGTGAGAGTCGTGCTCATCTGGGTTTGAGGAACGAATGAAAGGGGTGTGGAAAGTACATAAAGAGGGAAGTCGGGTTACACCAAAGAGCTCCATTTTAGATGGGCTTAATTGGGAGTGATGCTGAGTTGTCCGTCAGTGGTCTGGGCCAGGCTCATGCCTGTAATCCCAGCACTTTGAGTAGCCAACACGCACGATCATTTGAGCTCAGGAATTCAGGATCCACCTGGATAACATGGCAAAACCCGGTTTCTACAAAAAGTACAAAAATTCTCTGGGCATGGTGGTGTGCACTTGTAGTCCCAACTACCTGAGAGGCTGACATGGAATGATTGCTTGAGTTTAAGCCATCTGGAGAGGTAGAGGCTGCAGTGAGCCATGATTGCACCACTGCATTCTGACATGGGTGACAGAGCAAGATTTGTCTCATTTAAGGAAAAAAAAAAAAAAAACGGTGGGATTGAAACTCAGAGGCCAGGGCAGAAGTCACCTCTGTAGAGGGGGAGCGTTGAGACCATGAGCAATAAACTGGAATCACAGATTGTCAGGCTCGCTCCCACATCTGGAATTCAGTTCCCTCCACATTCCTCCCGAGTTCCTCTTCCACAGAAGAGCCTTCCACAGAAGGCTACCTTCCAAGCCTTCTACTTGGGCCATCCCAAACAACTTGACTACCAGAAAAGCCTCACATTTGGCCGGGTGCAGTGGCTCTTGCCTATAATCCCACCACTCTGGAAGGCCAAGGTGGGAGGATCACTTGAGCCCAGGAGTTTGAGACCAGCCTAGGCAACACAGGGAGACCCTGTCTACGAATAATAAAAATAAGCCAGTCATGGTGGTATGTGCCTGTGGTCCCGGTTACTCAGGAAGCTGAGGCAGGGGAATTGAGGCTGGGAGGTCGAGGCTGCCGTGAGCTGCACCCCAGTCTGGGTGACAGAATGAGACCCTATCTCAAAGGAAAAAAAAAAAAAAAAGGCCTCACATTCAGCTCCTATCTGCCTCTCTCTAAGGAAATACCAAGGTAATTAACAACAGTCTTAATGGCTGCTGTTTCAAGCACTGTGTGGTAGGCATTGATTTTACTTGGTGTTTTGCAAATAAAACTTGATTGAACAAGCAGGGTTTCCACAGTCAAGAAGTAGAATCCAATCATACAACAGCTTTCTGTCTTTAAATCTTTGCTTGCCCTTGGATTCCATGTGGTTACCAGGACAGGCTCACTGCAATGGCCACAGTGTCCGGTTCACGTTAATAATCAAAACTAGGAATTTAATTCAAAGGTAAAGCTGCTTCTCTTCCCCTCTCAAGCTTTCTTTGGGCTCCCACGTAGGAGGAGGACAGTAGTTGACTTCTGTTTGTTTCCTCTTCCATCCCACCCCACCCCAGGCCGACTGTGGCTTCTGAGGCATCCTGTGTTGGCAGAGGGGGTTATAAGAGTAGAGATGGGGCAAGAAAAGTGCCTTCGACATCTGGCCTTGTTACTGTCTCAGCTTGATGGGAATTTGTAACTGACTCTCCCATGCAGTGCTTTTGGGGGTCTTTCTTACCTCCGTTTCCTGTGATCCAGGTGGCCGTCTCAATCTTGCTGCTTTCAATTCCTCCATCAGCCCCTGGCTTCTGGAATCTTCCACCACATGCCATTGGCCTATTGTCCCTCTAGGTGGCCCTCTTGGGCAAAGTTCCTT
Organism: Theropithecus gelada; assembly: GCF_003255815.1. Lineage (NCBI taxonomy): Eukaryota > Metazoa > Chordata > Mammalia > Primates > Cercopithecidae > Theropithecus > Theropithecus gelada. The sequence goes on along the minus strand of NC_037670.1, from coordinate 10,289,048 downwards.
TAAAATGGCTTCTCGGCCGGGTGCGGTGGCTCACGCCTGTAATCCTAGCGCTTTGGGAGGCTGAGGCAGGCAGATCACCTGAGGTCAGGAGTTTGAGACCAGCCTGCCCAACATGGTGAAACCCCGTCTCTGCTAAAAATACAAAAAATTAGGCGTGGTGGTGGGTGCCTGTAATCCCAGTTACTCGAGAAGCTGGGACAGAATGGCTTGAACTGAGACGGAGGTTGCAGTGAGCCAAGACTGCACTTCAGCCTGGGTGACAGAAAGCGAGACTCCATCTCAAAAAAGTAAAATAAAAATGAGTAAAATAGCTTCTAGTTGGCCTTCTCCCCTGCCTGGTCCACATCTGGTCTACAGGAAACACTTAGGCATCCTTTGCCCCAACAGATTCTGGGGGTGCAGGCCATTTCAAATGCAGGTGCCTCTTGCTTTGCCAACAGTTCGCCAGCCTCACGCCAGCCTCGGATTTCCAGCCCAAGGCCCAGCACCAGCCTCTGTGCCTGCACAAGCTTCAGAGGGCACAGGTCAAGCTACCTAGTAGCTTCTGGTTTCATGAATTGTTCCAAGAAAGCAGAGACTTGTGAATGTTTGGAATCAGAGAGAAAGATGCTAATAGAAAGAGCTTTGAGATGCTGAAAGGAGAATGAGAGAGATTAGGTGAAATTGGATGGGATCAGAGGATGCTTATCCCTTGGACTGTGGGGAAAAGCACATAAGTGCCAGGTGCGGTGGCTCACGCCTGTAATCCCAGCACTTTGGGAGGCCGAGGTGGGTGGATCACCTGAGGTCAGGGGTTTGAGACCAGCCTGGCCAACATGGTGAAACCCTATCTCTACTAAAGATATAAAAAATTAGCCAGGAGTGGTGGCGCGTGCCTGTAGTCCTGGCTACTTGGGAGGCTGAGGCAGGAAAATCGATTGAACCCTGGAGGGAGAGGTTGCAGTGAGCTGAGATCGCGCCACTGCATTCCAGCCTGGGTGACAGAGTGAGACTCTGTCTCAAAAAAAAAGCATGTAAGGGCACCCAGGGAGCAGTTGGTGGAGGAGGGTGACTCACAGCCAGTGGCCTTAACCTTCCCAGGCAAGACTAGAAAATTCGAGAAGTTGTTCCCAAAGAGAATTTGGTTTGGATAACAGTTGTGATCACTGAGAAAATGCTGGTCAAATGTGGAAAAACAAGAATGGGATTAGCTAGTGGCTGTGAGGACCAAGGTGAAGTTCTGTAGTGTGTACTTGCTGTGTTCTCAAGTTCACATAGTTTTCTATAGCCCAGACCCCATAGGAAGGTCACAGACCTCTACATACTTGCACACATGTGTACATGCATACACATGCACCTGCATATTCACATCCTGGAATGCTGAAACACATCGATCACAAGGGAATTACTTTTTTTTTTTTTTTTTTGAGACAGAGTCTCGCTTTGTCGCCCAGGCTGGAGTGCAGTGGCGTGATCTTGGCTCACTGCAAGCTCCACCTTCCGGGTTCATGCCATTCTCCTGCCTCAGCCTCCGAGTAGCTGGGACTACAGGCGCGTACCACCACACCCGGCTAATTTTTTGTATTTTAGTAGAGACGGGGTTTCACCGTGTTAGCCAGGATGGTCTGGATCTCCTGACCTCGTGATCTGCCCGCCTCAGCCTCCCAAAGTGCTGGGATTACAGGCGTGAGCCACCATGCCTGGCTGGGAATTACTATTTTTTTATTGATTTACAGTTTTCATACAGTAAAGTATACAAGTCTTAAGTGTTCAGTTTGGTTTTGACAAATTCCAACCTTGTAACGACCACCCAAAACAAACTAAAACATTGCCATCATTCCAGAAAGTTCTCTCATGCTGCTTTCCGTTCATCCGCCAAGAGAGCTATTTCCTGATTTCTATGATCGTAAAGTTGCTATGCCTATTTGTCATCGGATAGGAAAATATACAAATACGTTGACAGCCGGTCTTAGTCTCTTTTCTGTTGCTATCACAGAATACTTGAGACTGGGTAATTTATGTAGCAAAGAAGTTTATTTAGCTTACAGTTCTGGAGGCTGGGAAGTTCCAGATTGGGTAGCTGCATCTAGTTGGCTTCTGGTGAGGGCTGCATCTGCATCATAACATGGTGGTGGAGACAGGGAATTAGGTGTGGAAAAGGGAAAATGCAAGAGGCAACCTGGCTTTATAACAACCTGTTCTCAAGAACTAGTCCATTCCCTGGAGACGACATTCATCCATCTTCATAGCCAAATCACCTCTTCCAGGCACCACCTCCTAATACTACCACATTGGGGAGCAAGCCTCAGCATGAGTTTTGGTGGGGACAAACCATATTCAAAGCATAGCATACCCTCCTCACCACACCCCTACACACCCAGATGTACTAATCATTTTGTAACTTACAGTGGGCTTAGATCACAGTCATGTGCTATCAGATTTTGGTATTAGGTGCACACATTATATACTAACCTAACTTCTCTTCAACCCTAAAGTCAGATCAAGTGAAGTATTTTACTATTTTAATGTGTTTTTTTTTTTTTTTTGGAGAGGAGGGGATCTTACTATATTGCTCAGGCTGGTTTTGAACTCCTGGCCTCAAGTGATTCTCCCAGCTCAGCTTCCCAAAGTGCTGGGATTACAAGTGTGAGCCACCATGCCTAGCCAAGTGAAGTATTTTAAAGCTCTCCTTTTGGATCCCTGGAGCTAAAACAAGGAGTTAGAAAGGTGGTTATCATTCTGCCTTGCCTGGGAGTTTTACTTATTTTTCTGTAGCTGCTCTAGGATACTGGAAGTTGGGGACTTGTATTTTTAAAACACAACCATATTTAGATAAATAGCTTTTTTTTTTCTTTTCTTTTTTTGCGGGGGGGAGGGGGGACGGAGTCTCACTGTATTGCCCAGGCTGGAGTGCAGTGGTGTGATCTCAGCTCACTGTAACCTCCATCTCCCGGGTTCAAGCGATTCTCCTGCCTCAGCCTCCTGAGTAGCTGGGATTACAAGCATGCACCATCACGCCTGGCCAATTTTGTATTTTTAGTAGAGATCAGGTTTTACCATGTTGGTCAGGCTGGTCTTGAACTCCTGACTTCGTGATCCTCCCGCCTCAGCCTCCCAAAGTGCTGGAATGACGGGCGTGAGCCACTGTGCCTGGCCTTAGATAAATAGCTTTAACTTTTACTTGGGCCTCCTGCGGGCTGGAAGTCGAAGGATTTGGCTTTCCAGGAAAGATCCCAGCAGAACAACCAGGAGGTGTTGGACTGGCCACAGCAGAGCCACCAGGGGGCTCCCAAGAGCTGACAGTCACTGATTGTGGCAGATCTGAATCTGCAGTGAACCCTTCTGTCAGGCAGAGCAGCCTGAGGCCTGGGACGGGGGAGCAAAGCCGGGTCAGAGCCTGGTCAGGGCCGTGAACTCAAGTCAGAGAAGTGGAAGGTGAGGCCTGAGTCCAATCAAGGAGCAGAGGAAAAGCAGGCCCCGGAGACAGAGTTGGAGGAAGTGAGCCAGAAGTGGTGGTCACTGTCTTTGAGAGAGCGTACTATAGTTCCCAGACCCCGCCCCTCCCCCCCACCAAGAGCCTAGTTGCCCTACGAGTAGACCTGTTACCCTCACAGGATCACTAGGGTACCTCTCAGGGGTCGAGTGGGCTTAGGTTTGGGGACATGTAATTGATAGCAGGATCTAAGGTAGGGAGCAGGGATGTGGGCAGCTGGATCGAGGCCTCTGATCCATACCTGCTTCCCCTAAAATATAGAGATACTAGTGATGGAGGCCAGGTGCTGTGGCTAAGGCCTGTAATCCCAACACTTTGGGAAGCCAAGGCAGGTGGATCACCTGAGGTCGGGAGTTTGAGACCAGCCTGGCCTACATGGGGAAACCCTGTCTCTATAAAAATACAAAAATTAGCCTGTCATGGTGGTGTACGCATGTAGTCCCTACTACTTGGGAGGCTGGGGCAGGAGAATTGCTTGAACCTGGGAGGCGAAGGTTGCAGTGAGCTGAGATCGCACCACTGCACCCCAGCTTCGGCAACAGAGAGACTGTCACAAACAGAAAAAAGGTGATAGTAGATCCTAGCGATGATCAAGGCAAAGTTAGGAGGTTATGATGGCCCTGGCCTCCTCCAGCTCCTTCTTTCTTTCTTCTGTGCCAGTGGGACCTGGTGTCCCTCTGAGCTAAGAGACAGATTTCAGGCCCACTTCTGCAGCCTCCACAGCTCTAGGGGTGTTGTGGCCTGGGACTGTATTATCCAGCTTTGTCAAGGTTCAGGCCACAAAGAATGTGTCAAGCTGGGATTGAGGAAAGACCGTACCAAATCCCTTAAGATCCTGACCCTCGGCTGGGCGCAGTGGCTCACGCCTGTAATCCCAGCACTTTGGGAGGCTGAGGCAGGAAGATCACTTGAGCCCAGGAGTCCAAGACCAGCCTAGAAAACATAGACCCTGTCTCTGCAGAAACTAAAAAAAAAATTAGTTGGCCAGGTGCAGTGGTTCACACCTGTAATCCCAGCACTTTGGGATGCCGAGGTGGGCGAATCATGAGGTCGGGAGTTCAAGACCAGCCTGGCCAATGTGGTGAAACCCCGTCTCTACTAAAAATACGAAAGTTAGCCGGGAGTGGTGGCGGGCACCTGTAATCCCAGCTACTAGGAGAATCACTTGAACCAGGGAGGTGGAGGTTGTGGTGAGCCGAGATCGTACCACTGCACTATAGCCTAGGCAACAGGGCAAGATTCCGTCTCAAAAAAAAAAAGGTGGGTATGATGGCGCACACTTGTAGTCCAGCTACTCGGAAGGCTGAGGTGGGAGGCTCACTTGAGCCCAGGAGTTGGAGGCTGCAGTGAGTGATGATCACGCCACTGCACTCAGGCCTGGGCAACAGAGTGAGACCCTATCTCTAAGAGAAAACAGCAAAACAAAATTTAACCCAAATGTAACAGAGTTAGCTAGCTCTCCTTGAGGCCATCCTCAAGAATGTCATTCAATTCCAGACATAAAGCTGGTCCTGACAGCCTTGAAGTCACATAAGGAGTAGGGAGGTTTTTCTGGGATGATAGAGGAGACGCTCATGTCATCCCACAGAACCAAACACCCCCACATTCCTTCAGACCTCTCTGTTCTTCCCCGTTGTTCTCTTCCAGAAGCGAGACCCTGTCTCTACAAAATAAAAACTTAAGTGTGGTGGCATGCACCTGTAGCCTCAGCTACTCAGGAGGCTGAGGTGGGAGGATTGCTTGAGCCCAGGAGCTTGAGGCTGCGGTGAGCCATGATTGTGCCACTGTACACCAGCCTGGGCAACAGAGTGAGCCCCTGTTTCAGGGAAAGAAACTTGAGAGGTAGGAGTAAAGGAATTTTATTTCCTAAGCTCCCGCCATGTGTCAGGCCCACTGCTAGGCAATTTATATCATTTAGCTCTTGAATGATCCTCCAGCTTTCCCAGTGTGTGTTATTCTCTCAGCTGACAGGTGAGGGCATTGATGCCTGTCGCTGTGTTTGGGCCCTGGTCATCCTGGCACAGCCTGAGCTTCCCACCGAGAACCAGAACAGTGGTGGGGATTGGCTGTGGACCCTGACCTTTACCTGTGCTGGTCAGCCTGAGCCAGGATCCCAAAGTGAAGCTCATGGTCTGGCTTCTCCAGGGTCATCAACTGTTGTCTCTTCTCCACCAGAAGCAAATGCCCATCAATTTTGTCTACCTGGACGGTCTGGGGGGTTGGGGTGGCTTGGCAGCTGAGCACTGGGTCAAGCCCACGGTGTCCTGGAACTCCTACGAGAAGCCTGTGGTCAGGCCCAGCCTCTGAAACCTCCACCGTTTGTCAGGATGGAAGTCCCCTGGGTGTTGGGTAGACACAGGGAGGCAGGGACATGAGCTGGAGCTGGCTGGGTCCCCGCTTAGTCACAGGCTCTGGCAACCTGTAATGAAACATCCCTTCCCGGTTGGCTGTTTTCCCCAAATACAGACACGTGCTGTTGCTAGAGGGGAGCTTGCCAGCCCAGCTGCTTCTGGACCACGCTGGGCTGACTCGGGGAGAGAGCCACACACGAACCCCTGGTTTGAAGGCCAGACTAGGTCATATGGAAGGTGACAGACCTTCCCCCTGGTGGGTGTACTGTGTGCAGGGACAAGGCCTGTGCTAGCACCCTGCTTTCTTGAGAATAAGTGTCTTTGGGCTGGGCATGGTGGCTCACGCCTGTAATCCCAGCACTTTGGGAGGCCGAGGCGGACAGATCACCTGAGGTTGGGAGTTCCTTTTGCTTTGGACACCCAAAATGCAGGGATTACTGGTGTGAGCTACTACACCCCACCAAGGGTCTCTTGAGAAGAGCTGTCCTGTGTTGAAAGAGTCCTGTATAAAGGAGAATGTTCTAAACTTGCCATTTTGACTCTACTGTTTTGAACAGGTCACCAGGAAAATGAGACTTGGTATAAGTAATTAATACAGGCCGGGCGAGGTGGCTCAAAACAACAACAACAACAACAACAAAATTCACATAGAAAAGACTTGATCTTGGGAGAAATAAATTTAATCAAAATTGAGAGTAAAAAAAATTGAAACTGGCTAATTGTGACATACAGAAAATCAATTAAGGAATTAAAGTGGCTTAATGGATTCACAAAGGAAAATACTTCTGGCAAAAACTCACCTATATTACTTTAATAGTTTTGTGTAAATGCATGATACATCAGAATATCCTTGAGGGCTCAAATGGTGTGGAGCTAAGGACATCTAAACTCTTCAGGGGCCAGGTGTGGTAGTTCACGCCTGTAATCCCAGCACTTTGGGAGGCTGAGGCAGGCGGATCACTTGAGGTCAGGAGTTTGAAGCCAGCCTGGCCAACATGGTGAAACCCTGTCACTACTAAAAATACAAAAATTAGCTGGGCATGGTGGCAGGCACCTGTAATCCCAGCTACTTGGGAGGCTGAGGTGAGAGAATCACTTGAACCCAGGAGGTGGAGGTTACAGTGAGCCAAGATCGTCCCACTGCACTCTATCCTGGGGGCAGAGCAAGACTCTGTCTCAAAAAAATAAGTAAATAAATAAACTCTGCAGGCTTCAGAGTAGCACCAAATGGGATGGTTACCCGTGCTCAGTCCTCAACTTACCCAAGGTTAGAGGTGCCCTAATTTCAGTTCACAGGGATGCATCTTCTCTTGGAATCATACTGTTAGGTTCAGGGACTACTCTCATCCTTCCAGTACTTTACCAGTGGGTGAGGGGCTGTTCCTGCTTGACCAGGTGGAGTCCTTTGAGAAGGAGAAGGATCTGCAGAAGGAGATCCTTGGGGCTGGGTTTTTGTTTTTTTTTTTTTTTTGAGACAGAGTCTTGCTCTGTTGCCCAGGGTGGAGTACAGTGGCACGATCTCGGCTCACTGCAAGCTCCGCCTCCTGGGTTCATGCCATTCTCCTGCCTCAGCCTCCCGAGTAGCTGGGACTACAGGCGCCCGCCACCTCACCTGGCTAGTTTTTTTTTTTTTTTTTTTTGTAGTTTTTAGTAGAGACGGGGTTTCACTGTGTTAGCCAGGGTGGTCTCGATCTCCTGACCTCGTGATCCACCCGTCTCGGCCTCCCAAAGTGCCGGGATTACAGGCTTGAGCCACCGCGCCCGGCCGGGGCTGGGTTTTTATCTATAGGACCAGAGACGATTCTTTGGCTAGTGAGTAAGGAGATGGAGTTAGCAATGGGAGAAAGTAGGTAGGAGCTGAGGATGGGCTATGAGCCATAGCCCAGATGGGTTAGGAACCAGCTTTTCATTTTGCTTAATGAGGTTTTAGGACTAGACACAAAGCCCACCTCTCTCCTCTGTACTCACGACTACCAAAAGGGCCTGGCTTTCAGAGACAGAGGATGTGGAACCTGACTTGGGGGTGGGAGTGAGGAGGTCTGTAAGAGGAATCCACATGTGGAAAAAGTATGACGGCAGGTCAAGATGGTGGCGTTGGGACAGGGCATAATGGTAACTGACAATCATGTATTCTTTCCACATGTGTTCATTGACTATTACTTTGCAGCACGTAAATCTGGGGTACTGGGTGAGGACCTCGCAGTGGACAAGACAGGCAAGGCCCTTCCTGAGAAACCAGGAGACAATAAATAAGCAAATGAGCAGGATAACTTCAGGTGATAACGAGGTAAAGACAATGACCCTACTCAGATTTTAAAGATTGCGCAGACTACTGTGTGACGATGAAACTGGAGGGAGAAAGGAGGAAGCTAGAAATCCAGTTGGGCAGTACTGCCTCATCAGGAGAGAGATAATAGTGTCTTGGACCAAGATGGTACCCCTGGAGATGGAGAGAAGTGGATGGACTTGGAATACATGAAGGAGGCAGAGCTCAGAGACTGGATGTGAGGGAAAGAGGAATGAGGTCATTGGGCCCAAGCAACTGGGTGGATCATGGTGCTGTTGATTGAGACTGAGAAGCCTAAATGACGAGCAGGTACTGGAGGTGTGGGCATGAGTGCACTGAAGTTGTATTTCGGTCATGCTGTATTTGTAATGTCTACCAGGCATCCTGGTAGTCTGGAGCTCAGTAGACAGGTCGAGGTGGGATAAAATTTGGGAATCATTGGTGCATGTGTGGTATTCAGGGAACTGGATGAATCACTGTGACTCTAGGTCTCAGAGTGTTGATCCTCAGCCAGGGGTGATCTTGCCCCCTTTTTCCAGGGGGCCCTTGGCGATGTCTGGAGATATTTTCTGTTACTGGTGTTGGGAAGAGGTACAGTTTGCTTCTGGCATCCACCAGGTAGAGACCAGGGATGCCACTCAACATCCTGCAGTGCCCAGGCCAGCTCCCCGCACATAGAGTTATCTGGCCCCGATGTCAGTGGTGTCAAGGTTGAGAAACCCTGCCCTAGAGCGAGTATGTAGATAAAGCAGAAAAAAGGAAAGTAAGCCCGGGGGCATTCTTCCATGCAAAGTTGGAGAGGAACAGTCTGCGAGGAAGAAGGGAAGCTTGGAGAGTACAGTTTCCTGGGAGAGGAGAGTGTCTGGGGAACTCTCAACTGTGTTACCTGCTCCTAAGAGGGGCATTCGAGCACAGAGAGAAGTGACCAATGGCTTAGGCAAGATGGACATTGTTGATGACTTTGATACAGAGCAGTCTTTGTGGTTTGGTAGGGTAGGAAGCTCCAGGGGAACCAGCCTGGGCAACATAGTGAGACCCCATCTCTTAAAAAAAAGTAGCCGGCCATGGTGGCACGTGCCTGTAGTTCCAGTTACTCAGGAGTCGGAGGTAGGAGGATCGCTTGAGCCCAGGAGGTTGAGGCTGCAGCAAGCTATGATAGTGCCACTGCACTCCAACATGGGCAACAGAGCAAGACCTTGTCTCAAAAAAAGGCAGCAGCTCCAAAGAGTAGGTTACACCAATGGCCAATACTCTGTAATTTCCTCCCTGCTTTAGAATGCCTGACAAATGTGACTTCATGAATACACACACACCAGGCAGGTACTGTCACCCTCATTATATAGAAGTGGCAATATTATTCTCACCCCCGTTTTACAGAGGTGGGGACTGAGGTGCAGAGAGGCTAACCGCTCCCTAGTGCCAGGCAGCTGATAGTAAATGGCAGAACCAGGATTCAGACCTAAAAGAGTTTGACTTCAGGGTCAGTGTAATTGGAGGAGAGGAAGTGGAGGCGGTAAATGAAACACCATGCTTTTGAGAGGTGGTGTTTCTCTTTGCACACTTCTGCTGGAAAGAAGAACAGAGATAGGTACAAGACGATGGTTGCATGTCGACAGGAGGGACCCATGTGGAGGCTGAAACTGTTGATGCTGTGGAGGGGTGCTGAGAACTGAAGCCTTTGAGGAGGTGAGAAGGATCTGAGGTTTACGTTGAGGTGCTGGCATTTCCCAGGAGCATTGTCTGGTAACCCTGAAGTGGAGCCTAACCATTTAGAGCAAGATTACCCCTGTACTCAACTTCTCCCCTTCGCCACCCCCCACTGGCCTACAGAGGCTCCGCTCTGCTCTCCTTCTAGCCCTCTTGCTAAAAGATAGCTGGCCAGGTGCAGTGGCTCACACCTGTAATGCCAGCACTTTGGGAGGCCGAGGCGGGAGGATCACTTGTGGACAAGAGTTTGAGACCGGACTGGGCATAGTGTTGCCCATCTCCACAAAATTCAAAAGGCATGATGGCATACCCTTGTAGTCTCAGCTACTAGGGAGGCTGAGGCCAGAGGATTGCTTGAGCCCTGGAGTTTGAGGCTGCAGTTAGCCATAAACACACCACTGTACTCCAGCCTGGATGACAGCACAAGACCCTGTCTCAAAAATAAATAAAAGCTTTCCTGCAGGAAGCTGCTGCACAGGCCTGACCCTTCCAGAAACAACTGGGCCCAGGAGCCAGTGTCCCAAGAGAGGACAATGGGAGCCCGAACCTAGCTCTGTACACATCAGCGATTCTCCACCCAACCATGACTGTCGGGATCCTTAACACAGAGGCCACCTGTGTTGGCCTCTGCAGTGTCTTATCAAGCTTTTAGCGGAGCCATACCAGGCTCCTTTGAACTGTCTTAGGTACTGCACTTGCCCCTCCTCCCGGCAGAATGTTCTTATCCTCTGTTTCACCCTCTCTCACTCCTCCTCTTGCCCAGCCTCCTGTCTCAGTTTAGCAGTCACATCCTCAGACAACACTTGTCCTATTCCCCCACCTAGGTGAGAACCTCCTGGTAGGTACTCCTGTCACAGTGGATCCTACTTTTTTTTTTTTTGAGACGAAGTTGCTCTGTCACCCAGCCTGGAGTGTAGTAATGCAGTCTCGGCTCACTGCAACCTCCGCCTCCTGGGTTCAAGCAATTCTCCTGCCTCAGCCTCCCAAGTAGGTGGGACCACAGGTGTGCACCACCACACCCAGCTAATTTTTGTATTTTTAGTAGAGACGGAGTTTTGCCATGTTGGCCAGGCTGGTCTTGAACTCCTGACCTCATGTGATCTGCCTGCCTCGGCCTTGCAAAGTACTGGGATTACAGTTGTGAGCCAGTGAGCCACCACGCACAGCTGATCCTTCTTCTTTTTTTTTTTCTTTCAAGACAGGGTCTCACTCTGTTGCCCAGGTGGGATTGTGGTGGTGTGATCACAGCTTACTGCAGCCCCACCTCCCAGGCTCAAGTGATTCTCCCACCTCAGCCTCCTGAGTTGCTGGGGCCACAGGTGTGTGCCACCACACCTGGCTAGTTTTTAGTTTTTCTTTTTTTTTTTTAAGAGATAGGGTCTCACTATGTTGTCTAGGCTGGTCTTGAACTCCTGGCCTCGAGCAATTCCCCCACCTTGGCCTCCTCAGTAGCTGGGACTATAGGTGTATACCACCACGCCCAGCTAATTTGTATTACAGAGCCTTGCTGTGTGGTCCAGGCTGGTCTTGAATTCCTGGGATCACGCAATCCTCCTGCCTAGGCCTCCCCAAGTGCTGAGATTGCAGACATGAGTCACCATGCATGGCCCCAATATCTTTTATAGTGCTCTAATGTCTTGCAGTTTTTTCTGTAAGTGTCTGCATTCCATGCTAGACTGTAACCTGCATGAAGGCAGGTTTTGTTTGCCACAGTTATTTCCAGTGCTCTGGGACATAGTAGGTGCTCAGTAATTATTTGCTAAATAAGCAAATGAACTGGCAGCTGTTTTACAGCCCGTGTGATATGTATATGGCTCAGATAATCTTGTATTCAATACTTTATTCTCTGCTCACATTTTACTACACTTTTTTTTTTTTTTTTTTTTTATTGGAGTCTTACTCTGTCACCCAGGCTGGGGTGCAGTGGTGCAATCTTGGCTCACTGTAACCTCTGCCTTCCGGGTTCAAGCGATTCTCCTGCCTCAGCCTCCTAAGTAGCTGGGATTACAGGCACTTGCCACCATACCCGCCGAATTTTTGTGTTTTTAGTAGAGACGGGGTTTCACCATGTTGGTCAGGCTGGTCTCAAACTCCTGACCTCAGGTGATCCACCTGCCTCGGCCTCCCAAAGTGCTGGGATTATAGGCGTGAGCCACCACACCTGGCTAGATATGTTGTATTTAAGATTTTATTCTCCTCTGCACATTATATTTCACTATACAGTTTTGAAGCCTTCCTGATCACTTACATGATTACTGTCATCTTTCTTTGAAGGTGTGTTAAGAAAGAGCTTAATTCAATATATCACTTTGTGGCCATTCATCTAAAATAGAAAGAGGTGTGTTACACTTGTGTGTTACTGATTCTTCCCAGCAGGATGCCTGGTTTGCTTTTGTGTGAACCGACAGAGCTTTACAACATCCTGAATCAGGCCACAAAACTCTCCAGATTAACCGAACCCAACTATCTCTGTTTATTTGGTAAGTACTTGGAAAAAAGTGAAGGAGGTCGAACACAGTGTCCTTCAAATATTATTTTTGATGAGTTAACAAACTTCTGGGAGGGGGTATGAATGACTTTAGAACAGGGGTCCCTGGGCCAGGTGTGGTGGCACACGCCTGTAATCCCAGCACTTTGGAAGGCCAAGGTGGGCGAATCACTTGAGGCCAGGAGTTCAAGACCAGCCGGGCCAAAAAGGCAAAACCCCATCTCTACTAAAAATACAAAAAAAATTAGCTATGGTGGTGCACGCCTGTAATCCCAGCTACTCGGGAGGCTGAGGCATGAAAATTGCTGGAACCCAGGAGGCGGAGGTTGGAGTGAGCCAAGGTTGTGCCACTATGTTCCAGCCTGGGTGACAGAGTGAGACCCTATCTCAAAAAAGGAAAAATAAACAAACTTCATCCGTATTTACAGCCACTCCCCATGGCTCGCATTACCACCTGAGCTCCACTTGCTGCTGTCAGATCATCAGCAGCATTAGATTCTCATAGGAGCACAAACGCTACTGTGAACTGTACATGCGAGGGATCTAAGTTGCTCGCTCCTTATGAGAATCTACCGTCTGATGATCTGTCACTGTCTCCTGTCACCCCCAGATGGGACTGTCTAGTTGCAGGAAAACAAGCTCAGGACTCCCACTGATCCTACATGGTGGTAGAATTACTTTATTATATATTACAATGTAATAATAGAAATAAATTGCACAAAAAATGTAATGCGCTCAAGTTATCCCCAAACCATCCCCACCTGCCCGCCCACTGCCCTGTTCCGTGGAAAAATTGTCTTCCGTGAAACCAGTCCCTGGTGCCAAAAAGGTTGGGGATTGCTGCTTTAGATAAGACGCAGGTGTGATGGCTTGTGCCTGTAATCCCAGCGTTTTGGGAGACCCAGGTGGGCGGATCAGTTGAGGTCAGGAGTTCGAGACCAGCCTGGCCAACATGGTGAAACCCTGTCTCTACTAAAAATACAAAAATTAGCCGGGCGTGGTGGCACGTGCCTGTGGTCCCAGTTACTGGGGAGGCTGAGGCAGGAAAATCGCTTGAACCCGGGAGACGGAGATTGCAGCGAGCCGAGATCATGCCACTGCTTTCCAGCTTGGATGGGGATTTAGCGTGAGCTCACTTCAAATTTGATTTCTTCCTTCCCCTTCCTTTAGTTACTTATTTATGAGACAGAATCTTGCTCTGTCACCCAGGCTGGAATGCAATGGTGCGAACTTGGCTCACTGCAACCTCCACCTCCTAGATTTAAATGATTCTCCTCCTTCAGCCTCCTGAGTAGCTGGGACTATAGACGCTGCCACCACACCTGGCTAATTTTTGTATTTTTAGTGGAGATGGGATTTTGCCATGTTGGCCAGGCTGGTCTTGAGCTCCTGGCCTCAAGTGATCCACCCGCCTTGGCCTTCCAAAGTGATGGGATTATAGGTGCGAGCCACCACACCTGGCCCCACATCTCAAGTTTCAAACTGACAATGACTATCCCTTAACTGCCAAACAAACAGACGTTGATGATGACATAAGTCCTCTAAGTAGTTTGGTAGTATGTTCCTTTGCAAATTCAGTTCTTAAATACTTTTCCTTTCCAGATGTACGTTCCAAATGGGAGTATGATGAAAGCCATGTGATCACGGCCCTTCGAGTGAAGAAGGTACATGGGCAGTGTTGGAATCTGGGGCAGGCTGGCTACCTTGCAGTGGGGTGGGGAAGAGTGGGAGGTTTCACCCTCAGTCCAGTGGGTAGCAGAGGCAGGACTGTTTTCAGTGCATTCACTGTGGTGAGTCTTCCACACCTCTCACTCTCACACATTTTCTTAACTGTCCTCCCATCCCCCAAGAATGGTTAACAACTCCATTAGACAAATATTGATTTTTTTTTTCAAGACAGGGTCTCGCTCTGTCATCCAGGCTGGAGTGCAATGGTACAATCATAGTTCACTGCAACCTTAAACTGCTGGGTTTGGCTGGGCACGGTGGCTCATGCCTGTAGTCCCAGCACTTTGTGAGACTGAGGTGGGTGGATCACCTGAGGTCAGGAGTTCGAGACCAGACTGGCCAACATGGTGAAACCCCATCTCTATTAAAAGTACAAAAATTAGCCGGGCTGGTGGCTCACGCCTGTAGTCCCAGCTACTCGGGAGGCTGAGGCATGAGAATCGCTTGAACCTGGGAGGCGGAGGTTGCGGTGAGCTGAGATCATGCCACTGTACTCTAGCCTGGGTGACAGAGTGAGACATAGTCTTAAAAAAGAAAATATCCTGGGCTTGAGCAATCCTATCCCACTCAGCCTCCCGAATAGCTGAGGCTACAAGGGGGAATGCCACCATGCCTGGCTAATTTTTGTATTTTTTGTAGAAATGGGGTTGCACTGTGTTGCCCAGGCTGCTCTTGAACTCCTGGACTCAAGCCATCCTCCAGCCTTGACCTCCCAAAGTGCTGGGATTACACATGTGATCCGCCAAGCCTGGCCAAATATTGATTTAATTCCTTAATGTGCCAGGTACTGTTCCAGACCCTGCGGATACAACAGAATACAACAGAACAACAAACAGCCTGATTTCATTGTCCTTGCCCTCCTGGAACTTTTTGTTTTGTTTTGTTTTGTTTTGTGTTTTTAGTTATTTTTTCTGTTTTTATTTTATTTGTTTTTATATATTTTTTGTTTTTATCTTTATTTTTGGAGCTTTATTTTTAAAATTTTTAGGGGCAGGGTCTTGCTCTGTCACTTGGGCAGGGGTGCAGTGGCACAATCGTGGCTCAAACTCCTGGGTCCAATCAATCTTCCTACCTCAGCCTCCTGAGTAGCTGGGACTGCAGACTTGTGCCAACACAGTAATTTATTTATTTATTTATTTTGAGACAGGATCTTATTTTGTTGCCTGGGCTGTCACGGACCTTTCGTTCTATTTAGCAAACAGACAATAAACCCTAGAGATAATTGGCTATAATCCAAAGATGGAAGCATCTCCCTTTTTTCCTTCCCGTCCCATCCTCTCTTCCATTCCCCCCCATCCCATCTTCCCTTCCCCATCCTGAGAAGTGGACAGAGCCCTGCACACAGTCACTATGTCCCCTACTGCAGTGAGACCTTTTCCCCACACCTCCACGGTGTCTTCTCCCTCATCATTGCGAAGCCTGGCAGCCTTCGCCCAGGACCCGTCTCTCCCCTCTGCAGTCCTGATCACATTCTCTGCCCTGAACTTGGAGGTTCTCTTTGACTTCCCTGGTTTCGTTTCGTTTCGTTTCTTTTCTTTCCTTCTTTCTTTCCTCCTTTCCTTCCTCCCCTCCCCTCCCCTCCCCTCTTCTTCTTTTTGAGATGGAGTCTTTCTCTGTCTCCCAGGCTGGAGTGCAGTGGCATGATCTCGGCTCACTGCAACCTCTGCTTCCCAGGTTCAAGCGATTCTCCTGCCTCAGCCTCCAGCCTGTAGCTGGGATTACAGGCGTGTGCCACCATGCCTGGCTAATTTTTTTTTTTTTTTCTATCTTTTGTAGAGACGGGGTTTCACCATGTTGGCCAGGCTGGTCTCGAACTCCTGACCTCGTGATCTGCCCGCCTTGGCCACCCAAAGTGCTGGGATTACAGGCATGAGCCACTGCGCCTGGCCCCCTGGTTTACTTTCTCTCTCTTTGGTTCACCTTCATTTTCTCCTCCTGCCGCCTGAAGATAACTGCTGGTCTGTCCTTGATCTCCGTATCTGTCAGGGTACTTTCTTGCCAGAGATTTCACTGGAGCTTACAGCTGCAATGACCTCCACATGCAATTAGCAGTCCTGGTAAGTTTACGTCTAAAATTTTGGGCTGGACATGGTGGCTTGCTCCTGTAATCCTAGCACTTTGGGTGGCCGAGACAGGAGGATTGCTTGAGTCCAGGAGTTCAAGACCAGCCTGGGTAACATAGCAAGACCCCTGTCTCTACAAAAAACTGAAAAATTAACTCAATGTGGTGGTGCTCATCTGTAGTACCAGCTACTCGGAAGGCCGAGGTGGGAGGATCACTTGAGTCCAGGAGGTCAATTGCACCACTGCATTCTAGCCTGGGTGACAGAGCAAGACCTTGTCTCAAAAATAATAAAACTTTGTCATCTAAAATTTCCCTTTCCTCCCTATTCCCACTGTACTCTTCCACACTCAATCTCTGCTGCTTTTTCTCTACATAACTCGATAACTCGGCAGGGAGCAGGGGCAGGGTGTGTTCTTCCAGGATATTTCCCTGTCCCAATCCATCATTATTGTCTATTTGTCTTTTTTTGTTTTTATTTTTGAGACAGAATCTCACTCTGTCTGCCCAGGCTGGAGTGCAGTGGTGCAGTCTCAGCTCACTGCAACATCCATCTCCCAGGTTCAAGGGATTCTCCTGCCTCAGCCTCCCTGGTAGCTGGGGTTATAGGCACCACCACCACGCCAGGCTAATTTTTATATTTTTAGTAGAGATGGAGTTTCGCCATGTTGGCCAGTCTGGTCTCGAACTCCTGACCTCAAGTGATCTGCCTGCCTCGGCCTCCTAAAGTGCTGGGATTATAGGCATGAGCCACCATGCCCAGCCCATAATCTCACTCTTAATCCCCATTGCAGGCCTTTTTCTGCACCTATTCAGAGCCCCCTCATGATGTATGGGCCTCCGTTCCCACTCAGCTCTCAAGTCTGTGCATTTCTTTGATTCTGGCCGCACCTCCTGCTTTGGGAAAGAGACATTCTCTCTGCCTCTGCCTCTCAGCTCCTCCAATTCAGGCTAACAGCTTTTCTTTTTTTTTCTTTTTTTCTTTTTTTTTTTTTTTTGAGACGAAGTCTTGCTCTTGTTGCCCAGGCTGGAGTGCAGTGGTGTGATACTGGCTCTTGCCTTCCCTCCCTAGCTTCCCAGTTAGCAGACTGAGGCCTTCAGGGCATTCCCAGCCCAGCAGGACAGAAAGGCTCCCAGCCCTGTGTTCTCAGCCTTCTTGGATCTGACCACCTCTCTTCTCAGCCTCATTCCTAGTACGCTTCCACTCTCCCTGACACCTTAGCAGCACTGTGCTGCCATGTTTCCTTCTATGATGCACCTGTATCCCATAATGTAACTCTTTTTTGAAAACGGAATATGTCCTACCGTTGATTTTTTTTTTTTTTTGAGATGGAGTCTCACTCTG
Source organism: Theropithecus gelada (assembly GCF_003255815.1). Taxonomy (NCBI): domain Eukaryota; kingdom Metazoa; phylum Chordata; class Mammalia; order Primates; family Cercopithecidae; genus Theropithecus; species Theropithecus gelada. Next base: position 10,271,608 of record NC_037670.1, on the reverse strand, counting down.
TCACCCAGGCTGGAATGCACTGGTACGATCTCGGCTCACTGCAACCTCCGCTTCCCTGGTTCAAGCAATTCTTCTGCCGCAGCCTCCCAAGTAGCTGGGACTACAGGCGCGCACCACCACACCTGGCTAATTTTTGCATTTTTAGTAGAGACGGAGTTTCACCATATTGGTCAGGCTGGTCTTGAACTCCTGACCTCATGATCCGCCTGCCTTGGCCTCCCAAGATGCTGGGATTACAGGCATGAGCCACCCTGCCTGGCCAATTTGTATTTATTATTTTTAAGGCAGGGTCTCACTCTGTCGCCCAGGCTGGAGTGCAATGGCACCATCATGGCTCACTGCAGCCTTGACCTCCCAGGATCAAGGAGTCCTCCCACCTCACCCTTCCCAGTAGCTGGGACCATAGGTGTGCACCACCACACCCAGTTAACCTGTATTTTTTGTAGAGATGGAGTCTCACTATGTTGCCCAGGCTGGTCTTGAACGCCTGGGCTCAAGCAGTCCTCCCTCATCAGCCTCCCAAAGTGCCGGGATGACAGGCATGAGCCACCAGGCCTGGCCTGATTCATACTTTTAATATGGTAGTGTCTTTTTCCCTGAAAGTGGGTGTGGAGAATATCTGCTGTTTTTCTGCCTTTTTGAAGGGAACTTCTCTTTCTGCTCAAACCATGGGTTTCTAGTGGTGCTCTCTAAAATAATATTCTGGCCAGGCATGGTGGCTTTAGTCTGCAATCCCAGCACTTTGGGAGGCCAAGGTGGGGAGATTGCTTGAGCTCAAGTTTGAGACCAGCCTGGACTACATAGTGGGACCCCAGAAGGCATCTATTTACTACCTTCTTTTTGAGTGTTTGTTGTCGTTCTTGTTGTTTTGAGACAGAGTGTCACTCTGTTGCCCAGGTTCGAGTGAAGTGGTGCGATCCCGGCTCACTGCAACCTCTGCCTCCTGGGTTCAAGCCATTCTCCTGTCTCAGCCTCTTGAGTAGCTGGTACTACAGGTGCATGCCACCACGCCCAGCTAATTTTTGTATTTTTAGTAGAGATGGGGTTTCACCATGTTGGCCAGGCTGATCTCAAACTCCTGACCTCAGGTGATCTGCCCGCCTTGGCCTCCCAAAGTGCTGGGATTACAGGTGTGAGTCACCGCGCCCGGCCTTGTTGTTTTTGTTTTGAGACAAGTCTTGCGCTGTCACCTAGGCTGGAGTGCAGTGATGCAATCATAGCTCACTGCAGCCTCTACCTCCCAGACTCAAGTGATCCTCTCACCTCAGCCTCCCGAGTTAGCTGGGACTACACGTGCACCCCACCACACCTGGCTTTTTTTTGTCTCTACAAATATATCTATATATATAGATATAAATATATAAATTAACCAGGTGTGGTGGTGCATGCCCGTGGTCCCAGCTACTCAGGAGGCTGAAGTGCGAAGATCACTTGAGCCCAGAAATTCAAGGCTGCAGTGAGCTATGACTGCACCACTGCGTCCAGCTTGGGCAACAGAGTGAGACCCTGTCTCTAAAATAAAATAATATCCAGAACCCTCGCCCCAGTGATTGATCATGGGTCTGGGATGAAAGCTGAGCCAATCAGAATTGGAATTAGAGAAGGGTGTCTCTGTCCAGCATGGCGGTGGAATTGGGAAGATGGGAGCCTGAGCATTGCTGGGGTTCGTGGCTCAAGCCTCTGGAGGAAGCTGTCTGAGAAGGGGAAGTCAGTGCGGAGGGGAAAGTGGAGAGGAGGAGAGCCTGAAGGCGGTCTGGGCTTTAGGATCTCTGGGTCCTAAAGCCAGCTGCTTTAGGTTTGGAAACCGGCTGCATCTTTGCCTTGCCTGGAGTGTTATCTGCCAACAAGTCCTTCTTTTGTGCACACTCCTGATTAAATTGGTAGTACATCTTATAATCCATGAGTTTTTTTTTTTTGTTTTTTTTTTGTTTTTTTTTTTTTTGGTGGGGACATAGTCTCACTTTGTTACCCAGGCTGGGTTGCAGTGGTGCAATCATAGCTCACTGTAGCTTTGAACTCCAGGGCTCAAGCGATCCTCCCACCTCAGCCTCCCAGGTAGCTGGGATTATAGGCATGAGCCACCATGGCCAGCCACATTTGAGCTTCCAGTCCATCTGATTCCTTCTGCTTACTCATGACTTCTGCTTCTATACACTGTCTACTTACTGTACTTTTTTGGGGTGTTTTTTGTTGTTTTGGGACCGGGTCTTGCTCTGTCACCCAGGCTGGAGTGCAGTGACACAATCACAGCTCACTGCAGCCTCTACCTCGTGGGCTCAAGTGATCCTTCCACTTCAGCCTCCTGAGTAGTTGGGACTACAGGCACATGCCACTATGCCTGGCATTTTTGGTTTTTTTTTTCATAGAGATGGGGGTCTTGCTATGTTGTCCAGGCTGGTCTCAAACTCCTGGCCTCAAGCAGTCCTCCTGCCTTGGCCTCCTGAAGTGCTGGGATTACAGGTACAAACCACTGCATCCAGTCTGGTGTTTTTGGATTCAATCTCCACTGCCAAACACTCTCTCCATGAGAAAGGATGTCACTAATTCAATTGACCATGGTTTCTGTGACACCAGGGTACCTAATAGGCTGTGGATCAGTCAGACCAGCAGTTCTTTGGTCAGGCACTTCTCTCTGGTCCAATCAGCTGTGGTCAGCTTTTCTCAGAAGCGAAGGTAGTCACGGAGGATCCTTGGATTTAACAGACTGTCCACCCACTGTCTCAGTACTTCTAGGCCTGTGTGTGTAGTTAGGGGAGAGAGTGCAGTCTTAGCTCCTCCTAGTGCTGCTATGCAGGGAGTCTCTGCTCAACTGAACCTGCCCATTAACAGGCCTGTCTTGTGTGTGTGTGTGTGTTTTTTTTTTTAAGAAAAATAACGAGTATCTTCTCCCGGAGTCTGTGGACCTGGAGTGTGTCAAGTACTGCGTGGTGTATGATAACAACACCAGCACCCTGGAGGTACTCTTAAAAGATGACGATGATGATTCAGACTCTGATAGTGCTGGCAAAGGTGGGTTTTACGCAACAGCAGCAAGAATAATAGTTAACGGCTATTGAACAGATTTGTTATGGGACCAACAGGTTCGTATGCCCGTGGCATGGGAACAGGCCAATGACACCGAGACAGCAGGGTTTGCATCAGAGAAAGCTTCATGATCACCAGATACCAAGCAAGGAGATAGGAAGAGGCCCTCAAATACATCTCCCCAAGGAGTTGTGGAATGGGGTTTTTAAGGGGATTGGGGAGGGTGAGGGACTAGAAAGTTGGGGTCATTGATTGGTCGAGGAAAGGGGGATGAAATCATCAGGACGTGGAAACTGCATTCTTTGGTGAGTCAGCTCCTGTGGGGCCCTTCAGACCAGCTGATGTCAGCAGTTTCATCAGAATATGGGACCTGAAAGAATATCTCAAAGGGAAAACAATGTTCCATGACGTTCAAGTTGTCACCTACAGAGCAGTTAAGGGGAACTATATTCTTGGCCGGGTGTGGTGGCTCAAGCCTGTAATCCCAGCACTTTGGGAGGCTGAGGTCAGATCACGAGGTCAGGAGATCGAGACCATCCTGGCTAACACACTGAAACCCCGTCTCTACTAAAAATACAAAAAGTTAGCTGGGTATGGTGGCGGGCGCCTGTAGTCCCAGCTACTCGGGAGGCTGAGGCAGGAGTGGCATGAACCCGGGAGTCAAAGCTTGCAGTGAGCCGAGATGTTGCCACTGCACTCCAGCCTGGGCAACAGAGTGAGACTCCATCTTGGTGGGGGGAAAAGAAAGAACTATATTTTTGTAACAGGGTCTATGTGATTCTGGGACAATACACATCAAACAGCTGTGAGGAAGCAGGTTGGAGAGCAAGCAAGGTGACTTAGTGATGAATGCTGAATGTGCTGCAAGCTTGCTTTATTTTTCATTTGTTTCCCTCCCTTCTTTCCTGATTAATTTCACAAAGTTTATGGGAACAGTTTCATGTGTGCCATGCACCAGGAACCAAGGGCTTTACTTGGATCTGCAGAACAACTTACAAGGACGTTAACTAACATCAAGAGCTATGAGCACGCCAGGCCCAGTGACTCATACTTGTAGTCCCAGCACTTTGGGAGGCTGAGGCAGGAGGATCACTTGAGCCCAGGAGTTCAAGACCAGCCTGGGTGATATGGCAAGATAAGGCACCCAACTCGTTTATTTACTTTTTGTAGAGACTGGGTCTTGTTGTGTTGCCTAGGCTGAGACTTAAGCTTTTAAAAGTGTATGGACATATTTTTAAACCACCACACCTATAAGTGGTGGGGCCAGGATTCAAACCCAGGCCTTTTGGCTCTGTCCTGTCCCCCAGGAATTGGGTAGTGGAGCTAGAGAGCAGGCAGCCCCAAATCAAAACATAAAGTGGTCAGTTCCAATGTGCTCCATCGAACCTCTGAGGCTCTGCTCTGTTCTTCATGAGCCCGTAGTTTTGGGCTGACCACCCCTTGCGGTTGGCACTGGGAGCTCTGCTTCTAGAAATCAGAACTGCACCTGTGGGTGCAATTCCAGAAGCTGGGAGCACTCACACCAACTGCCAGTGGGTGGCGCTATGCTTCCACCTTTCATAAAACCAGCTGTCTGGACTTTTGTCCCAGGAGGTCCTTGGCCAGGAAATTGTCCCTTCTTCTCTAAGCTCATCCTGTTGGGCTCTGGTCTGCAATCCTAGGACTGTAGGCTGGACTTTGAAACCCTAGGAGATAGTGCTCAACACAGATAATCCCTTTTACATTCTGTAACTGACCTTACTTTGCTATGGGGCCCCCATTCACAGGACCCCACAACCATACAGACAACTTGTGTACTCAAGGCAACTTTTCCTGTTTCAAATGGCATCTTTCAAGTCAATGAAAAGTCTTTGAGGGTACAAGACCATCTCAAGGCTTCTCTCAATACCCCCTTCTTTCCTTTTTTTTTTGAGTCAGGGTCTCGCTCTGTTGCCCAGGCTGGTCTTGAACTCTTGGCTTCAAGCAATTCTCTTGCATTGGCCTCCCAAAGGGCAGGGATTACAGGCATGAGCTGCCATGCCTGGCCTGAACTCTCTGACTTCTGAGCCAGGCCCTGTGGGGTGAGCTTTGGCTCCTGTCTTGACAGCTGCAAATTCTCTCTCAGCCTGGCTGCAGACTCCAGATTCTTCCTCTCAGTGCCATCTCTCAGGTCCCAGCCACTTTATCCTCCGTAGCCCCTTCTGGAATTGTCTTTGTCTCCCTGAACAAAAATTCAGTATGGAAGCAGAGCTGGCCAGGCACGGTGCCTCACACTCATAATCCCAGCACTTTGTGAGGCCGAAGCAGGAGGGTCGCTTGAAGCCAGGAGTTTGAGGCCAGCCTGGGCAACATAGCAAGGCCCCATCTCTACAAAAAAAAAAAAAAAAAATGTAGCCAGGCATTGTGGTGCATGCCTGTAGCCCCAGCTACTCAGGAGGCTGAGACAGGAGGCTTGCTTGAGCCCAGGTGGTCAAGGCTGCAGTGAGCTATGACTGCACCACTGCATCCCAGCCTGGGTGACAGAGTAAGACCCTGTCTCAAAAAAAAAAAAAAAAAAGTCCATGCTCTTTCCTTTCTCCTTTTATCTGGCTCTCTGAAGTCTGCCACGCAATATTTCTCTTTCTGGGTCAGAACCTGGCCTCAGGATATCTTGGCTTAAGGATGTCTTGGCTTAGCCTTAATTATGCAAACTTCCTGTCACATATATCTAATTTCCATACAGTCTAATTGTGATTCTACAGATCAACGAAGGTGTTTAAGATTAAATTGATGTCCGCCAGGTGCAGTGGCTCACTCCTATAATCCCAGCACTTTGGGAGGCCGAGATCGGTGGATCACGAGGTCAGGAGATTGAGACCATCCTGGCTAAAACGGTGAAACCCCATCTCTACTAAAAATACAACAAATTAGCCGGGTGTGGTGGCAGGCGCCTGTGGTCCCAGCTACTCGGGAGGCTGAGGAAGGAGAATGGCGTGAACTCAGGAGGTGGAGCTTGCAGTGAGCTGAGATTGCGCCACTGCACTCCAGCCTGGGCCACAGAGCGAGACTCCATCTCAAAAAAAAACAAAAAAACCCCAAAAAAACCACAGTGAGTTCACACCCACTGGGATGGTCATAAAGAGACAGATAATAAGTGTTCATGAGAACATGGAGAAATTGGAAGCCTCATACACTGAACCAGAAAGTAAAATGGTACAGCCACTGTGGAAAACAGCTTGGTGTTTCTTCAGAAGGTTAAGATATAGACCTCCAAGAAATGAAAACACATCCACACCAAAGCTTTTGCATTAATGTTCATAGCAACGTTAGTCATAATAGCCAAAAAGCACGAACAACCCAAGTGTCTATCAGCAGCTAAACGGTTGACACAGATTGTAGTCTATCCACACAGTGGAATATTACTCAGCCATAAAAAGGAATAGGGCCAGGTGTGGTGGCTCACGCCTGTAATCCCAGCACTTTGGGAGGCCAAGGTGGGTGGATCACCTGAGGTCAGGACTTCAAGACCAGCCTGGCCAATGTGGTGAAACTCCATCTCTACTAAAAATATAAAAATTAGCTGGGCATGGTGGCAGGTGCATGTAATCCCAGCTACTAGGGAGGCTGAGGCAGGAGAATCACTTGAACTTGGGAGGCAGAGGTTGCAGTGAGCTGAGTTTGTGCCATTGTACTCCAGCCTGGGCGACAGAGTAAAACTCAGTCTCAAAAAAAAAAAAAAAAAAAAAAAAAAAAAAACTGCTATAATGTAGATGAACACTAAAGAGATCATGGTAAGTGATAGAAGTCAGATGCAAAACATCACGTATTATTCCATTTATATGAAAAGTCCAGAATAGGCAAATCCATAAAAATGAGTGGTTAAGTGGAGCTGGGAGTTTGGGGGAAAACAGGGGTATGGCTGCTTAGTGGTACAGGGTCCCTTGTAGGAGTGATGAAAATGTTCTAAAATTAGGCCGGGCACTGTGGCTCACACCTGTAATCCCAGCACTTTGAGAGGCTGAGGTGGGAGGATTGTTTGAGCCCAGAAGTTTGAGATCAGTCTGTTCAACATAGACCCCGTCTCAAATAAATAATACATAAGAAAACATTCCAAAATTGATTGTGGGGATGGTTGCACAACTCTGAATATAATAAAAGTCACTGAATTGTATATTTTTTCAAGTTTCAGATTAACGGGTACATGTACGGTTTTGTTACCTGGGTATATTGTATGATGCTAAGGTTTGAAGTTCGATTAAACCCATCACCCAGGTAGTGAGCATAGAACCCAATAGGTAGGTTTTTTTTTCTTATTTTTTTGAGATGGAGTTTTGCTCTTGTTGCCCAGGTTGGAGTGCAGTGGCAGGATCTTGGCTCACTGCAGTCTCCGCTTCCTCTCAGCCTCCTAAGTGGCTGGGATTACAGGCGTGTGTCACCCCACCCAGCTAATTTTTTGTATTTTCAGTAGAGACGGGGTTTCGCCATGTTGGCCAGGCTGATCTCAAACTCTGGCCTAAATGATGCGCCTGCCTTGGCCTCCCAAAGTATTGGGATTACAGGCATGAGCCATCGCGCCTGGCTGCAATAGGTAGTTTTTCAACCCCTGTCCCTCTGTCTCCGTCCTTCTCCTTGTATTCTTCAGGGTCTGTTGTTCACATCTTTATTTCTATATGCACCTGATGTTTAGCTTGCACTTATAAATGAGAACATGTAGTATCTGGTTTTCTATATCTGTGTTAGTTCGTTTAGGGTAATGGCCTCCAGCCCCATCCATGGTGTTGCAGAGGACATGATTTTCTTTTTTTTAATAGCTGTGTAGTATTCTGTGGTATAGGTGTACCACATTTTAAAAATCCAGTCCGGGGCTGGGCACAGTGGCTCATGCCTGTAATTTCAGCATTTTGGGAGGCCAAGGCAGGTGGATCACTTGAGGTCAGCAGTTTGAGACCAGCCTGGCTAATATAGTGAAACCCTGTCTCTACTAAAAATACAAAAATTAGCCGGGCATGGTGGTGCACGCCTGTAATCCCAGCTACTCGAGAGGCTGAGGCAGGAGGAGAATCGCTTGAACCCAGGGAGGCAGAGGTTGCAGTAAGCCAAGATTGCGCCATGGCACTCCAGCCTGGGCGACAAGAGCAAGACTCCGTCTAAAAAAAAAAAAATCCAATTCGTTGTTGATGGGCCCTTGAGTTGATTCTATGTCTTTGCTGTTGTGAATAGTGCTCCAATGAACATATGGGCACAGGTATCCTTTTGGTATAACATTTTCTTTTGGATGTGTACGTAGTAACGGGATTTCTGGGTTGAATGGTAGTTCTATTTTTGGTTCTTTGACAAAGAAATCTCCAAACTCCTTTCCCCAGGGGCTGAACTAATTTACATTCCCACCAACAGTATATAAGTGTTCCTTTTCTCCATAGCCCTGTCAACATCTGTTATTTTTTGGCTTTCTAATAAAAGCTATTCTGACTGGTGTGAGAAGGTATCTCATTGTGGTTTTGATTTGCATTTCTCTGATGATTAGTGATGTCAAGCATTTTTTCGTGTTCGTTGGCTGCTTGTATGTCTTCTTTTGAAAAGTGTCTGTTTATGTCGTTTGCCCACTTTTTATTTTTTTTATTATTTTTATTATTTTTATTTTTATTTTTTGAGACGGAGTCTCGCTCTGTCGCCCAGGCTGGAGTGCAGTGGCGCAATCTCGGCTCACTGCAAGCTCTGCCCCCGGGGTTCACGCCGTTCTCCTGCCTCAGCCTCCCCAGTAGCTGGGACTACAGGTGCCCGCGACCACGCCCGGCTAATTTTTTGTATTTTTAGTAGAGACGGGGTTTCACTGTGTTAGCCAGGATGGTCTCGATCTCCTGACCTTGTGATCCGCCCGCCTCGGCCTCCCAAAGTGCTGGGATTACAGGCGTGAGCCACCGCGCCTGGCCTGTTTGCCCACTTTTTAATAGAGTTGTATATTAGAGTTCTCTAGAGGGACAGAACTAATAGGATATATATACACACACACATACATATATATACACACATATATACATATATACACACATACGCACACATATATACATATATATGTGTGTATATATATAAAGGGGAGTTTATTAAGGAGTATTAACTCATGTGATCACAAGGTCCCACAATAGGCCGTCTGCAAGCTGAGGAGCAAGGAAGCCAGTCTGAGTCCCAAAGCCGAAGAACTTAGAGTCCGATGTTTGAGGGCAGGAAGTATACGGCAGGGGAGAAAGATGTAGGCTGGGAGGCTAGGCCAGTATAGTCTTTTCATGTTTTTCTGCCTGCTTTATGTTCTAGCTGTACTGGCAGCTGATTAGCTGGTGCCCACCAGACTGAGGGTGGGTCTGCCTCTCCCAGCCCACTGACTCAAATGTTAATCTCCTTTGGCAACATCCTCACAGACACACCCAGGATCAATACTTTGTATCCTTCCATCCAATCAAGTTGACACTCAGTATTAACCATCAGAGGCTGTTTGTTTTTTGCTTCTTGATTTCAGTTCCTTATAGATTTTGGATATTGGATCTTTGTTGGATGCATAGCTTGTGGATACTTTCTGCCATTCTGCAGGCTATTTGTTTACTCTGGTAGTTTCTCTTGCTGTGCAGAAGCACTTTAGTGTCCTCAGGTTCCATTTGTCAATTTTTGTTTTGTTGCAGTTGCTTTGGAGGATTAGCCAAAAATTGTTTGCCAAGGCCAATGTGTCAAGAAGGTGCAGTTGCTTTGGAGGACTTAGCCAAAAATTATTTGCCAAGGCCAATGTCAAGAAGGGCATTTCCTAGATTTTCTTCTAGGATTTCTATAGTTTTGAGGTGTTACATTTAAGTCTTTATCTTGAGTTGATTTTTGTGTATGGTGATAGGGGTCCAGTTTCATTCTTCTGCATATGGATAACCAGTTATCTTAGTACCATTTATTGACTAGTAAATGGGAATCCTTTCCCTGTTCCTATTTTTTGAGACAGGGTCTTGCTCTGTCTCCAAGATGAGTGCAGTGGCACAACCATTGCTCACTACAGCCTCAACCTCCCTGGCTTGGGTGATCCTCCTGCCTCAGCCTCTCTAGTAGCTGGGACTGCAGGTGCCCACCACCACACTCAACTAATTTTTTGAATTTTATTTGTGACGAGGTCTTGCCATGTTGCCCACACTGGTCTCAAACTCCTGAGGTCAGGCAGTTCTCCTGCCTCTGCCTCCCAACGTTCTGGGATTATAGATGTAAGCCACCATGCCCAGCCTCCATTGCTTATTTTTGTCAACTTTGTTGAAGATCAGATGGTTATAGGTGTGTGGCTTTATTTCTGGGTTATCTGTTTTGTTCCATTGGTCTATATGTTTGGAATCATACACTTTAAATGGGTGAATTGTATGATATACAGCATACAGTTTACATATGTATGTGGTATAAATATAATATATTCACGTATATAATATGTAAACCATATGTATACATATAAGTGGTTAACGAGCTGGCAGTTTCTGCAGACTCTGAGAGATATATATTGTATAATGTTGTGTATCATACTATATATCTCAGAGTTTACAGAAAAGAAGATTAACTTAGGCTGGGCATGCCTGTAATCTCAGCACTCTGGGAGGCTGAAGCAGGTAGATTGCTTGAGCTCAGGAGTTCAAGACCAGCCTGGGCAAAAAAAGTGAGACCCTGTCTCTATAAAACAATACAAAATTTAGCCAGGTGTGCTGGTGTGCACCTATAGTCTCAGCTACTTGGGAGGCTGAGGTGGGAGGACGGTGTGAGCCCAGGAGGCGGAGGTTGTAGTGAGCCAAGATTGTACCACTGCACTCTAGCCAGATAGAGTGAAGCCCTGTCTCAAAAACAAACAAAAAAAACCTGGTAGTAAGCTACTTTTAAATTTTTAACATAACTCATCTCTATACTTGCTTCAGCTTCCTAAATAATTGCATTTCAGGCTGGGCGCAGTGGCTAACGCCTGTAATCCCAGCACTTTGGGAGGCCGAGGCAGGCGGATCACCTGAGCTCAGGAGTTCAAGACCAGCCTGGCAAACATGGTGAAACCCTGCCTATACTAAAAATAAAAAATTAGCCAGGCATGGTGGGCGCCTGTAGTCCCAGCTACTCGGGAGGCTGAGGCAGGAGAATCGCTTGAACCCAGGAGGTGGAGGTTGCAGTGAGCCAAGATCACGCATTGCACTCCAGCCTGGGTGACAGAGTGAGACTTTGTCTCAAAAAATAAATAAATAAAATAATTGCATTTCAGAAGAAAGTGGCCATCCGTCCCAGCTCTAGACCAATGGCAGATACACAGGAGACGTTTATGTCTTTGATCTCCACTCTCAGATGTGGTGCCTGGAGCAGCCATTGAGTATGGCAGGATCCTGACCCGCCTTACCCGCCACCCTGTCTACATCCTGAAAGGGGGCTATGAGCGCTTCTCAGGCACATACCACTTCCTCCGGACCCAGAAGATCATCTGGATGCCTCAGGTAGGGCCAAATGCTGAGCACAGGCAGGTCCAGATGGGAAGGATGGGCCTGGAGACTGACCCATGGGTGACAGAGTAAGAGAAACAGGAGGATGGGACAGAGGATATAGAGAAAGTGGAGGAGGTGGGGTGGGTGGAGACTGGGCTGCAGACATGAATTTAGGGCTGCCAGGAGTCCAGGTCCAGTGTTTTTTTTGTTTTTTGTTTTGTTTTTTTTGAGACACTCTTACTTTGTCGTCCAGACTGGAGTACAGTGGCATGATCTTGGCTCACTGCAACCTCCGCCTCTTGAGTTCAAGCGATTCTTCTGCCTCAGCTTCTCTGGTAGCTGGGACTACAGGCACGAACCACCACGCCTGGCTAATTTTTGTGTTTTTATTATAGACGGGGTTTCACCATGTTGCCCAGTCTGGTCTGAAACTACTGACCTCAAGTGATCCACCTGCCTCAGCTTTCCAAAGTGCTGCGATTACAGGAGTGAGCCACCGTGCCCGGCCACAGTTCTTTATAAGGAATTGTTGGCTGTCTGGTTGAAACACTGAACAAAGAGGGCAGGCTTAATGTGGACCGATTTCAAGGTCAGACAGGCAGGGGCATCACGGCTCGAGACCACTTCTTTTTTCTTGGCTGTCTGGTTCCACAAATCCTAGCTGGATCCAGAGGATACAAAAATACACAAAAGTGGGAAGGATTGGTCAGGCACAGTGGCTCATGCCTGTAAGCTCAGCACTTGGGAAGGCCAAGGCAGGAGGATTGCTTGAGCTCAGTACTTTGAGACCGGCCTGGGCAACATAGTGAGACCTTGTCTCTACAAAAAAATCAATAATTGGAGCTGGCTGTGGTGGCTCACGCCTATAATCCCACCCCTTTTGGAGGCCAAGCTGCATGGATCACTTGAGCTCAGGAGTTTGAGACCAGCCTAAGCAACATGGCAAAACCCTGTCTCTACCAAAAATACAAAAATTAACCGGGCATAGTGGCCCACCTGTAGTCCCAGCTACTTGGGAGGGTGAGGCAGGAGAATTACTTGAACCCAGGAGGCAGAGGTTGCAGGGAGCCGAGATCACGTCACTGCTCTCCAGCCTCAGTGACGGAGTGAGAGCCTGGCTCAAAAAAATAATTGAGAAGAGAGATGGGAGGATTGCTTGAGCCCAGGAGGTCGAGGCTGCAATGAGTCGTTACCATGTCAGTGTACTCCAGGCTGGTTGACAAAGTAAGACCCTGTCTCCAAAAAAAAAAAAAAAAAAAAAAGGGAAAATCAGCCAGGTGCGGTGACTCACACCTGTAGTTCTAGCACTCTGGGAGGCCAAGGCAGGAGGATTGCTTGATCTCAGGAGTTGAAGACCTGCCTGGGAGATATAGTGAGACTCCATCTCTATTATAATTCTTTTTCAGTAGAGACAGGGTTTCACCATGTTGGTCAGGCTGGTCTCCAACTCCTGACCTCAAGCGATCCACCTGCCTCGGCCTCCCAAAGTGCTGGGATTACAGGCGTGAGCCACTGCACTCAGCCTATTATAATTTTTTTTATACAAAAAGAATCAGATATGAAACCCCTTTGTCCATCACCTATCTCCAAATGTTATCAACTCGGCCAGTTTTGTCATAACAAAACAATTTTGAGATACCAGTTCCTGTTGCTGAGTGGCCCTGTCTGTAGGGAAGGCAGTGGCTGGAAGCTGAACTATGTCAAGGGACGCCCTGGGTATCTGGAGCCCAGAGAAGAGGCACTTGAGCTTCCCAGAGCCAAAGCTGAAGGAGGAGGAGCTTTCGAGGAAGAGAACTGGGTGGAGTTGTCTAAGGTTAGAACCAGACTGTGCAGAGATTTGCAGGCAGGGCCTGGTCTCCGGAGGGTGCCGTGTACAGATGTCTGGCTTATTGAAGCGTCTGAACACAATGGAATGTAAACAGAAAGTGGTTTTAGCTTTTTCTAACAATTATCTTCTGCTGTGTTCCCCTTCCTGCCCTTAGCAACATCGTGAGCAGATTCCATACTTTCTGGCCACCTGATGGTTACAAAAAACTGCAATCGAAGTCATAGTATAGAATGACTCAGCAAATGTGACTATTCACAGGATATTTGATTGTGTTTAGGAATTGTTGCTTTTTGAAGGTTGTAGTGACATTGTTATGGTTATTATAAAGTTCAAGTCCTTATCTTTTAGAAATATAGAACAAAATATTTACGGGTAACATGACGTGATGTCTGGAATTTCCTTTCAAATAATCTGGGGCGAGGTGAGAAGGCAGTGAGGGTATAGAGGAAACAAAATTGGCCAATGAGTTGTTAATGTTTGAAGTTGGGTGATATGTATGTTTTAGAGACAGGGTCTCAGTCTGTTGCCCAGGCTGGAGTGCAGTGTGCAATCATAGCTCACTGCAGCCTCCACCTCCTGGGCTCAGTATCCTCCAGCCTCAGCCTCTTGAGTAGGCGGGACTACCGATGCAAGCCACCACAGTTGGCTAAGTTTTAAAATTTTCTGTAGAGACAGGGTCTTGCTATGTTGCCAAGGCTGGTCCAAAACTCCTGACCTTAAGCAATCCTCTTGCCTTGGCCTCCCAAAGTACTGGAATTATAGGCATGAACCACCGCACCTGGCCAACTAGTGTATAGTTTTGAAATAATGTTAAATAAAGGAAGTAAAAAGACAGTCTAGTAGAAGCTAGGGCAGTTTAATATTCCAACCTCAAATCTGGATCAAGTCTCATCTCTTCCCATGCCTCAGAGCTGGGCAGCCTAGGGTTTGCTGGGGGACTCAAAGTAGGGAGGGATGGGGGTTAGCTTTAAGGACAGCTGCTCTCTTCCCCTCTTCTGGGCAGAGGACCTTTGGCAGTAGGGTCCAGAGTGGACCTGTCTGTGTGCCTGACTGTGTGTCACTGGTGGGAAAGCTCCTGCTCTCTGGCCCCGTCTGGCTGTGTGAGCTGCTGGTGGCCTCTCCTGCTGGTTTGCTCGGGACCCAGCTCAGCCTCACCCTGGCTCCTTCTGGGGCTGAGGATCTCCCAGAGAGCACAGCCAGCAGTGACTCCCTTCAACCCCTGCCAGGCATTTCCTCCAACTTCTTCCCCTTAACTTGGAAGCCCATGACCCCGTCCCCTGCCCCGCATGCCCACATTCCTTCACCAGGATCCCAGAATGATCCTGTGTGGTAAGATAGGCACTTGTGCCTGAGGTCAGACATGGTCCCAGATCCAGGGTATGCATGTCTGGCTCACAAAGACATTCCCTTCTTCCACTGAGATAACAGCACTGTGAATTTCAGCTCAACAGGTGGACAGTCAGTTAAATAAAGGAAGTAAAGACAATCAATCTAGTATAAGCCAGGACAGTTTAATGTTCCAACCTCAAATCTGAATCAAGTCTTACTTTCATTGGAACTCCTCCTTGATCTTGGAGGACCCCTTCCTGGCTTTGCAGAGTACAGAGAGATTAATTTCTTCTCTGCAAACCCTACACTGCTGATAACTCATCACCGCTGCCCCCTCATTTCTGAAGCTTTAGTAAGGTGTAACTGACATGATGAACTGCACATATTTAAAAGGCCCAGTATGGTCCGTTTTGACAGATGCATATTCCTGTAACTTGCCTTTGCTCCTAATCTAGTCAACTTGGGAAGAAGGTGCAGGATTGTGGCTGGGATAGCTGTGAGGGTTGGATTGGGTTACTTGTTTGCGGCTGTCTTTAGAATGCAGGTGACTGGCCAGCTGTGGTGGCTCAAGCTTGGAATCCTAGCACTTTGGGAGGTCAGAAAGGAGGTGGGAAGATCACTTGAGTCCAGGAGTTTGAGACTAGCCTGGGCAACATAGTGAGACTTTGTTTACACAAAATTTTTTTTTTAAAGGCCGGGCATGGTGGCTCACACCTGTAATCCCATCACTTTGGGAGGCCAAGGTGGGCGGATCACGAGGTCAAGAGATCAAGACCATCCTGGCAAGCATGGTGAAACCCCATCTCTACTAAAAATACAAAAATTAGCTGGGTGTGGTGGCCCATGCCTGTAATCCCAGTTACTCGGGAGGCTGAGGCAGGAAAATCACTTGAACCCAAGAGGCGGAGGTTGCAGTGAGCCGAGATCATATCACTGCACTCCAGCCTGGGTGACAGAGTGAAAAGAAAAAAGAAGAAAGAAAGAAAGATTTAGGAGGTAGCACTGATCAGACATGAGGGCATGGGAGAGAGAGGGGGCTGGGATGAGGCCCTGGTTTTAGGCGTGGGTGACAGGGGCTGTGATGTGGTTCATTGTGAGGAACACTCGGGAGGGATTGGGGTGGGGGAAGAGGGACGTGGTTCTGGGGGAAGGCAGTGTGCCCAGTTTGGGCATATTCATTTGAGATACTGGTTTCCTTTGCATTGTGTCACTGAGCATTTACACACATTTTACAGTACAGTGTGTTTTTATCTACGTCACACCCCTTCCCAGCCAAACCCACACAACCGCAGAAAAGGAAGTTGGTTTCAAAACACCAGGAAGAGGGGTTGATAGATTTGCTATGGGAGTTTTGTGAGTTCTTTTTTTTTTTTTTTTTTTTTTTGAGACTGCATCTCTGTTGCCCAGGCTGGAGTGCAGTGGCACGATCTGGGCTCACTGCAACCTCTGCCTCCTGGGTTCAAGTGATTCTCCTGCCTCAGCCTCCAGAGTAGCTGGAATTACAGGCATGTGCCACCACACCCAGCTAATTTTTGTATTTTTAGAGATGGGGTTTCACCATGTTGGCCAGGCTGGTCTTAAACGCCTGACCTCAGGTGATCCACCTGCCTCAGCTTCCCAAAGTGCTGGGATTACAAGCGTAAGCCACCGTGCCTGGCCTTTTAGTGAGATTTTTCAAGTGGAAATTGAAAGGGGGATTTCATTTTGGCACCAGCAAGCTGAGCCTCTGGGTTAGGGGCAGCCCACATACTGGAGTAAGCGTTGGGCCTGCCCGCAGGCAGTGGGGTGATGCATCTCCATGTCACAGGCTTGAGAACTGGCTCAGCTTGGTGTCTGTTCTTTGCTAATGGCTTTCAAAGCTGGTGGCTTGGGAAGGATGTGGGCTTGCAGAGGGTTTACTGCCGTGGGAAAGGGAGTGAGAGTTCAGGTTCAGGTGGCTCTGAAGGACCCACACGCCTGAGGTCCTTAAGATTTATTTCTGAGTCGGACTTGGAGCCAGGGGACTTTCGGTACTGATTTTGATCTTTGGCAAAAGTCAGCATTTTCTATGGTGTAATAATGGAGAAAGTGGTCTCTAATCAGAGCCTCACGGAAACATCAAGTTATCCAGTGGGAGTGGAATTCTCTACTGCAGAACTTCTTTGAGAGTTTTTTTTTTTTTTTTTTTTTTTTTTT
>NC_037670.1:10116791-10254805 GCF_003255815.1 Theropithecus gelada | reverse complement strand
TTTTTTGAGATGGAGTTTCACTCTTGCTGCCCAGGCTGGAGTGCAATGGCGCGATCTCGGCTTACTGCAGCCTCCGCCTCCTGGGTTCAAGTGATTCTCCTGCCCCAGCCTCCCAAGTAGCTGCGATTACAGGCGTGCACTGCCACCCCTGGCTAATTTTTGTATTTTTAGTAGAGATGAGGTTTCACCGTGTTGGTCAGGCTGGTCTCAAACTCCTGACCTCAAGTGATCTATCCACCTCGGCCTCCCAAAGTGCTGGGATTACAAGCATGAGGCACCGCATTTGGCTTTCTTTTTTCTTTTTCTTTCTTTTCTTTTTTTTTTTGAGAGATAGGCTGGAGAGCAGTGATGCGGTCATAACTCACTGTAACCTCCACTCCTGTGGGATCCTCCCACTTCAGCCTCCTGAGTAGCTGGAACTACAGCCATGTGCCACCATGCCTGGCAAATTTTTTATTTTTTATTTTTTTATAGAGACAAGGGTCTTGCTGTGTTACCCAGGCTGGTCTCGAACTTCTGGGCTCAAGCGATCCTCCCACCTTGACCTCCCAAAGTGCTAGGATTACAGGCATGAGCAGCCACTGTGCCCAACTTCTTCGAACCTTTGATTGCTAATGTACGCCTTGTTTCCAAGAGAGGAATCATAGATACAGCTGTCCTTTAGTATCCATGGAGATTGGTTCCACGACCCCCAGTAGATACCAAAATCCTTGGATCTTCAAGTCCCTGATATAAGATGGTGTAGTATTTGCATCTAACCTAAGCATAGACTCCCATATACTTTATTTATTTGAGACAGAGTCTCGCTCTGTCGCCAGGCTGGGGTGCAGTGGCACGATCTCAGCTCACTGCAACCTCCACGTCCCAGGATCAGGTGATTCTCCTGCCTCAGCCTTCCGAATAGCTGGGACTACAGGCATGTACCACCACGCCTGACCAATTTTTGTGTTTTTAGTGGAGATGGGGTTTCACTTGTTGGCCAGGCTGGTCTCAAGCTCCTCACTTTAGGCGATCCACCTGCCTCGGCCTCCCAGAGTGATGGGGTTACAGGTGCGAGCCACATCACCTGGCCCCTCTTGTATACTTTAAATCATCTCTAGATTATTCATAACACCTAATACAATGTACATGCTATGTAAATAATTGTTATACTGTATCATTTAAGGAATAATGACAAGAAAAAAGTCTGTACATGTTCTGTACAGATGCAACCATGAATTATTTTTCTGGATATTTTTGATTCAAGGTTGCTTGAATCCATGGATGTGGAACGCACAGATATGGGGGCAGATTGCGTTTGGTTATCTGAACCCCTGAACCCTTTTTTCATAGTGCCTTATGGAAGAGTAGTGTTTCTTAGAACACACTTTGGGAAATGAAGAGATAATCCTTGTATTTGTTTCAGATAAACAAAAGGTTTTTTTTTTTTTTTTTTTTTTGAGATGGAGCCTTGTTGTGTCTCCCAGGCTGGAGTGCAGTGGCACAATCTCTGCTCACTGCAAGCTCTGCCTCCCGGGTTCACGCCATTCTGCCTCAGCCTCCCAAGTAGCTGGGACTACAGTTGCCCGCCACATGCCCGGCTAATTTTTTATGTTTTTTAGTAGAGACGGGGTTTCACCTTGTTAGCCAGGATGGTCTCGATCGCCTGACCTTGTGATCCGCCCACCTCGGCCTCCCAAAGTGCTGGGATTACAGGCGTGAGCCACCGCGCCCGGCAAACGAAAGTTTTAATGATAACTTTGGACCTGAAACTCAGGAAGCTCCCATTTAAGTAGGTGTTTTGTTCTCTCTACCCCTCTACATATATGCTGGCTTCATCAGAATCATTTCTGGGCATGCAGGGTGGCTCCCATGTGTATCCCAACACTTTGGGAGGCTGAGGGAGGAGGATCACTACAGGCCAGGAGTTCGAGGCCAGCCTGGGCAACATAGCAAGATCCCATCTCTACAAAATATAAAAGTTTCAAAATTATCTGGGTACGGTCGTGTGCACCTGTAGTCCCGGCTACCTGGGAGGCTGAGGCAGGAGAATCATTTGAGCCCAGGAGGTTAAGACTGCAGCGAGCTATGATTGAGCCACGTATACTCCAGCCTGGGTGACAGAGTGAGAGACGCTGTATCTTAAAAAAAAAGAAAAAGAAAAAGATGGGCCGAGCGCAGTGGCTCACACCTGTAATCCCAGCACTTTGGGTAGCCGAGGCAGGTGGATTACTTGAGGTCAGGAGTTCAAGACCAGCCTGGCCAACATGATGAAACCTCCTCTCTCTTCCTCTCTCCTTTTCTCTCCTCCTCTGTCCTCCTCTCTCTTCTCTCTCTCTCTCTCTCCTCTTTCTGTCTCTCAGTACTTAAATTCTGATGGTCTCCAAGTGTAATAAGAGAGTTATCCCTCTCCATCCTCCTGAGCCCCCAGTACATGCTGGGTTGTTAGTTTTGGGCCACAGTGTCCTCACTGCAACCTTTGTGCACCTGGCCAAGTGTAAACAGGTGCCATGGAGGAAATGAACACCAGTGGTGAGACCTAGCGCTCCGCACCATGAGGCTGTGGCTCAGTCCCTTCGTCATGACTCGCCCTGTGCCACCCACATAAGTTTCCATGTGCCAATCTCTTTCAAAGTCTGGATCTCCATCACATTCACTGTCCCGGAACTGCCCTTTTACGCTGGTTTGATGAACTGTGTTTCAAGAGATAGACATCTGTCTTCCCTGAGGAATATGCTCATAGCTGCCTTTCTCCCTCCCCACTTCAGGAACTGGATGCATTTCAGCCATACCCCATTGAAATCATGCCAGGGGAGGTCTTCCTCGGCAATTTCAGTCAAGCCTGTGACCCCAAAATTCAGAAGGACTTGAAAATCAAAGCCCATGTCAATGTCTCCATGGATACAGGGCCCTTGTAAGTAAAGAGAAACAATTGATTTATATTTCGTTTTTTTTAAATTTAATATTAAAATTTTATTTTTTGTATTATTATTATTATTATTTTTGAGATGGAGTCTCGCTCTGTCACCCAGGCTGGAGTGCAGTGGTGCGATCTTGGCTCACTGCAAGCTCCGCCTCCTGGGTTCACGTTATTCTCCTGCCTCAGCCTCCTGAGTAGCTCAGGCACCCGCCACCTCGCCCGGCTAGTTTTTCATATTTTTAGTAGAGACAGGGTTTCACCGTTTTAGCCAGGATGGTCTCGATCACCTGACCTCATGATCCTCCCCTCTTGGCCTCCCAAAGTGCTGTGATGACAGGCATGAGCCACCGCACGTGGCCTATTTTATTATTTTTTGAGATGGAGTCTTGCTCTGTTATCCAGGCTGGAGTGCAATGGCACAATCTTGGCTCACTGCAACCTCCGCCTCCAGGGTTCAAGCAAGTCTCCTGCCTCAGCCTCCGGAGTAGCTGGGACTACAGGTGTATGCCATCACACCTGGCTAATTGTTGTGTTTTTTAGTAGAGACAGGGTTTTGAAATGTTGCCCAGACTGGCCTCGAACTCAAGTGATCTGCCCGCCTTGGCCTCCCAAAGTGCTGGGATTACAGGCATGAGCCCCCACACCCAGGCTATATTTTATTTTATATTTTATTTCATTTTAGAGACAGGGTCTTGCACTGTTGCCCAGGCTGGAGTGCAGTGGCACAATCATAGCTCACTGCAGCCTCAACCTTCTGGGCTCAAGTGATGCTCCTGCCTCTGCCTCTGCCTCCCACCTCTGCCTCCTGCTTCTAGATATTAAAAGGCATTCTCTGGGCATGTATCCCAGAGAAACAAATACTTATATTCACACCAAAACCTGCGCATGAATATTCACAGTGCTGTCCAGCTGGCAAAGAACTAGACAAACTGTGGTAAATACACTCCATGGAATACCACTCAACAATCATAAGGAAGAAACTGTTGATACCTGCGGCAACTTGGATCTCTAGTGAATAAATGCCGAGGAGTGGGGCAGGGGGATAATTCCAAATGGTTACAGACAATGTGACTCCATTTATGTAGCATTTATTTATTTATTTTTTAAAAAAAGAGACGAGCTCTCACTATGTTGCCCAGCCTGGCCTTGGACTCCTGAACTCAAGTGATCCTCTTGCCTCAGCCTCCCAAAGTGCTGGGATTATAGGTGTGAGGCACCACACCCAGCCTTATATAGCATTTTTGATATGACAAAATTTTAGAAATAGAAGACAGATAAGTGGTTGCCAAGAGTTAGGGAAGGGAGCAGGGGAGGTAGAGGTGGTTATAAAAGAACAACACAAGGAGCTGCACACAGTGGCTCATGCCTGTAATCCCGGCACTTTGGGAGGCTGAGGTGGGAGGACCACCTGAGGTCAGGAGTTTGAGACCAACATGGCCAACATGGTAAAACCCCGTCTCTACTAAAAATATAAAACATTAGCTGGGCATGGTGGTGCATGCCTGTAATCCCAGCTACTCAGGAGGCTGAGTCATGAGAATCACTTGAATCAGGGAGGTGGAGATTGCAGTGAGCCGAGATCACACCACTGCACTCCAGCCTGGGCAACAGAGTGAGACTCTGTCTCAAAAACAAGCAAACAAAAAGAAACAGAAGGGATCCTTAGTGTTGGAACTGTTTACTCTCTTGAGTGATAGTGGATATATGAACCTACACAGTGATAAATTTCTATTATTTCTTTTTGAGATGGACTCTCACTCTGTCGCCCAGGCTGGAGTGCAGTGGCACGATCTTGGCTCAGTGCGACCTCCACCTCCCGGGTTCAAGTGATTCTCCTGCCTCAGCCTCCTGAGTAGCTGGGATTACAGGCGCCCACCACCATGCCTGGCTAATTTTTGTAGTTTAGTAGAGACAGGGTTTCACCATGTTGGCCAGGCTGGTCTCAAACCCCTGACCTCAGGAGATCTGCCTGCCTTGGCCTCCCAAAGTTTTGGGATTACAGGTGTGAGCCGCTGCGCCCAGCCCAGTGATGAATTTCTGTAGAACTTACTACACACACACACACACACTTACACACACAGGTAAAACTGGATAAACCTGCTAAGACTGATAGATTGTATCAGTGTCAATATCCTGATTGTGACATTATGCTATAGTTTTGCAAAAATGTTGCCATTGGGGAAACGGGGCACAGTGTATCTACAAAGGACTTTCTCTGTTACTTCTTACCACTGCAGGTGAATCCATAATGATCTCAATAATTTTTTTTCTTTTTTTTTTGAGATGGAGTCTCGCTCTGTCATCTAGGCTGGAGTGCAGTGGCATGATCTTGGCTCACTGCAACCTCTGTCTCCTGGGTTCAAGCAATTCTCCCTGCCTCAGCCTCCCAAGTAGTTAGGATTACAAGCGCCTGCCACCACGTCTGGCTAATTTTTGTATTTTTTACTAGAGATGGGGTTTTGCCACGTTGGCCAGGCTGGTCTCGAACTCCTGACCTCAGGTGATCCACCCACCTCGGCCTCCCAAAGTGCTGGGATTACAGGCGTGAGTCACTGTGCCTGGCCTGTTTGTGTTTTTTGATTTTTTTGTTTTTGTTTTTTGACAGGGTCTCATTCTGTGATCCAGGTTGGAGTGCAGTGGTGTGGTCACAGCTCAGCTTGACCCAGGCTCAAGCAATCCTCCCACCTCAGCTTCCCAAGTAGCCACGTCTACTAAAAATACAACAATTAGCAGGGCATGGTGGCAGGTGCCTGTAATCCTGCTACTCTGGAGGCTGAGGTGTGAGAATTGCCTGAACTGAGGAGGCAGAGGTTGCAGTGAGCTGAGATCACTCAACTGCACTCCAGCCTGGGTGACAGAGCAAGACTCTGTCTCAAAAAAGGAAGTAAAATAAAACAGATAAAACAGCAGCCCCACCATCTCCATCCCTCTTACCTCTCTCTCTGCATTTAACACAGTGGGCTTATTCTCCAAGGTCATTAAATGTGCTTTCCTGTCCTCATTTAATGATTGCACCATATTCTAGGAGAGTACCATGTTTTGGGTTCATCATAATAGCAATGTGACATGTACTATGCACCAAGCAGATTGCTGAGTGCCCTGAACAGATTACTTCCCTCAGTCTACACAGCACCCCTGTGAGTTAGGTGTATTAACAATTTTTTTTTAAATTTTTAATTTTTGTAGAGATAAGGTCTCACTATGTTGCCCAGGCTTGTCAGGAACTCCTGGCCTCAAGTAATCCTCTTGCCTTGCCCTCCCAAAGTCCTGGGATTACAGGCGTGAGCCACCATGCCTGGCCAAGATAGGTACTTAAAAAAATTTTTTTTTGGCTGGGTGTGGTGGCTCACACCTGTAATCCTAGCACTTTGGGAGGCCAAGGCGGGTACATCAGCTGAGGCTGGGAGTTCAATGACCAGCCTGGCCAAAATGGTGAAACCCCGTCTCTACTAAAAATATAAACATTAGCCGGGCGTGGTGGCACATGCCTGCAATCCCAGCTACTTGGGAGGCTGAGGCAGGAGAATCGGTTGAACCTGGGAGGTAGAAGTTGCAGTGAGCTGAGATCACGCCACTGTACTACAGCCTGGGCAACAGAGTGAGACTCTGTCTCAAAAAAAAAAAGAAAAAAAAAAAAAAGACGAGGGTCTGGCTATGTGATCCTCCCATCTCTGTCTCCCAAATTACTGGGCTTAGAGCCATGAGCCACCACACCCAGCCTGGATGTTGTTTTCCAGGAGAGGTTGAGCTACCTGTGCACATTCCGCCTTACACAAGCTCAGCGTCCTCCCTGTGGCCCTCCTGCTGCGATGAAAACCCCGCAGTGGGGCGGCTTGCATTCTGCATTCCACCCGATGACCTGTGCGGTCTTTCCATGTAGTTTTGCAGGCGATCCTGACAGGCTTCTGCACATCCAGATAGAAGATTCCCCAGAAGCCCAGATTCTCCCCTTCTTACGCCACATGTGTCACTTCATTGGTAAGGAGCGTTCCTTGGCCGGGTAGCAACTGGCCTGTGTCTGGGAAGCAGAGGGGCAGTGGAGCCTCCTTCACAGGCTTATTCTGGATCACGACTCCCCATGCTCTGGAGAGAAAGGGCCCAGCTCAGCATATGCCCCACCTGGGTGAGATAAGCTCCAGGACACGTCCAACTTCTCGGGAGCCCTCAGTGAAATGAGCAACAGTGGTGTTTACCTTGAGGGCGGTGGGGCCCAAGATTGTGAGCTGAGCGTCCTGGGCTCTGGCCCTGGCTAGATGGCTGTGCCCTTCTGGGCTTGTTGTAAAATGAGGGTGATGGCTACCCACAAGCACACATGCTCATGGAGGCTCTAGGCTGTGCTCTGGGGACCAGGAGGTAAGTCTCTCTCCATCCCCGCCTTCATCCTTGGTCTGTGGGATGTGGGTGGAACGGAAGGAAGACTACAAAGCTCTTTCAGTTCTCACTTCCAAGATTTTCTTTGTTTTGGTTTGTTGGTTGGTTGGTGGAGTTGGGGCCTTGCTATGTTGCCCAGGCAGGTCTTGAACTCCTGGCCTCAAGCGATCCTCCTACTTCAGCCTCTCAAGGTGCTGGGATTATAGGCATGAGCCACCACACCCAAGTGGTGCCCACCAGTTACTTAATTCATCACGAATGGATTTTTAACTCTTTCCTGTGGCTCCAGATTGCCTGAGGAGAGTAAGATGTGTAGAGAGAGCAGGGCTGAGTCAGGTTGGAGTCCCCACCCCGTGCCTGCCTGTCTGGCACCAACAGCTCCTGGCCTGAGCCACTGTACCAGGGGCTGGAGCATGGCGTTTTGGCCCAACCATCCCTTATTTTAAATTTTATTTTTTTGAGACAGAGTCTGGCTTGTTCACCCAGGCTGGAGTGTAGTGGTACAATCTTGGCTCACTGCAATCTCCACCTCCTGGGCTCGAGCAATCCTCCTACCTCAGCCTCCTGAGTAGCTGGGACTACAGGCACTCACCACCGCACCCAACTAATTTTTGTAGTTTTAGTAGAGATGGGATTTTGCCACGTTGCCCAAACTGGTCTTGAACTCCTGAGCTCAAGCAATCCACCCGCCTCAGCCTCCTAAAGTAGTGGGATTACAGGCGTGAGCCACCGCACCCAGCCCCAACCATCCTTTATTTGCCTAGCACATGTCAAATGTCACTCGACTAGGGCCTGAGGCCGAGACTTCCCATGTGTCCCACCTCGAGGTGTCAGAGCCTTGTGGCCCAAAGAGGGCCCCCATCCAGCCTGCCTCCCTGGGTAGCACTGAGCCAGTCAGTGGATTAAACTACACGCTCAGTTCCTTTATTCAGATGGTGAGGAAGGTGGCCATCGTCATCTCTGTGTCTTCCTTTAGCCCTGGAAATCTGTGATTTTGCACTTGGCATGCTAATCTTCAGTTCCTGAGGGTTGCCAGACCAGCCTCGGGTGCCATCTTAGGTTTCCTCTCCCTGGGCAGGACTCACAGCTTCAGGGGTGCTGTGATTAGAGCTGATATTTCTGTGCCAGGCACTGGGCTCAGTACAGAACAGAACCAAACCGCATGGAGGAGGTAGTATACTGTGATCCCATTTTCCAGATGAGGACACTGTGGCTTCAAGTAACTTACCCTCCAGCCCGGGCAACATTGTGAGACCCCATCTGTACAAAAAAGTTAGCTAGACATGGTGGCGCATGCCTGTGGTCCCAGCTACCCTGAAGGCTAAGGCAGGAGGATTACTTGAGCCCAGGAGTTCAAGGTGGCAGTGAGCTGTGATTACATCACTGCATTCCAGCCTAGGCAACAGAGCAAGACCCAGTCTCTAAAATAAAATAAAAATAGGCTGGGCACAGTGGTTCTT
Organism: Theropithecus gelada; assembly: GCF_003255815.1. Lineage (NCBI taxonomy): Eukaryota > Metazoa > Chordata > Mammalia > Primates > Cercopithecidae > Theropithecus > Theropithecus gelada. The sequence continues at coordinate 10,246,075 of NC_037670.1, read as the reverse complement.
ACCTGTAATTCCAGTACTTTGAGAGGATGAGGTGGGCAGATCACCCGAGGTCAGGAGTTCAAGACCAGCCTGAACAACATAGTGAGACTGCATGTCTATATTAAAAAAAAAAAAAAGTTGGGCGCAGTGGCTCATGCCTATAATCCCAGCACTTTCAGAGGCCAAGGCAGGCAGATCATCTGAGGTCCGGAGTTGGAGACCAGCCTGGACAACATGGTGAAACCTTATCTCTATTAAAAATACAAAAAATTAGCTGGACGTGGTAGCAGGCACTTGTAATCCCAGCTACTTGGGAAGGCTAAGCCAGGAGAATCGCTTGAACCCAGGAGGTGGAGGTTGCAGTGAACTGAGAGTGTGCCATTGCACTGCAGCCTGGGCAACAAGAGTGAAACTCTGTCTCAACAAGGAGAGGAGAGGAGAGGAGTGGAGAGGAGAGGCGAAAGGAGAAGAGAGCAGAGAGGGGAAGGAAAGGAAAGGAAGTAACTTGCCCCCAAGCCCCATGGCCAGTGAGTGGCAGTCAGGATTGGCACTCAGGCTACCCTGGCTCTGTCAGTTCCTGACTGTTCTTGGAATGATGGTGGTCCCATCCGCCCCATTGGTAGCAGAGCTTCCTGTGCTAGAAGCCTGCAGTTCAGAAGGTCTTTGCCGGGTGATGCTGGTTGCCCAGGCATGATTTTCTGGAACTTCCAGCCAGGACTGAGGGATGCCCACTTGTTAGACAATGAAATGGGCTCCCAGAGAAATCATGGGACTTGCCGAGGTCATGTGGGCTGGTCTTGAACTCATGCTTGGACCATGGGCCCATGGAGGCCAGTGTCTGACAGCAACCCAGGCCCACAGGGAGGAGGGCCAGGCATGACCCAACCCCCCACTTCTTTTTGCAGATGTTCACCTTCACCTTGGCTCTGTCATTCTGATCTTTTCCACCCAAGGTATCAGCCGCAGCTGTGCCGCCATCATAGCCTACCTCATGCATTGTAACGAGCAGACCTTGCAGGTATGCGTTCCCCAAGCCGGGCTCACAACATGCCACACCCTGGGAGGTGGGGTCAGAGTGCGACCTGGGAGGAGTGGGGCCCTGGCACTGCTTTGGGAGGAAGAATCCCAGATAACTCCAAGTCTAGGGTGCCCCCCAGCCCATGTCACCCAAGGGCAAGGCCCCAGCGTTGCAGGCTTGAGGCCTGAGGCTGGATACACAGGACTGGCCCAGGGACTCAGGCCAGGTCAGGCTGTCCTGCAGCCCCCTCGGCATGGCCCCCACTGCTGTCAGTCTGTCCACCGGTGTTTGTTTGGTGTTGCCCAAGGGAGAACTGCTTGGAGTCCCAGAGCTGCAGCACAGGCGCCCACCCACCCCCGCCTATCTCCCTATGCCTTGGGCGCAGGGTCCAGAGAGGAGAGGGAAGCAGGGACCCATCGTGGCAAACCCAGGCAGATCTCGGGGCTCCTGACTCTGAGACAGCGCCTTTTTCGGGTGTCTGCCCCGCCTGTCACAGCCTGTTCGTGATCTCAGAGGGCTTGATAGGACCTGCAAAGCCCTGACATTTACCCAGGGATGTGTTTGGGGGAAGGAGAGGGACAAAGAATAAAACCCATTAGCCAGTGGGTTTGGTTGTCACCCGTGTATGCACTTTGCGGGTGAAGTTGCAGGCTAGAAAGGCTCTTTTTTTTTTTTTTTTTTTGAGATGGAGTCTAGTTCTGTTGTCCAGGCTGGAGTGCAGTGGTGCAATCTCCACCTCCTGGGTTCAAGTGATTCTTGAACCTCCACTGCAACCTCTGCCTCCTGGGTTCAAGCCATTCTCCTGCCTCAGCCTCCTGAGTAGCTGGGATTACAGGTGTGTGTCACCACGCCCAGCTAATTTTTGTATTTTTGGTAGAGACGGGGTTTCGCCATGTTGGCCGGGCTGGTCTCGAACTCCTGACCTCAGGTGATCCACCTGCCACTGCCTCCTGGGATTACAGGCGTGAGCCTCTGCGCCTGGCCTAGAAAGAGTCTTGGATATCCAGGAATTCTGTTCCTGGGTGTGTGCCCAAAAGAAGTGGAAGCAGACTGGGCACGGTGACTCACACCTATAATCTCAGCACTTAGGGAGGCGGAGGTGGGTGGGTCGCTTGAGCTCAGGAGTTTGAGATCAGCCTGGGCAACATGGCAAAATCCTGTCTCTACAAAAAATACAAAAATTAGCTGGGTGTGGTGTTGCACACCTGTAGTTCCAGCTACTTGGGAGGCTGAGATAGGAGAATGGCTCGATCCTGGGAGGTGAAGGCTGCAGTGGGCTGTGATCATACCACTGCACTCCAGCCTGGGCAACAAAGCCAGACGCTGTCTCAAACAAACAAAAAAGAGAGAAAAAAAATCAATTTCAGTGCCTTTAAACTTCTAGGAGTACCTTTGTCTTTTAAAGACCTTCAAATAATAACAAAACTCCAGAGACACTATAATAACTAACAAACACTGACTCCTACCTGCCTGGTAAGTATTTATATGTCATTAAAACACCTTCACAATGACCCTGTGGCATAGCTATTGCTTTTATCCCCATTTTGTGGGAGGTCTGGAGAGGCCGGGTACTTTGCCTTAAGCCCCAGAGCTGTAAATGGCAAAGCTGGAATCCAAAGCACGGCTGGAGAGTCTGGGTTTTTAACAGGGCCCTGAGGCGGCAGGGAGAATGCTGGCCTTGCAGCCTGGGCTTTGCCCCTTACCACATGTGACCTGAGTACACCCCTTCACCCTTCTATCCCTTCAGTCGGTAGAATGAGGTCGACAGCACGTGTCTCTCCTGCCTGCTGCATTTGCTGTGAGAGTCCCAGCAGATGCCTTCTGGGCTGGAAGGGGGATGTGTGGTTTATGATTCTTCCTTCAGGGCTTATTCTGACCCAGTGAGGACATAGTAAACCTTATAACTGCAAGCTCTGCCCCTCACACCACTTTTAAAAACTTTGTGGTTAAAATATACATAACAGGCCGGGCGCGGTGGCTCACGCCTGTAATCCCAGCACTGTGGGAGGCCGAGGCAGGCAGATCACCTGAGGTCAGCAGTTCGAGACCAGCCTGGCCAACATAGTGAAACCCCGTCTCTACTGAAAATATAAAAATTAGCTGGGCGCGGTGGCGCATGCCTGTAATCCCAGCTACTCTGGAGGCTGAGGCAGGAGAATCGCTAGAAGCTGAGAGGCAGAGGCTGCAGTGAGCCGGGATTATATCATTGCACTCCAGCCTGGGTGACAAGAGCAAAACTCTGTCTCAAAAAAACCAAAAAAAACATACACACACACACACACATATATATATATAACAAAAAATTTACCATCTTAACCATTTTAAAATGTATAGCTTAGGAGCATTAAGTACACTCACATTATTGTGCAACTAATCTCCCAAACTTTTCCATCTTGCAAACCTGAAACAGCAACTCTTTACTTTCCCCCCTTCATCACCACATGGGAACCACCATTCTACTTTCTGTCTCTGTGAATTTGAGTACTCTAGGTACCTTATGTAAGTTCCTTCCTTTTAAGGCTGAATAATAAATATTCCATTATATGTGGAATTCACCAATAAACCCATCTATGCTAGGTGCTTTCTGTTTTGGAAGATTACTAATTATTGATTCAATTTATTATTATTATTTTATTTATTTATTTTTTTTGAGACGGAGTCTTACTCTGTCACCCAGGCTGGAGTGCAGTGGCACGATCTCGGCTCACTGCAAGCTCCGCCTCCTGGGTTCATGCCATTCTCCTACCTCAGCCTGCTGAGCTGCTGGGACTACAGGCGCCCACCACTACTCAATTTCTTTTTTTTTTTTTTTTTTTTGAGACGGAGTCTCGCTCTGCCGCCCAGGCTGGAGTGCAGTGGCCAGATCTCGGCTCACTGCAAGCTCCGCCTCCCGGGTTTACGCCATTCTCCTGCCTCAGCCTCCCGAGTAGCTGGGACCACAGGCGCCCGCCACCTCGCCCGGCTAGTTTTTTGTATTTTTTTAGTAGAGACGGGGTTTCACCGTGTTAGCCAGGATGGTCTCGATCTCCTGACCTCGTGATCCGCCCGTCTCGGCCTCCCAAAGTGCTGGGATTACAGGCTTGAGCCACCGCGCCCGGCCTCAATTTCTTTAATATATGTAGGCCTATTCAGATTGTCTGTTTCTTCTTGTGTGAGTTTTGGCAGATTGTGTCTTTCAAGGAATTGATCAATCACATTTGTGGGTATGAATATTCTTTTATTCTCCTTTTAATATCTGTGGGATCTTTAGCAATGTTTCCTCTTTCACTTCTGATATTAGTAATTGTGTCTTCTCTGAGTTAGCCTGGCTAGAGGAAGTATCGATTTTACTGATCTTTTCAAAGAAGTGGCTTTTGGTTTTGTTGATTTTCTCTATTGATTTCCTGTTTTCAATTTCATTCTTTTGCATGGGGATATCTAGTTTTCCTAGCACCATTTGTTGAAATGACTGTCCTTTTCCCCCATTGAATGGTCTTGGCATACTATCAAAAATTGCTTGACAGACCGGGTGCAGTGGCTCACACCTGTAATCCCAGCAGTTTGGGAGGCAGAGGTGGGCGGATCACTTGAGGTCAGGAGTTTGAGACCAGCCTAGCTGACATGGCAAAACCTCGTCTCTACTAAAAATACAAAAATGAGCCAGGCCTGGTGGCGCATGCCTGTAATCCTAGCTACTTGGGAGGCTGAGGCACAAGAATCACTTGAACCCAGGAGGCGGAGGTTGCAGTAAACTGAGATTGCACAACTGAACTCCAGCCTGGGCAACAGAGTGATACTCAGTCTCAAAAAAAAAAAAAAAAAAAAAAAAAATTGCTTGACCATATTTGTAAGGGTTTATTTCTATGCTAGGCTGGCTGTTGTATTCCATTGGTCTCTTTGTGTTCATGTCCATACCATACTGTTTTGATTATTATAGCTTTGTTTTAGAAGGTTTGAAATCAGGAAGTGTGAGACATACAACTTTGTTCTTTTTAAAGATTTTTTTTTATGGAGTCCCTTGAGATTCCATATGAATTTTAGGATGGATTTTTCTATTTCTACAAAAAATGCTGTTGGGATTTTGGTAGGGATTGCCTTAAATTTGTGGATTGCTTTGAGTAGTATTGGCATCTTAATGATACTAAGCATTCCAACCCATGAACACAGGATGTCTTTTCATTTGTTTGTGTCTTTAATTTCTTGCAGTTTTCAGTGTACAAGCCTTTTGCCTCCTTGGTTAAATATTTTATTCTTTTTGATGCTACTGTAAATGGAATTGTTTTTTTAATTTCCTTTTTGAATTGTTTATTGTTAGTATATAGACATGCAACTAATTTTTGCATGTTTTGTATCCTTCAACCTTGCTTTTTTTTTCTTTTTTTTTTTTGAGACGCAGTCTTGCTCTGTCACCCAGGCTGGAGTGCAGTGGCACAATCTCAGCTCACTGCAAACTCTGCCTTCCGGGTTCACGCCATTCTCCTGCCTCAGTCTCCCAAGTAGCTGGGACTACAGGTGCCAGCCACCACACCCGGCTAATTTTTTGTATTTTTAGTAGAGATGGGGTTTCACCGTGTTAGCCAGGATGGTCTCGATCTCCTGACCTTGTGATCCGCCCACCTCGGCCTCCCAAAGTGCTGGGATTACAGGCTTGAGCCACCACACCCGGCCAACCTTGTTGAATTTATTAGCTCTGTGTGTGTGTGTAATCTTTAGGGTTTTCTACATATGAAATAATGTCATCTTCAAACCAGAGGAAAGTTTACTTCTTCCTATCCAATGTAGATGCCTTTTATTTCTTTTTCTTGCCTCATTGTTCTGGCTAGGACTTCTAGTACTATGTTGAACAGAAGTGATGAAAGCAGGCACCCTTGCCTCATTCCTGATCTTAGAGGAAAAGCTTTATCTTTCACCATTGAGTATGATATTAGCTGTGGGCTTCTCATATATGGCCTTTTTTGGGTTGACATCACTTCCTTCCCTTTTTTTTGAGACAGAGTCTTGAGTCTTGCTCTGTCACCCAGGCTGGAGTGCAGTGGCGCAATCTCGGCTCACTGCAACCTCTGCCTCCCAGGTTCAAGCGATTTTCCTGCCTCAGCCACCCAAGTAGCTGGGATTACAGGCATGTGCCACCATACCTGGCTAATTTTTGTATTTTTTTAGTAGAGACAGGGTTTTGCCACATTGGCCAGGCTGGTTTTGAACTCCTGACCTCAGGTGATCCACCCATCTTGGCCCCCCAAAGTGCTGGGATTACAGGCGTGAGCCACTGTACCCGGCCATTTCCTTCTGTTCCTAATTTCAGGCACCACTGTTGCCTTTCCCTTTCCTTTTTTCTTTTGTCCTCAATCCAGAGGGAGACCAGGTGCTCACCCTCCTTCATGCAGCAACCCTTCCTGTACTTTAAGGTGGATGCCTGAGGAGGGCAGCTTGAATTTTCCTTCTTCAGAGAATTTGCCCACAGTTCTCTGCCTCTTTCCATTAATTAGTCCAGTCACAATGCAAACTTTTGTTGAGACTGTGCTAGGCTTGGCATAGTGTTTGCCATCCACAGGTGGTTTCATGTATGTTGTCTCAATCTTCCCAGGAGCTGTTTGAATTAGGAATTATTTCTGTCACCAGATTTAGAAGCAGAGGGGCTTGCCCGAGGCAGAGCCAGCTCCCGTGACTCCCAGCACTGATGCATTCATGCCAGGCTGCCCTGTTTCTGCGTCCAGCCCTTAAGCCGTGTTGCTGGCACTGTGCAAGTGCCTCTTGTCTCTGAAAGCTGCCTCTGATCCTAGTGGAAAGGGCCCAGGACCAATCCTGAAGTTCACTTTCTCTCTTTGTATTCATAGAGGTCCTGGGCCTATGTCAAGAAATGCAAAAACAACATGTGTCCAAATCGGGGATTGGTGAGTCAGCTGCTGGAATGGGAGAAGACTATCCTTGGAGATTCCGTCACAAACATCATGGATCCGCTCTACTGATCTTCTCTGCGGCCCAGCGAAGGGTACTGAAGAGCCTCGCTGGGGGGCATTTTGTGGGTGGAGGGTCACAGTGTGTATACCCAGGCTTGTCTGGAAGGAGAAGGCCTTTACTGCCTGAAAGTCTCATGTCAGCCTCCTGTACTGATTCTTCCCAAGCGCCTGTTCACGCCACCTAACAGGTGCGCCCTGCTCAGGCTCACTGAGAACCCGCATCCCTGAGGTGTCCTGGGCCATGCCAACTGCACCCCTGAGGCTGCCTCTGGAAGAGCATCTGGCTGCTAGAGCAGCTGCCCTGCATCCCCCTGGTGACTTTAGACCCTTTGGAGGCTGCCTGGGGGCGCCCAGAGATTGCCTGTGTTGGTTCACAGAGGATGTCACAATAGCCACCAATAGGCAGTCCCCTAGCCCCAGAGATACCAAGCCCAGCCTTGTCTAGCCCCCAGGCTCCTGGAATGGGATCACACCCTTGCCTCATCCCCAGTGCTTCCTGCCATCCACCCCTTGAAACAGATTTTCTTTCCCTGCTCCCCACTCATTTCTGCCTGGCTGTGTTCACCAAGGAGAGATTCTCACCACACCTCCCCCATCTCCCTATCCACGTTTCTAGAAATTCCTAAGGTCTTAACAGTTTTCCTTTTATTTTTATCCCCTTTCCTTTTTTTAAATTTATTTTTATTTTTATTTATTTATTTATTTATTTGAGGCACGGTCTTGCTGTCTCTCAGGCTGGAGTGCAGTGGTGCAATCATGGCTCACTGCAGCCTCAACTTCCCTGGGCTCAAGCGATCCTCCCACCTCAGCTTCCTGAGTAAGTAGCTGGGAATGCAGGCATGCACCATCACACCTGGCTAATTTATTTTTATTTTTGTAGAAACAGGGTTTTGCTCTGTTGCCTAGGCTAGTCTCGAACTCCTGGGCTCAAGTGATCCTCCAGCCTCAGCCTCTCCAAAGTGCTGGGATTACAGGTGTGGGCCTCGGCACCCAGTTGGAAGTTGTTTTCCGAACGTGCTTCTCCAAAGCTGGCAGCACCCACAGAACAAACTGGGCATCAGGAGAAGGCACAGACTAGGGGACTGGTAGGGGATTAGGATGTCCATCCATGCAGGGCCCTCCCCAAGTCCATTCGGCAACCATTCCCTGCCACCACATGGGTGGGGCTGGGAACAGAGAGATGAATGCCGTCCCACCACCTAGCGCGCTCTGCGGAGGGATGGAGGGGGTTTTGCCAGAGGGGGAACAACTTTCCACGCAGCCCTGGCTTTCCTCAGGGTTTGAGTTGGGACAGAGCCAGGGATAGCTGCAGAGCTCTGATTATGGACCTCCTGGTAGGCAGGACACAGCCGCTGGAAAGTTTTAAGCATGAACATGATAGGGAATCAGCCTTGTGTTTTGGGAGGCGCAGTCTGGTGGCCGCGAGAAGGGACAGTGGAGGTGAGGCAGGGAGAAAGGAGGCCCCTGTAAAAATCCAAGCGAGAGAAGCAGCTCTAACTCCCTTCCCCAAAGAGGCTCAGCTTCCCAAGGACGAAAGTGTTGCAGGCAGGTGTCACCTCCCTGGACCTTGGTTTGCTCTCAGCATGACGGGTCAGAGCCCTGCTGGCTGCACCACGCCGCTGGCACAGTCAGTGCAGTCCGGGCCCGGGGGCTGCAGCCATCCCAGTCCAGGTCCAGGCCGCGAGTCCCGGGGCTAACAACCGCCCTTGCATATGGCCCCGCCCCTGCCCCGCCCCTGCCCCAGATTGGCTGGGATGGGGGGCGTGGCCTTTCCCCATTGGTGCCTGTGGCGGCGCGAGCCCGGAAGCGGACGGGGGCGGCGGCGTAGGAGCCTCGGGCGGGCCGGGGTTGCTGCGCTGTCCTCCGCTCCTGGCTCCTGGCTCCTGGCTCTGCAGCCATGCAGCCCCCGCCCCCGGGCCCGCTGGGCGACTGCCTGCGGGACTGGGAGGATCTACAGCAGGACTTCCAGAACATCCAGGTTAGCGCCGCTGCGGACGCCCGGTGGCCTCGAGCCGCGTTTCACTGGCTCAGGGGCAAGGGTCGGGCAGCCCTGGGTCAGGCAGCAGGGAGCTAAGGGTCAGGGGTCGGGGCCCTGTCGTCACTGCCTAGGGGGGCGAGGCCCCGGGTCCTGGTGTCCACCGCCGCCTCCTCCAGTGTCCGGGAACCCCGGTGGGACCCCACTGCCCTGGCGACCTCGGCTTCCAATGAGGGCCTTGGAAAGGGGCCCAGACCCCGACCCCGTCCTCTCCCAGGAGAGAGCGGCCGTCTGAGTCATACACGGGCGGGCCCAGTCTTGGGTCAGCCACTCAGCAAACGCGCAGCGGGCAGCGCTCGAGAGGCAGCCCGGGTCGGGGGAGCAGCGTTTAGGGGGAGTCCTTGGCCTGGATGGGGGCGCGCCCCAGGCAGAGGGACAGCGCGCACCGCTGAGGCCTTTAGAAGGAAAGAGGGGACTTGACAGGCCCATGTGGCTGCATCAAGGAGAGCTAGGGGAGGGGTGGGCGGGGCCAGGCCCTGTAGGGACGCCCTGGCCTGGCAGAGATCGGAGTCCCTCCGAGGCCAGTGGAAAGCTACGGGAGGAACTGTCTGGGCTGAGCTCCCTCGGGGCCACCGTGGCTGTTCTGTCCAGAGGCCAGGGAGGAGGAGGCTGCTGGCCTCATCCAGCCAGGGAAGAGGGCGGTGGCTGTGAGTGGGCAGAAGTGGCACGTGCTGGGGTCCGAGGGGGCATGGTGACCCCTCCTGGGCATGAGAAACAAGATCCAGACAGAGTGGAGCCCCCGCCAGCTGATGGCTTGGTTAGGCCTTTGCCTCTCCTGGACTGGTTCCAACCCCTTCCTGTTGGCATTGAAACCCAGCTGCCCCTGGCCCTGCCAAGCCCCCTGCCATTGGTGCTTCTCCCCAGAGACTGAGCAGACCCAGCCTCCCCGCCTGGCCCCCGCTGTCCTGGCCACAGCCCCTGCTTGACTCTCTTCACACTGCCCCTTGCCCCACCTCTAGGCTACGCCTTCTTGAGACTCACCTAACAGGGCAAAGTGCTCGGGGAAGCCTTGGGCCAAAGGTGAGGGGGGCTGGCCTTAGAGCAGGAGGCTCTAGGGCTGAAATCTGATGACCTTTAACCTGGGAAGAAGATGTCAGGAATGCCTGAAAAGCTCAGCTCCGCCTGTACTGGAAGGCTGGATAGGCAGGAGGAGCTGAGAGGACAGAGGGGTGGCTCTGGGCGGCCCGCTTGGTCCAGAAGGGGGCCCTGGGGCCTAAGCTCCAGACTCAAGGTAGGAGAAAGAGAGCCTGTCCTTGTAGGGTAGGGACAACTAGCAGATGGGCTGAGACTAAGAAAACCTTGGCTGGGCCCGGTGGCTCATGCCTGTAATCCCAGCACTTTGGGAGGCCAAGGCAGGCAGATCACGTGAGGTCAGGAGTTCAAGACCAGCCTGGCCAACATGGTGAAACCCTGTCTCTACAAAAATACAAAAATTAGCCAGGCATGATGGTGGGTGCCTGTAATCCCAGTTTACTTGGGAGGCTGAGGCAGAAGAATGGTTTGAACCCAGGAGGCGGAGGTTACAGTGAGCCGAGATCACGCCACTGCACTCCAGCCTGGGCGACAGAACGAGACTATCTCAAACCAAAAAAAAAACACAAAACATCTAGTCTGTTTCTCGGGGAGGGGTGCCATGGGGTCTCTGGGCTCACAGGAGGACACCCAGGCCCTCGCCTGCCTTGGGGAGACGGCCACCTCATCCCCAGGCAGGCGCAGTTCTCCCTCCTTTCCCGCTGAGCAAACCCTCCCAGCAGCCCTGGGGGAGCCTGAGCCCCACGTCCTGCCTGCAGGCTCTGGCTCAGTGGCTCCCCAACTGGCCTGAGCCTTCTCCCCTCCGGTCCCCAGGAGACCCATCGGCTATACCGCCTGAAGCTGGAGGAGCTGACGAAACTTCAGAACAATTGCACCAGCTCCATCACGCGGCAGAAGAAGCGGCTCCAGGAGCTGGCCCTCACCCTGAAGAAGTTAGGAGCCGCTACCCCACCTGCCATGGGCTGAATGTGGGGTGGGAGGGCTGGCACTGTGAGACCCTGGGCACCGCTCCTCCCCTCTCTGGGCTGTGTTTGCCCTTCTGCCCCTGTGGGAGTCAGGGAGGACATTTGGGAGTCCTCCTACCCTGACTCTCTCTGGCCTCACCCGCAGATGCAAACCCTCCCTCCCAGCAGAGGCCGAGGGGGCCGCGCAGGAGCTGGAGAACCAGATGAAAGAGCGCCAAGGCCTATTCTTTGACATGGAGGCCTATTTGCCCAAGAAGAATGGGTGAGGCCCCCACTGCCCACTCTCAGCTCAGTTCACAGCCACTCCCGCGGGGGGAGGCCTGAAGCCGGGTGCTGCCCTCTCTTGCTCATTATAGTCAGCAAATGTTCCCTGGGCCCAGTGCAGGCTGAGCAGTGAGGCCCAGTGCTGACTTCAGGGGAGACAACCGGCTGAGGGTGACATTTCACGTGATAGGTGCTTCGTAGCATGGGGAATGAGGTGGCACAGTGAGGGACGCCTGACCCGGTCCAGGAGGTCACAGAAGGCTTCCTGGATTAGGGGATGGGCGGCTTGAATCTTAGAGAATAAAGAGTGGGCCAGGCATGGTGGCTCTCACCTGTAATCTCGGCACTCTGAGAGAGAGAGGTGGAAGGATCACTTGAACTCAGGAGTTCAAGACCAGCCTGGGTGACATACTGAGACCCTATCTCTCTATTTATTTAAAAAGAGAAAATAGGCTGGGCACGGTAGCTCATGCCTGTAATCCCAGCACTTTTTTGGGAAGCCAAGGCAGATTGCTTGAGGTCAAGACCCGCCTGGGCAACATGATAAAACCCATCTCTACTAAAAACAAAAATTAGCTGTGCGTGGTGGCGCACACCTGTAATCCCAGCTACTCAGGAGGCTGAGGCAGGAGAATCGCTTGAGCCTGGGAGGCAGAGGATGCAATGAGCCGAGACTGCGCCACTGCATTCCAGCCTGGGCGACAGAGTGAGATTCTGTCTTAAAAAATAAATAAGTAAATAAATAAAAAGAGTGAGGCAGACACACGGGCTGAGGGCGAGAGGTAGCAGCAGGTAGACACAAAGGCCATGAGCAGAACTGTAGTGGCCAGAGCTCGGGGCAGGAGCTGAGAGGGAGCCAAGAGGCCAGAGGCTTTGCTGAGCTGCAGCGCTTGCCTTGAGCCCAGTTGGCAGGGGAGAGGGTGGGGTGGAACGTGCGCTTGGAAAGGCCAGCTGCTGTCACCCAGGAGGACGGACAGGGCAGTGCAAAACCCTCCGCCAAGCGAAAAATCCCAACAGAGGCTGCAGGCAGGAAGATAGCTGGGAGAAGATACCTGGCCCAGAAGGCAGGGAGAAAGGAGTGTCAGTAGCCTCGGGGTCAGTCCTGAGATAAGGAAGGGGACACGCATCCTGGAAGTCGGGTCACCTTGGCGAGAACCATTTGATGGAACAGGGTGGATGTTGATCTTGGGGATGACAGAAGAGCCAAGGAAGGGAGACAGCCAAGTTTAGGAGACTTTTTTTTTTTTTTTTTTTTTTGAGATGGAGTCTGTCGCCAGGCTGGAGTGCAGTGGCACGATCTCAGCTCAACCTCTGCCTCCCTGGTTCAAGGGATTCTCCTGCCTCAGGCTCCTGAGTAGCTGGGATTACAGGCGCCTACCACCACACCCGGCTCATTTTTGTGTTTTTAGTAGAGACGGGGTTTCACCATGTTGAGCAGGCTGGTCTCAATCTCCTGACCTCATGATCCACCCACCGTAGCCTCCCAAAGTGCTGGGATTACAGGCGTGAGCCACCGCGCCCGGCCCTCTGGGAGACTTTTTAGAGTGTGGCTGTGAGTGGAGGGAGAGAATAAGTAACTAGGAACTGGAAATTAGCACCGGGTCGAGGGGCAGCTGCTGCCTGGGTGCAGGGTTCCTTTGCCCCTGGGAAGACGCAAGCACATCCACCTGCTGAAAAGAGGGGCCGAGAGGGGAAAGAGCCAGAAGAGGTGATGGAGGGAAGCCCTGGGAGAGCGAGAAGGGCTAGTGGAGGATGGAGGGTGCAGAGATGAGGGTGAGGAGTGCTCCCAGTACAGTGACCCCCACAGAGCAGAAGCCGGGCTATCTTCTCTGAGATGTTGCAGGTGGGGCCTGGGGTGGGAGGAGACAGGATGGAGGGTTTGGGGGAGAGGATGTGGAGAGGCCAGTGCTAAGAACCAGATGGGGAGCCGAGTGGGGACACATCCGCAGCCTGGTGGGTTGGCAGTGGAGGCTGGAGCTGGCCTGAGTGGGGAGCACTGTGCCGGGAGCACTCTGTAGAGGGAGAAGCATGGCTGCCGCAGAAGCTCTTTGTGGCCTAGGGCGAATGGCGTAACCACGCTGAGCCTCTGTCCGTTCAGCATGAGTGTGAACAAGAACCCATGCGTCTGGGGCAGGTGCTGAGAAAGTGACCGACTTTGCTGTCACCTCTTGGAGTATCTCTGGCAGAGAAGGGCAAGATGATCTCAGTTGGTGGGTGTGGAGGCTGGACATTAAGGGGATTGGCAAGAAAGTGGTGAAATTGGCGGGTGGCCTGGGGACTCGGCCGGCTCCGATGAGATCTGGAACTGGAGAGCGTGGAGGCCTCTGAGGGATGGGGGGTTGTGGTGGGGAGAAACGCCCCGGGAGGCCGGGCACTTGGGGGGTCAGCCCACAGTCAGAGCTCCAAGCTTCTGTTCTGGTTTGGGAGGTCGTCCCAGATGTGGCCAGGTGTGTGGGTCACTGAAGTGGAGCCCAGTACTGAAGATTCTGGAGGGGAGGTGGCAGGGAGCTGGGGGGTAGGTGGTTGCCATCACACAGAGGAGCAATCGGGGACATGGGGACGGCCCTCAGCGAGGAGGGAGAGCTGGGTTCTCTTGGGGCCCTGAGGTGGGGGAGTTTCAGGCAAGACTGCGGAGACGGGACGCTGTTTCCCCAGGGGTCAGGATTCCAGAGCAGGCGGCGAGGAAGGCTGAGCATGGCAGGGAGTGGGTCTGCAGCCCCCAAGGTCAGAACCTGATGCCAAGGCCATGCGGAAAGCAGCGGGTGAGGGGGGGTGGTGGTGGCCCAGGCTCTGGCCTGGCAGGCTTGGCTGAGTATCAGTGGCTTCTCTGTCACTCAGGCTTCTCCTCACCCTGCCACCCCCTTCCCTAGATTGTACCTGAGCCTGGTTCTGGGGAACGTCAACGTCACGCTCCTGAGCAAGCAGGCTAAGTAATCAGGCTGGGCCTCCACCCGCCGACCCGGCCTTCCCCTCCATCCCCTCACCCGGCCTTCCCCTCCACCCCCTCACCCGGCCTTCCCCTCCACCGCGTCACCAGGCTTCCCCTCCACCCCCTCACCCGGCCTTCCCCTCCACCCCCTCACCCGGCCTTCCCCTCCACCGTGTCACCCGGCCTTCCCCTCTACCCGACTTCCCTTGGCTCAGCTGCCCTCCCAGGGTGGGGGCATGCATGGGCCCCACCAGCACCCCACCCGTCTCACCAGCCTGTGCCCCCCAGGTTTGCCTACAAGGACGAGTATGAGAAGTTCAAGCTCTACCTCACCATCATCCTCATCCTCATCTCCTTCACCTGCCGTTTCCTGCTCAACTCCAGGTGGGTGTCCCGCCCGGCCGAGGCCCTGCCCATCCCCAGGCGCTGTGGTACCAACCCTTGGTCCCTTCCCTCCGCAGGGTGACAGACGCTACCTTCAACTTCCTGCTGGTCTGGTACTACTGCACCCTGACCATCCGGGAAAGCATCCTCATCAACAACGGCTCCCGGTGGGCAGGGCGGGCCCTGAGGGAAGGGAGCATGGAATGGGGCGCTGGGACCCCCTGGGAAGCAGGAACAGGCCCTGGGGGTGATGATCGTTCTCTGCTCCAGAATCAAAGGCTGGTGGGTGTTCCATCACTACGTGTCCACCTTCCTGTCGGGAGTCATGCTGACGTGGTGAGTGGCTGGGCCCCAGCAGGGGCAGGAGCTAGGACAGGGAGGGGACACACGGCATCCCCAAGAGTCCCCAACTGAACTCCACTTTCTTAGGCCCGATGGTCTCATGTACCAGAAATTCCGGAACCAATTCCTGTCCTTTTCCATGTACCAGAGTGAGTGTCCCAGATGTCCTTGCTGAGGCCTGGGGGCACCCGTGGTGGGGGGTGGGGGCAGGAAACCCCCCTGGGCTCAGCCCCGCTCTTCTGTCCTCCGCCCGGCCCAGGCTTTGTGCAGTTTCTCCAGTACTACTACCAGAGTGGCTGCCTCTACCGCCTGCGGGCACTGGGTGAGCGGCACACCATGGACCTCACTGTGGGTGAGTTGGGCGTGGCCCTGGCATCTGGACACTCTCCTTTCCTCCCGTCCCGGGTCTGAGTGGTGGCGTCCCCTGTCCCTGGCCGTCCTGTGCCCTGACCTTCCTCCCCGCAGAGGGCTTCCAGTCCTGGATGTGGCGGGGCCTCACCTTCCTGCTGCCTTTTCTTTTCTTTGGACACGTAAGTCGTGCCTCTGTGTCCCTGCCTGTATGTCCGTCCTCTGCACCGGCTTCGGGCTCGAGCAGGGGCTGGGTTTTCTGAGTAAAATGTCTCCTCCCTGCTCAGTTCTGGCAGCTTTTTAATGCACTGACGTTGTTCAACCTGGCCCGGGACCCTCAGTGCAAGGAGTGGCAGGTGAGCTGGGGTCCCTGGAGAGGACGGATGGGCCAGGCCCAGGCCCGGCCCTCACCCTCTTCCTCCCGCAGGTGCTTATGTGCGGCTTCCCCTTCCTCCTCCTCTTCCTCGGCAATTTCTTCACTACCCTGAGGGTTGTGCACCAGAAGTTTCACAGTCAGTGGCATGGAAGCAAGAAGGATTGAGGCTGGGCCTTCCGCTGCCAGCCCAGAGGGGATTCTGCGTCCCACGTGTTGGAGGGGATGGGAGGCACCCCTCGAGTGTATGTGTGTATCAGGGGGTCTCTGCTGTTCTCCCTTGGGTTTTATGGGCTCTGTGGGCCCTGAAGGAAGACCTGGGCCCAGTGCCCTCAATAAAGAGAGGCCCAGAGGTAGCCTGAGCATGTGTGTTCTCCGTGGGGAGGGCAGGGCTTGGCGACCCCGCCACATGGGTTCCTGGGTCTGAGTTAAGTTCATCCAGGTGGAGGCTCCAGATCTACTCACACAATACCAGGCAAATACAGAAAACAGAACTTTATTCCAAGGGCCAGAGGTTATTTAAAATTATTTACACTCATTGGAAATCACATGGAGGGGCTGGGCCCAGCTCAGCTGAGAGAAAGAGCCCTTCTGTGCGGCCACCAAGGGCCAGAGGCCTCCCAAGGCATGGAGCCCGGTGTCCCCGTGCAGGCCCTGGGCTGTGCTGCCGGAGGCCCTCACCCGGCCTGGGGAGCTCAGGAGGGTGCACCTCAGGCCCCGGAGGAGTCTCTGTCACTGGACCTGTGCCTGTGCCAAGGCCAAGCCAAACCCACCCAGGAGACGGCAGGAGGGAGCCAGGAGAGTGATTACAGGCAGGAGTCTGCGGGGTGGGTGGGGCAGGCGAGGCCCTAGCTCCACACGTCCAGGGAGTAGCGGCCCTTGGTCATCAGCTTCTTGACATAGTCCACGGCCTGGGCGTGCTCCATGGCCCCGAGCTCAGCCACGATGTCGTAGAAGGTGTTCTGCACGTCCCTGGCCATGTTCCGTGCATCCCTGGGCAGGAAGAGGGGGTGCTGGGGGCTGGGCCAACTGCGGTAGGCAGGGCCTTGTCCTCCCCACCCCTACTCCAGTGACCCCACTCACCCACAGACATAGATGTGGGCGCCGCCTTCGATCAGCTTCCACAGGTGCTCTCGGTCCCGCTTTAGCAGGTGCTGGACGTAGACCTGAGACCAAGGGTGGTGCCGTGAGGGGAAGGCACAGCAGCTGAGGCCCTGCCAGCCCCGTCTCCGCCTTCATGGGTGCCCGCCCGTCTCACCTTGTGGGACTGCTCCCGGGAGAAGGCCACGTTGAGCTGGGTGAGCGCGCCGTCCCTGTGGAACTGCGCCAGCTCCTCCCGGTACAGGTAGTCCTCATCCGAGCGGCGGCAGCCGTAGTACAGCAGCGTCTCCCCCACCTCCTTGCCTGCGTGGCAGGGGCCGGGGTGAGCGTGGGGTTCCCAGTCGTCACCCCCTCCCCTGCGGGCCCCCACTCACCCTGCTGCCGCAGCCAGGCCCGCTCCTGGATGAAGCCTATGAAGGGGGCCACCCCAGTGCCGGGGCCCACCATGATGACAGGGGTGGTGGCCTTGAAGGGCAGGCGGAACTGGGACTTGCGCACGAACATGGGCACCAGCGCGCGGCCGCCATTCTCCCCAGCAGGCTCCTTGGCCCGCAGCCAGTTGGTGGCCACGCCCTTGTTGATGCGGCCGGCCTTGGTCTCGTACTCCACAACCACCGCACAGATGTGTACAGAGTTGGGATGGACCTGTGGGGAGGGCCGTGTGAGCTCCGCCGCCAAGCCGAGGCCCCTGCCCAGCCCTGGCCCCGAGTCCCGTTCTGCAGGCCATCCCCACCCACCCAGGGCCTCTTCCAGCCCACCTGGCACCCAAACCTCAGAGGCCCCATCCCCAGCAGCTTCCCGGACTGGCTCTGGGGACCGGGGCTGGACAGATACTGGGAATCTCACAAACCAGCCCCACTGAGTCCACAGCCTGGAGAGGCATTTGGAGCTGCGCTGAGTGTGGAACTGGGGCTCAGGGCTTGGATCTCGGAGCTCCTGTGCTGACAGCAGGGCTGGGCCTCCAGCGTGTGGCTGGCAGGGCAGGGCCAGCCCTCACCTTGGAGGATGAGGCGATGGAGTAGTAGCGGGCCTGCAGGCGCGGCAGCAGCTCACACAGGTGGTCAATGGGGGGCCGCAGGGACGGGCAGTCCTGCAGGATGGCCAGGATGTGCCTCCGGGCCTCCACCACCCAGCTCAGGTACAGCTCCTAGGAGACACGGGGGTGAGACGGGGCTGATTGGAGCCCATGGAGCTCGGAGAACGGCAGGGTTACTAAGGGCGGAGATCGCGGAGCCTAGGCGGCGCACCTTGCCCTCGCCGGAGGAGGAAGCCATCTTGCGCAGCAGCTCCTGCTCCGAGGGCTCCGAGGCGTACTGCGCCAGCTCGTACAGCACGTTGGTGCGCGGAGGGTTGGTGATGTCCAGGTAGTAGGTGAGGGCGGTGCGGTAGGATGTGGGGCACGGGAATGGGTGCTTCTTGTTGGACTCCTCTGCGGGAAAGACACAGGCAGGATTTGGGGTACGCGGCCGCCTCCTGGGGATGGGTGGCTGCTGCGGGAGGGGTTGACGCCTCGGGCCAACTCTGCGGGAACAGGCGCCCCAGCTGGTGCTGGAAACAAGGCCTGTGCTGTCTGATGCCTCCCTGGCCCTGGGGCCAAGTCTGGGGCCTCCAGCCAGAGAGGAAGTCCTCATGAGAGGCAGGACTCTTCTAGGGGAGGTGCGGGGGGCCCACCCGCCCTGCACACTAACGCACCCGCTGTGCTTTCACGGCACACAACACGGTGTGACACGGCACCGCCCCTTTTCCTGCTGCTCCCTCACAGGCGGGTTGTGGAACCCGATAGTAAGGGCAGCCCTGGCGCGGCTGCTGAGGGTCGGCTAGCAGGGGTGGGTGGAGACGGTCTGGGCCCAGGTCGGTGACCAGTGGGTTGTGGGAGCTTCACAGCTCAGGCTGGGCAGCCCCACCAGGCCCGGGCAGCCTCGTGCAATGGCTACTGCCCCTTGGCACCACGGAGCACCCTTGGGGACCTGGGAGGGCTGCTGACTCCCGACTTCGGTGAGGAGGTGGGAGCAGCCCCAGGGCCTTCCTTCCCAGCAGGACACAGTGGCCATGGGGGAACCGGGGCTGCCTCTGCCTCCAGGCCCCAGCACCTCACTCCCTTAAAGGCTATGACATTGACAGGGTAGGGGGAACCCCAAGAGAGGGCCTGACCTACGGCCACTCTGCCTCCCATTTGCTTGGGATCCTGTAACCATGGAGTCTCGGTGCAAGGGCCGCCCAGGTACCCGGGCTTCAGGCCTAAGCAGAAGCTCAACCCAGGGCCTTCCTACAGGCCCAATCCTGCAGCTGCCTGGACCTGGCAGGGCGCCCTGACTGTGGCACTCACCATCCAGGTTGTTCAGGGACATGACGACATCCAGGTCGGCACCCAGGATTTTGCCCAGCTGATTGACGAGGGCAGAGTCGTTGGCTGGGTACACAGCCACGTGGTCCCCAGATTCATACCTGGAGGGAGATGCCAGGCTCGGGAGGGCGGAAGGCCGGCCCTGCCCCGGGTCAGGAGGCCCAGAGTGAGGGTTCAGGGGGTGACGGCGGCAGCTGGTACCTGATTTTGGAGTCCGAAATGTCCAATTCCAGGTGCATGAGGTGGCGCTCGGTCCCCTGGTTCAGCTTCCGGTTGGTGGTGACTGCAGCCAGGAATGGATTCTTGGCATCAAAGGGGCTGGGTGGGGAGGAGAGAAGCGCAGTGAGCTGCCAGGGCTTGAATCTGAGTCTCTGTCCCCAAGGACCCTTCTGGTTGCACAAAGCACAGGGAATCTCAAGAGATCTCCACGAAGAAATCTCACCGGTTACATCAAGGGCTCTCCCAGCCCGATCCAATGCAGTTCTCTTTCTTTTTGAGACTGAGTCTCGCTCTGTCGCCCAGGCTGGAGTGCAGTGGCATAATCTCGGCTCACTGCAACCTCCACCTCCCAGGTTCAAGTGATTCTCCTGCCTAAGCCTCCTGAGCAGCTGGAATTACAGGCGTGCGCCACCACGCCTGGCTAATTTTTATATTTTTACTAGAGACGGGGTTTCACCATGTTGGCCAGGCTGGTATCGAACTCTAGACCTCAAGTAACCCGCCTCGGCCTCCCAAAGTGCTGGGATTACATGTGTGAGCCACCTCGCCTGGCCCCAATGCAGTTCTCTCTACAGTCCCACCACGTGGGCAGAGCTGGGTCATCAGTGTCTCCATTTCCAAATGTGGAAACTGAGGCTGGCCCTTAAAAGAACTGTGAGACCCAAGCTGACGGTGCCACAGGCTGGAAGGTGGCTGGGTCTCCATATGAGGGGCATAGCTTCCCCACCCCCATATGTCCTGGACTACACCGTGGACGAGACAGAAATCTGCACTCCGGAAAGCCACTGAAATGCGGGGCTTCCTGCTCCAGCCAGGCTGGGGCAGGCCTACAGAAAGCAGGGCAGCTGGTGTTGGATGCAGTGGCACGGACTTCCCTGGGTGGCTCAGGCAGGAATCTGGCCAGCACCCAGGGGTCATCAAGGGCACAGAGGAACGCTAGGTTTTCCCCAAGTCTATCTATGGAGACAGATTCTAAGAAAATGAGCCCAGCTGCCAAAGAGGATCGTAGCCACAGAGCCCAGTGCGCTGTGTCCTTGTTGAGAAGTGGGACGCGCCCTGCGGCCCTGGGCAGTGTAGAGTAAGGTGGCTAAGTGAGCTCAGTACAAACTGGGCGAGTGCCAGTCTTCCGGAGCCGGGCCCTGGACAGGCACTGCGTCAGGGCATGGAGCAGCTGCCTGGCTCTCGGGCAGTTCCCCTCTCTGCTCTGGGCCTCATGCCCTCCCTGTGTAGGGACACTCACACCCACTCGTGGCACGGGGTCTGGTGAGAAGGGCCCTGCGGGGATATGGGGATACACGGCAGACTGAGTCTGGGATGCACCAGCGGCCATAGAGCCGTCTGCCCCAAGCCACATTCCCTCCACTCACGGCTTCTGGTTCTCGTAGCTCTTCAGCCGGCCCATCTCCCCCACGTACACCTTGGCCGCGTCTATGTCAGTGTGGACCACAAGCTCGTACTGGCGAATGCTGGAAGGGGAAGACCGAGGGTGAGGCTGGGAAGCAGCAGGGGTCAGTCCTGAGAGGGAGGGGCTGGACTACAGGGGAGATGGCGCATGGCCTTCGGGGCAAGGGCCCAGGTACATACGACAGGAGGCGGGGGAGCCCCTGCTGCAGATGCGCAAGGAGGGCAGGCGAGGGAGCAAGGAGGGAGGTGGCATGGAGCTGCCGGGGGTCAGGCGCCCAGAAGCCGGGGCAGGGTTGGACAGGCTTCCGAGAGATTCTGGGAGAAGGTAAAGAAAGCCCGGGCAGCACCCAGGGGCCATCGAGGGCACAGAGAGGAACGCTGTTTTTGGCCAAGTCTATGGAGACAGATTTTAAGGAAATGAACCCCTCTGCCAAAGTTGAACCTAGCCTCAGAGCCCGACGCACTGTGTCCTTGTCGACAGGTGGGGTGCGCCCCGCTGCCCCAGGGCAGTGCAGAGCAAGGTGGCAGAGTGAGTCCTTGGCTGGGACCAAGGTCCCTCCTCGACCTCGCTGCGACCCACTGCCAGCCCCCATTCCAGGGTGGCCGCCCTTGGCACAGGACCCGCCCAGCCCACCCACCGGTGGCACCTGCGGGCCCTCGCTCACCTGGACTCCTCGCCAGTGGCTTCCACCCCAAAGTGCTCGCACACGGCCGGCCAGAACTGCTCTCTCCAGGTGATGAAGTCCTCCTCCAAGCTGGGCCGAGGAGAGGAGTGGGGAACGGCTCAGGGCAGGCCGATGTGGCAACAATACCTGGTGCCAGGCACGCCCCGTCCCCAAAGCTCAGGACTGGGCGCCCAGTGACATGAACCCAGAGCATCAGGAAGGCTCCAGGGAGTTGGACAAGCCGAAAAGCAACACCGGCAGGGGCAGGGCAGAGGCGGGAGAGCCCCTTCCCTGTGTGGGAGGTGCGTG
This sequence comes from Theropithecus gelada, assembly GCF_003255815.1. Classification (NCBI taxonomy): domain Eukaryota; kingdom Metazoa; phylum Chordata; class Mammalia; order Primates; family Cercopithecidae; genus Theropithecus; species Theropithecus gelada. Next base: position 10,224,428 of record NC_037670.1, on the reverse strand, counting down.
TCGCTGAGTCTCAGCTGACACAAGGGTGTGCGTGCCCCTCACGTTCCACGGCCCTTGCCTAGGCCCACAGCGCTGATCAGGGTGGCAGGGTGGGCACTCACTTCCCATCGTCGTCGCCCAAGCCCAGCTCAAAGATGCGCTGGGCGCCGAGCTGCTCCAGCCGCTTGTCCACGTACTTGCCCATGGCATTGAAGTGCTCGTAGGTTTTGTTCCCAAGACCAAACACCTGTGTGGACACAGGGGCCACTCTGAGGCCTGGCCCTCGGCCTGACCAGCGGGAGGTGCCATGGGGGCGGGGTGGGAGGCCCCACAGCGCCGGCTGAGCTGCTGGGAACACCTGCAGGCCTCCATCCCATCAGGCGCCTTGCACTGTGAGGAACACTGGGCCACTGAAGAGGCTTCGTTTGGGTGACCTGCAGCCCACAGCCTGCCCCGTCCACCGCCAGCCTCAACCCACGGGGAAGTGGAGGCAGCCCACCCTCCCCACTGGCTGGGACTCCAGCTCCCCTAGCCCAGCCAAGTCTCAGTCGTCCGGCCAGAACCCTCTTGCCTTTAGTCTCCAGCACCCAGTGTCCCCTGGAGCTGAGGACAGGGAGGGGACACTCTCATAGTGCTGGGGTCCAGGGCAGAGGAGAGGGTCTCACGAGTGGCCTGCCCTGGCTGCTGAGAACAGGGTGGGGGTCTGGAGGGCTGCCTTTCAGACACGAGGATCCGGAGGCACCGCAGGCCACCGGGAGCCCACAGCAGTATTTGGGTGACTCACCGCAAACTTGACCCCAGAGAGATCCACGTCTGTCTCCTGGAGCCAGTCGTAGAAGTCCTGGGCATTGTCGGTGGGGTCCCCCTCGCCGTAGGTGGCCATGCAGAAAACCACCAGGGCGTTGTCGATCTCCGGCAGGCTGCTCAGGTCAGCCTGCAGAGATAGGGGCAGGACCATGCCCCGGCTATGACTGAGCCTGCTCAAGGTTCAACCCGCACCAGACGGGGAAGGCCAGGTCCTGCCCAGGGTGGTGCCAGGCCAGGGATGTCCGGGTGTCATGGGATCGGAAAGAAGGAATGACACAGAGGGTGGGGCATGGGCATGGGCATCTGTGTCAGGTGGGCAGGACAAGGCCACCTGTGTTGGGCTGGAGTGGAGAGGATGTGTTTCTAGAGGAAAGTGAAGTTTGCCACAAAAGAGCCACCAGAACGTGGCCTCCTGTGCTGATGCAGGTCTGGGGTCACCCTGGGAACTTCATCATTCCAGGGCTCCCAAGCACCACATGGCCCTGGTGCTCACTGATAATCTAAATTGTTCATCAACTTGAAATGCAGCCTGGAGATGGCTGTGCGGTGGTGCCCGTCACCAAGACCCCGGAGGAGGGGGGAGTGGAGCAGCTGGGGAGGGTGGGTTTGGTTTGGGAGATGTGGTGGCAACAAGGAGGGCAGCTGGCGCTCCGGGGAGGGCCGGTCCTGGGGAAAGGACGCCTGGCGTGTGGCTGCAGCTGCAGGAATGGCCCTTCCTTCAGTTAGCCCGGGCAGGGATGGCAGTGACCCTCACAGGAAGGCAACTTCCAAGGACGTCTTCCCAGGACCCCACTCCCTGCCAGTGTCCCCCTGCTGAGGGGCGCCCTACAGACCGGCCCCCGTCTGGGGCCGGCCCGCGGTGGCAGCTTACCAAGTCATACTCCTCGGGGTCCGCTGACATGCCTCGCATCCCATAGCGGTGGGCGTCCTTGGACAGGCGGTTGGCAAACTCCTCTGCAGTCCCCGTCTGGGAGCCGTAGAACACGATGATGTTCCTCCCCTAAGGAAGGCAGATGCAGGGTTGGTGAGGGCCACAGACCTCAGCCACGGCTCCGGTGGACACCCACTGGGCAAGCCGGGCAGGCCTGGCAGGCGGGGGCCCTCCAGGCTGCCCTCTTTCCTCCCTGGCTTTGAGTCCCTTCTAAGTTCCTCTGGGACTCGCTTCTCACTGTCACAGCCACTGTGGCAAAGGAGGGCAAAGGTCACCAACGCAATCTCACACGCGGCTGCTCAAGATCACATGTCTGACATTTTCATGACACGGGAAAAAACAAAGTTAAAAAGGGTAACCAATGTATAGCCCTTATTTGTGGGGGAATGCTTCCAGGACCTCCCATAGATATTTAAATCCAAGGATGCGGCCGGGTGTGGTGGCTCACACCTGTAATTCCAGCACTTTGCGAGGCCGAGGTGGGTGGATCACCTGAGGTTAGGAGACCAGCCTGACCAACACGGTGAAACCCTGTCTCTCCTAAAAATACAAAAATTAGATGGGCATGGTGGCATGCACCTGTAATCCCAGTTACTAGGGAGGCTGAGGCAGGAGAACAACTTGAACCCAGGAGGTGGAGGTTGCAGTGAACTGAGATCGCGCCACTGCACTCCAGCCTGGGTGGCAGCAAGACTCCGCCTCCGGTAGCTCACGCCTATAATCCCAGCACTTTGGGAGGCCGAGGCAGGTGGATCACCTGAGGTTGGGAGTTCGAGACCAGCCTGACCAATATGGAGAAAAACCTGTCTCTACTAAAAATACAAAATTAGCCAGGCATGGTGGCGCATGCCTGTAATCCCAGCTACTTGGGAGGTTGAGGCAGGAGAATCGCTTGAACCTGAGAGGCGGAGGTTATGGTGAGCCGAGATGGCGCCATTGCACTCTAGCCTGGGCAACAAGAGCGAAACTCCATCTCAAAAAAAAAAAAAAAGAAACAAATTGAAGGATGCTCAAGTCCCTGCTATAAAATGATGTATTTCTGTGTAACCTACACAAATCCTCCCACATACTTTAAGTCATCTCTACTTATTAATATAATATCTAATGTAATGTAAATTCTCTGTAAATAGTTGTTACGCTGTATTGTTTAGGGAACAGTAACATGACAGTATGTGTTCAGGACAGACACAACCATACATTTTTTCTCCAAATATTTTCAATCTGCAGTTGAATTCATGAACTCAGAACTCAGATATGCATGGCTGGCTGTACAATCCAATTGTGTTATATAAATAATAGACACGTATATCAAAACATACATATATATTTTCTTTCTATACCCATAGGCACAAAGAAAACAGACTGGCAAGAAATAAACCGAAAGTCCCTAAAATGGGGAGTTCTGGGAGTGTTTTCTGGTTAATTATAATACATATTTATTATAAAATTTTAGACAACAGGGAAAGGTCCTGGGGCTGGCTCACATACTCGTCAGTCCACCCTCCTCCTACAGCAGCTGTTGAAAAGCCTGAAATCCTGTTCCCCAGAGCCCCTTGGGGCTGGAGTCGCAGCCAATTCGGTCCAGCCAATTGGACATGCTTTGCAAGATCTGAAGGGTGGAAGGGAGGCAAAGGCTTCCTGGCCCCTCATGCAAATGTGAGGTTCTCTGCAGCAGTGCCTGGTCTTCAGTGCCTGAAGTATTTCTTTCACTTTTTCTTTTCTTTTCTTTTCTTTTCTTTTGAGATGAAGTTGCGCTCTGTGGCCCAGGCTGGAGTGCAATGGCATGATTTCAGCTCACTGCAACCTCTGCCTCCTGGGTTCAAGCAATTCTCATGCCTCAGCCTCCCGAGTAGCTGGGATTACAGGCGCCCACCACTACGCCTGGCTAATTTTTTTGAATTTTTAGTAGAGACTGGGTTTCACCATGTTGGCCAGGCTGGTCTCAAACTCCTGACCTCAGGTGATCCGCCCACCTCGGCCTCCCAAAATGCTGGGATTACAGGCATGAGCCACTGCACCTGGCCACCTGAGGTATTTCTAATAGTTTTGGTAGCCAGACTGCAAGTTCCTACTCCTGGCTACTGGCTTATGTGGTGTTCAGAGGCAGCTGTAGAAGTAGCTTCTTATCCCGGATCACAGCTACACGTGGTGTATCCTGAACTCAACAGTTTCAGGCTGGATTCGAAGGGAGCAGTTACCTCGCAGGTCACTTCTGTTATATCTTAGAGACCAACCTGAAACCTGCTCCTTCAGCCCCTCCAGTAACCTGGAAGCACCCCCTTCCCTGTGTGAAATCCCTTCTAGATTAAAATGCCTAAAGCGGTCTCTAGTTTCCACACTGAATCCCACCTCATATAAAACAAAACGTATGGGGCTGGGTGCAGCAGCTCACTTCTGTAATCCTAGTACTTTGGGAGGCTAAGGTAGCAGCATGACTTGAGCCCAGGAGTTTGAGCCCAGCCTGGGCAACATGGCAAAACTCTGTCTCTACTAAAAATACAAAAAAAGTATCTGGCTGTGGTGCCTATGATTCTAGCTACTTGGGAGGCTGAGGTGGGAGGATCACTTGAGCCTGGGAGGTTGAGGCTGCAGTGAGCTGTGATCGAGCCACTGCACTCCAGCCTGGGTGACAGGAGTGAGACTGAGTCTCAAAACCACCGCCAAAAAAACCTTATGGATTACAATAAATGTTCTTATACTTTTTAAAGTTCCTGAATTTTCTACAAGTCATTGTTAATTCATTAAAAGGATTTTTTTTTTTCTCCTTGAGATGGAGTTTCGTTCTTGTCACCCAGGCTGGAGTGCAGTGATGGGATCTCAGCTTACTGCAACCTCTGCCTCCTGGGTTCAAGCGATTCTCCTGCCTCAGCCTCCAGAGTAGCTGGGATTACAGGTACCCGCCACCATGCCTGGCTAGGGTTTTGTATTTTCAGTAGAGACAGTGTTTCACCATGTTGGCCAGGCTGGTCTCAAAACTCCTGACCTCAGGTGATCCACCCGCCTCGGCCTCCCAAAGTGGGGAAATACAGACGTGAGCCACTATGCCCAGCCAAAAGGATTTTTTTTTTTTTTTTGAGACAGAGTCTTGTTCTGTTGGCCAGGCTGGAGTGCAGTGGTGCGACCTCGGCTCACTGCAACCTCCGCCTCCCGGGTTCAAGGGATTCTCCCACCTCAGCCTCCCGAGTACATGGGACTACAGGCACGTGCCACCAGGCCCGGCTGATTTTTGTATTTTTAGTAGAGACAGGGTTTTGCCCAAAAGAATATTTTAAAATAATCACTGTAAAAATAATAGAAGAGAAAGTGCTTATGATGATCAGGTTAAGAGAACAAAAGATGACCTAAGATAGCAGCTAAATATTTACAGTAGCATCAAAATATATAAAATACCTAGAAATAAACTTTATAAGAGATGTGTCAGAGGCTACTGAACGACACACGAAGGACTCATGCCAATGGAAAGGCACCCTGGTTGTGGACAGGGAGTCTCGACCCATAGAAATGGCAGCTCTACTTATGTCACTAGAGAAATGTGGCATGATGTAATAGAAATCTGAAGCAGCCGGGTGCCGTGGCTCACACCTGTGTAATCCCAGTACTCTGGGAAGTCACACCAGGAGTACTGCTTAAGCCCAGGAGTTTGAGCTCAGCCTGGGCAACATAGTGAGACCTAGTCTCTACCAAAAAAAAAAAAAAAAAATCTGAACAGCTCTTTTTTCCTCAACAAATTGATCCTAAAAGTCGTGGAAAAATAAGTAAGAATCCATACACTGAAATATTATTTGGCAATAAAAAGGAAGTACTAATATATGCTACAGCGTGGGTGAACTTTGAACACAACGTGCCCAGTGAAAAGAATCCAGAGACCCAGCTTGGCTAACATGGTGAAACCCCGTCTCTACTAAAAATATAAAAATCAGCCAGGTGCGGTGGGGGCACCTGTAATCCCAGCTACTCGGGAGGCTGAGGCAGGAGAATTGCTTGAACCCGGGAGGTGGAGGTTGCAGTGAGCCGAGATTGTGCCACTGCACTCCAGCCTGGGCGACAGAGCGAGACTCCATCTCAAAAAGAAAAGAAGAAACCCAGAAACAAAAAGCCACATATTGTGTGATTCCTTTAAATGAAATGTCCAGCATAGGCAAATCTGTAGAGACAGAAAGCAGATAATGGTTGCTTGGAACTGGAGGTGGGGAACTAGGGAATGAGGAGGTGACAGCTAATGGGTATGGGGTCTCTTTTGGGGATGAAGAAAATGTTCTATCAATAAAATTGATTGGCCGGGCGCGTTGGCTCACACTTGTAATCCCAGCACTTTGGGAGGCCGAGGCGGGTGGATCACTTGAGGTGAGGAGTTTGAGACCAGCCTGACCAACATGGTGAAAACACATCTCTACTAAAACTACAAAAATTAGTTGAGCGTGGTGGCGGGCGCCTGTAATCCCAGCTACTTGGAAGGTTGAGACGGGAGAATCGCTTGAACCCAGGAGGCGGAGGTTGCAGTGAGCCGAGATCACGCCATTGCACTTTAGCCTGGGCAACAAGAACAAAACTTGATCTCCAAGAAAAAAAATAAATAAAATTGATTGTAGTGACAGCTGTACAACTCTGTGAATATCCTAAAAAACACTAAAGTATATACTTTAAAATGGGTATGTATGGTATACAAATTATATTTCAATAAAGCTGTTCCCCCCCCAGAAATAAATAGGTATGGAATAGCAGCCAGGAAAGCTGACAATAATAGCAATGGGGTGGGGAGACTGTGCCTGGCACTATTGAGTATTAAAACAGATTATAAAACTTTAATAATCAGAACAGTATGACACGATATATAAACAGATAGCCAGATCAAAGCACTTAAACAAGCAAATATGAAAATAAACCAGTATACATATTGGAATCATTATTATTATTTGACTCAGAGTGTAGCTCTGTTGCCCAGGCTTGAGTACAGTGGTCACTGCAATCTCTGCCTCCCAAGCTCAAGCTATCCTCCCACTTCAGCCTCTCAGGTACCTGGGACTATAGGCGTGCACCACTGTGTCCCGCTAATTTTTCTAGTTTTTGTGGAGATGAGGTTTCACCAATGTTGCCCAGGCTGGTCTCAAACTCCTGGGCTCAAGCGATCTGCCCACCTCAGCCTCCCAAAGTGTTGGGATTACAGGCGTGAGCCACTGTGCCCAGCCCAGGAATTAAGCATATGATAAAGCTGGCATTTCAAAACAGTGGGGGGAAGATGGACTCTATTACATGGTGTTTAGACAGCTACGAAAAATGTAGAGTTGGATTCATACCTCACATCTTACATCAGGATAAATTCCCAATAGATCAGATTTTAAATTTTGAATATGAAAAACGAACCCTAAAAGTACTAGAAGAAAATATACAGGAATATCTTTATCTCTTTAGCATGGGGGAAGAAAGAATCATACAGTTGACTACGTAACATCTACACAGCAAAACAAATAAAAATGCGATCAGCTAAGTTGAAAGACAAACTTTCTTTTTTAAGAGATGGAATCTCACTAAAAGACAAACTATTTAACGGGCAAGATATTTTCAACTTGTATCACAGACAAGAGGCTCTCTCCCTAATAATTTCAAGGAGAAAGATCAATTCCAACAGAAAAATGGGCAAAAGATGTGAAGAGAGAATCTATTTAAAAAAAAAAAAAAAGGCCGGGCGCGGTGGCTCAAGCCTGTAATCCCAGCACTTTGGGAGGCCGAGACGGGCGGATCACGAGGTCAGGAGATCGAGACCATCCTGGCTAACACGGTGAAACCCCGTCTCTACTAAAAAATACAAAAAACTAGCCGGGCGAAGTGGCGGGCGCCTGTGGTCCCAGCTACTCGGGAGGCTGAGGCAGGAGAATGGCGTGAACCCGGGAGGCGGAGCTTGCAGTGAACTGAGACCCGGCCACCGCACTCCAGCCTGGGCGACAGAGCCAGACTCAGTCTCAAAAAAAAAAAAAAAAAAAAAAAAGGCTGGGCATGGTGGTTCAGGCCTGTAATTCCAGCACTTTGCGAGGCCAAGTTGGGTGGATCACCTGAGGTCAGCAGTTTGAGACCAGCCTGGCCAACATGGCAAAACCCTGTCTCTACTAAAAATACAAAAATCAGCCAGGCATGGTGGCACATACCTGTAACCCCAGCTACTCGGGACGCTGGGGCAGGAGAATTGCTTGAACCCGGGAGGTGGAGACTGCAGTGAGCCAAGATCACGTCACTGCACTCCAGCCTGGACAACAAAGCGAGACCCTGTCTCACAAAAACAAAACAAAACACAACACAACAAAACAAAACAAAACAAAAAAAAGATGGGTGAAAATCTACTGAATCTCATTCATAAAAATGTAAATTACAGCTATACTGAGATTTTTTTTTTTTTTAAACCTAGAAAACTGGCAAAAATCTAAACTTTAATAACAAACTGTTGGCAAGGCTGTGGGGAACAGTTTTCTCACACATTGCTATTCTTGAGCGCGTGCCATGGTGTGACTCCTACGGGGACGATTTGTAGCTTCTATCACGATTGCAAACGCATCTACCTTCCGATTCAGCAATTCCACTTCTGGAACTGCTTTGTATTTGCAAATGTGCAAACCGAGCCACAAATTCACAGCAGCATTGTTGGTAAGAGCCAAAGAGTAGACACAGCCCCAGTGCCCATCTTTAACAGGACAGGGTTAAATGCATTACAGTGAATCCAGACGACCATAAAATGGAATCACAGTACAGCTAAAATGATGACGGCCGTATCTTTGTATTGATATGGAAGGATCTTTGAAACATATTAAGTTGTGTTTTTTTTTTTTTTAAAGCAAGGTTGGCTGGGCGCAGTGGCTCACGCCTGTAATCCCAGCACTCTGGGAGGCCGAGGCGGGCGGATCACGAGGTCAGCAGTTCGAGACCAGCCTGGCCAACATGGTGAAACCCCATCTCTACTAAAAATACAAAAATTAGCCAGGCCTGGTGGCAGGCACCTGTAACCCCAGCTACTCCAGAGGCTGAGGCGGGAGAATCACTTGAACTGAGGAGGTGGAGCTTGCAGTGAGCCAAGACTGTGCTATTGCACTCCAGCTTGGGTGACAGAGCAAGACTCAGTCTCAAAAAAAAAAAAAAAAAAAAAAAAGCAAGATCTGGAACAGTGCACGTCGTATGCCACATTTTGTGTTTTAAGAAAAGTGTAGGCTGGATGCGATGGCTCATGCCTGTAATCCCAGCACTTTGGGAAGCAGAGGCAGAAGGATTGCTTGAGACTAGGAGTTCAAGACCAGCTGGGCAACATACTGAGAACCTGTTCCTATGAAGAATAAATTAAAAACTTAGCTGGGCGTGGTGGTGTGCACCTGTAGTCCCAGCTACTTGGGAGGCTGTGGTAGGAGGATTGCTTGAGTCCAGGAGTTTGAGGCTGCAGTGAGCTATGATGGTGCCACTGTACTCCAGCCTGGGCAATACAGTGAGACCCTGTCTCTAAAATAAAGCTTTTTTAAATTAAAAAATAAGAAAAGTGAAAATAAGAGTCTCTGTTTTACTTGTATATTCATATAGGAACTCTAGAAGGATCCATAAATAATAAGAACAGTGGGGATGAATGGGTGGCAGAGGTGAGCTTTCCACTGAAGAGTAGATGTTTTTATTTTAACCATGTAAATGTAGTACTGATGCCTAAAATTAAATACTTAGATTGGCCGGGTGCAGTGGCTCAGGCCTGTAATCCCAGCACTTTGGGAGGCTGAGGCGGGCGGATCACCTAAGGTCAGGAGTTCAAGACCAGTCTGGCCAATGTGGTGAAATCCCATCTTTACTAAAAATACAAAAATTAGCCAGGCGTGGTGGCGCGCACCTGTAATCCCAGCTACTCGGGAGGCTGAGGCACGAGAATGGCTTGAACCCAGGAGGTGGAGGTTGCAGTGAGCCAAGATTGCGCCACTTGACTCCAGGCTGGGCGACAGAGCAAGATTCTGTCTCCAAAAAAAAAAAAAAAAAAAAGTAACAAAAACAAAGCAGAGATAAAATGGCAGTGGTGCCATGACCACAGCTATGTGAGATTTACCTCTGCTCTTGGATAGGCTGGGACCGGACGGGAGAAGGGCAGCTTCATGAGTTAGAGGGAGGGTCTGTTCTTAGACTGGTTTGTTCAAAAAGTAAACATTCAAGAAAATTAACTGTCCCAGCAACAGCAGAGCTGCTTCAGGGCTTTGGTTAGGAAGAATGACTCCCAAGTGAGCCAGGCTGCATTTCTGCTCCTGGCCCCCGGACCTCTTCTGTGCGGTGATGCCAGGTGTCTACTCAACCTGCCTACGTGCCCGCTGGGGCGGAGGCTTCCTGAGAAGAGTAAAGGCATGCAGGAAACTCACCGTTTTCTTCATCTTTTCCACGAAGCTGCTCTCTCTGACAGAGCTGGTCCTGCAAGACAAAAGTGTGCAATGAGTGTGGGAGGCAGGTGTCGTGTGACACGGTGTCATGGGATGTGGGTGTCCTTATATGCAGGTTTCACGGGATGCTGTGGCAGCACAGCAAGGGGACATTCCAGCTGTGTCCCGTGCTACTCCCCAGGGGCTACGCCAGCAGCTGGCCTCTAGACCAGCACCAGGGCTCCCAGACCTCCCGCACCAGCTCACCCTTCCCATTTCCCCTACAGTAAAGCCTCTTGCGACACCAGTGCTTTGCAAAGCCAAGACCTCTCCGGCACCCAGATAGATATGGGCTTGTTTCCCTCAAGGAAGAGCCAAGGTTTCCACTTCCCTCTTCCTCCCCACCCACAGCCCAGGTCCCCATGGCCTGACCTCGCCTCCACCTTCCACCTCTTCACCTCTTCCTTCTCCGGCCCCTGCCTCACACATCTGCCACTGCCCTGCTCCGCTCTTCAACAGCTCCCATGACCCACGGGATCCAGGCACACGAGTCCCCTCAGAGTCTGTCTCCAGCGTCACCTGCCACTCCCCTCCACAAATCATGCTTGAGGCACGGATTCACACCCCCTCCCCGCATGGTGGCCTCAGAATCCTGTGCACGCCAGCGCTTCTACCCAGAGCCTTCCTGCCACACTCCCCTCACCTGGCTGACTCCCGCTCTGCCCAAAAGGTCCTGCACAGGGGTCAGCTCCCCTGGGATTCAAAGACCCCCTTCGCTTCCCCTGCACTGGGGCCACATTTCATTTTTCCCTTCTCTGCATTCCTAACCTGGGTCGGCCCCCTCTAGAGGGCAGCCTGGTGCCCGCCAGCCTCAGGATCAGGCTGGGGTGACACAATCCTCTGTCCACTTCTGGCCTTCCACCCCTGCACCATCCCCTCCCCGCCCCATTTTCCGTTCTTCTGTTTCCTCCTGACCCTTGCCCCAAGTCTGCAGGGCCATAGGAACAAGCCCAGTTCCCCTTGCTCAGGACTTTCAAGCTGAATGAGGTTAAAACCCTGGCCGAATACAGCAAGGTGGGAAACACCTTTCTCTGGGTGGCAAATCTTTAGGATATTTGAAATATGGCCATTCTGAATCAAGTGACAAGCTGGAAGACAAAAATACATTTTTGTATTTAAAATGACATTTTTGGTCGGGCGTAGTGACTCATGTGTGTAATTCCAGCACTTTGGGAGGTCGAGGCGGGCGGATCACTTGAGTCAGGAGTTTGAGACCAGCCTGGCCAACATGGCAAAACCCCGTCTCTACTAAAAAATACAAACATTAGCCGGGTGTGGTGGCGCGCACCTGTAATCCCACCTACTCAGGAGGCTGAGGCAGGAGAATCACCTGAACCAGGGAGGTGGAGGTTGCAGTGAGCCAAGATCGCGCCACTGTACTCCAGCCTAGGCAGCAGAGTGAGACTGTGTCTCTAAAATAAAATAAAATAAAGTAAAATAAAATTTTAAAAAAATGCCATTAAAGGAAGGAAAGGCAAGCCACAGTGTGGCAGAGGATATCTGTAATGTACTTACATGTGGGCAAAAGACTTTGATTGACAAGGTAAGAAAGCCCTACAAATCAATGGGAGAAAGACAAACCCTCCATCAGAAAAACTATCAAAAGACTTGAAGAGGCATTTTCTTTTTCTTTTTTTGAGATGGAGTCTTTTTCTGTCGCCCAGGCTGGAGTGCAGTGGCACGATCTTAGCTCACTGCAACCTCCAAGAAGAGGCATTTTCTTAAAGAGAGCATCCAAGAACCTGGCTCAGTGGCTGGCGTTTGTAATGCCAGCACTTCGGGAAACCAAGGTGGGAGGATCACTTGAGGCCAGTTTGAGACCAGCCTGGGTAAAACAGCAATACTCTATCTCTAAAAAAAAAAATTTTTTTTTAAACTTAGCCAGGTGTGGTGGTCTGTGCCTGTGGTTCCAGCTACTCAGGAGGCTGAGGTGGGGAGAGCTTGAACCTGGGTGTTTGAAGCTGCAGTGGGCGATGATCTCAACACTGTGTGACCATATGACCGTGTGGTGTGATGATAGCTCACTGCAGCTTCAAACATCAGGGTTCCAGCCCGGGAGACAGAGTGAGACCCTGTCAATCAACCAACCAATCGATACAAATAAATAGAAACGGTACATGTGGGGCTTGACTGACTGATTTTGAAGGCTCCAACAATAAGGATAATTAGAATAGCTAAACCTGAGTAAGGAGGCCCTGGCGGAGCAGATATTCTAAACAAGGCGACAGTGGCCGATTCTGCACACCCCTCCTGCAGTGGCCCGGCCCCATTTCCTGCCTCTCTGGGCTGCAGGAAGCTGCTCACATTTCCACGCGACTCCCTGGGCCTACAAGGTCCTTCCTGTGACCCCCTTCCCACCTTTTACTCATCCTTTACCACAGAACTTAACTTTCCTCTCCGAGAGGCCGTCCCTGGCCCTCATGCAGCAACGCTACCTATCACCGTCTTCGCTGTGGCACACACACCGGTCGGCCAAGGCACTTTACTCTGTGCATTCCCATGGCTTAACTGGAGGCCTGGGTTGAGTAACCTCGGGGAGGTGTCCGTGTGTCCCTGCCATGAGCGCAACGCCTGGTACATGGCACAGGACACTGTGTCTCCTCCTAGGGTGACCAGCCCTGAGTTCTCTGTCCAGCACGAGGCTCACAGGGGCAGACTAAGAGGCTGTTGAAGGCACTTCTCACTCCCTAGCCAACTCTGAGGTCTGATCTGGCATCAGCTGAAAAGCAACCCCTATCTCTACTCAAAGGACAGATGCTTCCACGGAAGTTCCGTCTCCAACAAGGTGGATCTGAAGATTTGCTGAAGAAAAGGACAAGAGGCAAACCCTGGTGCCCCGTGAGTGCCAGGTGGCTCTCCCTGTACTTGCGGGTAATGCATGCCAGCCTGGGGGGGGCACGGGAGGCCCTGTGCCAGGCACCGAGGGCATGAGACTAGAACAAGACAACCTGTGACTTCACAGGCCCAGTCCTCCAGCCAGGGGAAGCCAGGCTCTGAGGAGGATCCCAGCAAGATGGGAAGAGCCACGTGGCAGGGCAGACCTGGCTTTAAATCCTGGCTCTGACACTAGACGGGCACAGGACTGCACAGGCCCCGCCCCTCTCATGCCCACACTATTATTAAAGTGCTGCATCTGGTCTCTGCAGCCTCCCCGGTGCCTGACTGGGGAACTTGGTTAACACCCAATAGAAAAAAGGGCATTCCTGGAAGGCGATCAGTCTGTGATTTCAAAGACATCCATGGCACAAAGTGGCATGTGCTAAGACCACACAGATGTGTGGAGGAGGGCTTCCACGTGACCTGACGCAGTTGGACAAAGCAGAACGCCAGGCTGGCTGGCTCTGGGAGTGGAGAGGGGAGCCTCTGGGCTGGAACGTCAGAGTGGACAACGTGTACCAGCCCGCTCTGCCCCAAAGCAAGGGTTCGCCTAGAAGTGTGAGCGGTCCAGCGGGGAAAAGGGAACCCAAGGAGATGGAGGAGGACCTGTGCCTCTGGGTCACTGGTGCAACACAGAACAATTTCTTTAAGTTCCTGCTGGTTAAACGCATCCTGCTGGGGAGGGTGCCAGGAAACTCCCTTGCCAACCCAAGGCCCTGCTGGGGGGCTCCGAGAAGCAGAGTTCCCGGGCTTTGCCCGAGGGGGCCCACACTGGACTGCTCTGAACGGGCTCTATTCCATCGGAGGACTTCAGCCCTGGATTTGCATGGGGGACCTGATTATTTATAGGCGGAGAAGAGGGTGCATGAGGCTTTCCTGGTCTCCAGTCCAAATTCCTTCCTTTGGAAGCAGAGAAATGCAGCGTGCAAGTCCTGTACCAGAGAAGCCACCAGTGCACAGGCAGGGCTGAGCCCCTCGCCACAGACAGGGACAACAACCCCGGGAATGGCTGACTTTGCTGTTAACTCCAGGCGGCAACATCTTCAGGCCTCCAGCGTGTCCCCGCCAGGAGGAAGCCCCCGCACTAGAGTGAGGGTGTGGGCATCCCCTGGCCAAGGGGCATCAGGGCAGTCTGCTGCCAGGGACAGTGTCAGGAACTGACCTTCTCGGAGCGCGCTCCTCAGGTGGAGACGAGTACGTGCACCCCATGGCTTCTCACTCTCAGCTCCAGGACTTACGGAAAAAGGAGGCCTACAGCTCTCTCCTGGACACCAGCAGGGGTCAGCGGATGGAAAGTTCAGCCCTGTACATCCCTTGTTCTGTGCTGGTGGGGAAAAGGTGCCTGGGCCTGTGGCCTCAAAGTGCTCCTGGACACCCCAAAGTCCTCTCGGAATCTCCCCGAGCTCCTGCCTGCGTCTGCCCCCACGAGCCCGAGAACTCTGCAACATCTGGAGCCCCAGCAGGCAGGACTCAGGACTCCAGACTGAAGCCTCCCATGAGCCCCTGCGCCGGGCACACACCCCTCCTCCTTCTGTATGGACCGAGGGAAGGAGAAAACCTTTCCAACCCCGACTCGGGTCTCCTTGGTAACTGTTTATATCAGAGCCCTTCTCCCCACGCCCTCCCCCTTTCCCATTTTAAAAAAAAAGAAAAAAAGGAAGTCATGTCTGCGGAACAAAGCTCTTCTAGACTCTAGAAGGCAGCCTGCAGGTTGCTATGGCAGGGCTGCTCTCCATAAAGGAAGTCACACTGATCCTGCTGCCAGGGCACCACACAATCACATTAAATTAGATCTGGTCCCCGTCTTCCCCCACACAAAAGAACTGCAGGAAAACAGAGCCTAAGACCCTGGGTCCGCATCAGCAGGGAGCATCCTGTGTGCCGTGAAAGACACACCTTCCCCTCCCATCAGGGCAGTCAGGGAAATGCCTGGCAAGGTGGGCTCCGTTCGCGGTGGCGATGTTCTGTCTTGGGGAGCACCCTTCCGAGGTTCCTGAGTGCAAACAGCCCATCTGAAAGCCCAAGGCTTGGCGGGGTGCAGTGGTTCACGCCGGTACAGCACTTTGGGAGGCCAAGGTGGGTGGACACCACAGCTCAGGTGTTTGAGGCCAGCCTGGGCAACATGGCGAAACAGCCTGTCTACCAAAAATTCAAAAATTAGCCGGGTGTAGTGGTGCGCACCTGTGGTCCCAGCTACTTGGGAGGCCGAGGTAGGAGGATCACTTGAGCCTAGGAGGTGAAGGTTGCAGTGAGCCAAGACTGTGCCACTGCACTCCAACCTGGGTGACAGAGTGAGACCCTGTCTCAAAAAAACCAGACAGACAAAACCAGAAAGCCCAAGGCTCCAGTGGTGGAGGTAGCAGCTGTGCCCGGCCTGGAGCAGAGACCACGTGGCTCCAGAATGGAGCATGAATGGTTCCAATTAGGGCTCTCCACGCCTAAATTGGGAGCAGGAGTCTTTCTGGGTTCAGGATCAGAAGTCGGCTGCAGTCCACCGCATGGGGAAGATGAGGGAGGGCGGGAAAAGCACTGAGTCACTTGGACCGAGATGAACCAAGATGTGCAGTTCATTTTGTTCCCGTCCCAGGCGAGGCTGAGGGAACGTTTCTGGAAACAGCAAATCCGGTTGGATTTTCTGCACAGTGGACTCGATTTCTCCTGAGACTGTCCCCTGCCCTTAGCAACACATGGGGAAGCTACTTTGGACCAGCTCTTTCAGAGCCCAGCGTCTAGTGCCACGTTCTCCAGGCTCCAGGGTCACAGGTGCCCACAGCGAGAAGGGGTGACGGCTAAGGCACAGAGGCATGATGGCAGCAGAGTTGGGGGCAGCCTACTCGTGGCAGGACGGAGAGTGGGCTCCGCTAGGCGGGCCCAGATTTCTTGACCTTCTGAGCCTTGTGGCACGGGGTTAATGGTTTGAAACGCCAGCCTTTGGTGAAAACAGAAAGTAATTTGCTGGAGCTTAGATAGAAGCCAGCAGCTGTCTCTGCGGACAGGGGCACTGATGAACGCGTGGGGAGGGCAGCTGCCGGAGACAGCCGGCTGCAGGCAGTGGGAGGCGAAAGCAGGTGTGAGTGGCCACAGGTCAGAGACAAAAGGGGAAGGGAATGACTTCTTACTGAGTGCCTACTGTATGCTGGCTAGCATTCAAGAAGCTTTCTATTTTACTTTATTTAATCCTCACCACCCCGTGCAGTGGGCAAGGGTTTCTATCCACTTTGACAGGGCAGTGAGGCTGGGGGTGAAGCAGTAATTCAACTCCGGGTCTGTGAAAGCTCCAGAGTACAGCGGCCCAGCGCCCGGGGTTCCTGTCTGCTCCCCCAGTCAGGTGCACCTCCCCCCGCTCTACCCCGTCTCCAGTGCGCCCCGGGCATGTTGAGGGAGTGCATCTCACAGCCCTTCCCAAGGATCCTATGGCCGTGTCCTCAGGACGCTCTAAGGCTCTGGTGGGCTGCTGCTCCCTTGTTCCCCCCAACCACGTCCTCCAACATGTGTTCACATCAGGACTCCGTGAGCAAGTCTGTGAGGCTCAGAAAGCCTGCTGTGCTGTTCCACACACGCAAAAGCCCTGATGCTCTTCTGACGACCTCAGCAGTGACCCTGAGCCAGGGGTGGCCAGGACTACGGCTACTTTTCCAGAGACAGAGAAGAGAAACTGAGGGTTATTCAGTCCATCAGTGATAGAGAGAAAAGGCCACACTCTCAAACAGTAAGATGATCTGCTCTGGCACAAAGTGGCTCTGCTCTTGTGTGCAATCAAAGGGGATGGAAAGGAGGAGTGGGCTGGGGTGGCCATGACAAGAGCCAGGGGTCCGAGGGAGCAAAAGCGTGGTGCAGGAAGCCCCAGGCTGGAATCCCAGCTCTCATGTGCTAACATCAGCCTTGGCCAGGTCACTCACCCTCTCCTCAGATCAGCACTGCCATTTGTAAAATGGGGATAAGAACATTACCTCTGATGGGTGATGAGGGTCCCAGAATTGTTTTCAAAAGCCCTGGCTTGGAGCCCTTTCTCACATCCATTGACACCTACATTTGCGCTCGGCTCTCCATCTGTGACATGCAGCCCTGGTCAATTTCTGCCAGACTGAGGCCAGCAGCCTCCTAGCCCACCTTCCTGCTTCCAAGTCAGCTCCCTCCACTCCAGCTCCAAATGGCGCTTCATGGGGCCACCGCTCTCCAGACACCGCCCTCCTACACAGGTTTCCCCAACCCCCCTGTAGCGTCATCCACATATATCATTTTTTTAAATTGATTTTTTTAGTTTTTCTAGAGATTGGGTTCGCTCCATTGCCCACGCTGGAGTGCACTGGTGTGACCATAGCTCACTGCAGCCTCCAACTCCTGGGTTCAAGCAATCCTCCCACCTCAGCCTCCCAAAGGGCTGAGATGACGGGTCCACACCACCATGCCCAGCTCATTTTTAAATGTTTTTTTAAGTTTTGTAGAGTCGAGGTCTTGCTATGTTGCCCAAGCTGGCCTTGACCTCCAGGCTTCAAGCGATCCTCTCACCTCAGCCTCCCAAATAGCTGGGATTACAGGTGTAAGCCACCACACCCAGCTAAGATATGTATATCAACACATCACACTGCATACTTTAAACTTACATAATTTTAAATCTATGTCTAAAATTTTTATTTGTCAATTATGTCATTTTAAAGCTGGGAAAAATAAAATTTACAAAGAAAAATGCTGGCCGGGTGTGGTGGCTCACGCCTGTAATCTCAGCACTTTGGGAGGCTGAGGCAGGTGGGTCACCTGAGGTCAGGAGTTCAAGATCAGCCTGGCCAACATGGTGAAACCTCGTCTCTACTAAAAATATAAAAATTAGCCGGGTGTGGTGGCAGGCACCTGTAATCCCAGCTACTCAGGAGGCTGAGGCAGGGGAATTGCTTGAACCCGGGAGGCAGAGGTTGCAGTGAGCCGAGATTGTGCCATTGCACTCCAGCCTGGGGGACATAAGCGAGACTTCATCTCAAAGAGAAAAAAAAGAAAAAAATGCTTAGGCTGGGAGCGGTGCTCATGCCTGTAATCCCAACACTTTGGGAGGCTGAGGTGGGTGGATCACTTGAGATCAGGAGTTCGAGACCAGCCTGGTCAACATGGTGAAACCCCATCTCTAGTCAAAATACAAAAATCAGCTGGGCATGGTGGCAGGCACCTGTACTCCCAGCTACTCGGGAAGCTGGGGCAGGAGAATCACTTGGACCCAGGAGGCAGAGGTTGCAGTGAGCCAAGACTGCGCCACTGCACTCCAGCCTGGGCCACAGAGTAAGAATCCATCTCAAAAAAAAAAAAAAAAAAAAAAAAAGAAACAAAAAGAAAAAAACTTAGATGCTCTGAAAAATACATATAATTTTTGTCATTTATACCTCAATAAAGCTGGGGAAAAAATCCATACACCTTGGAAGGTCCCAAGGCCCTCTAAGATGCTCTCCTGTGTCTGCTCCCTCTGTGACCCGACTTCCTTGGTGACCCCAACACCTTTTATGACCTCTGACCCCCCACGACCCAACTCCCTTGGTGACCTGTGCCTGGGCTCCACCAGCACGTGGCTCCCTCAGAGCAGCCGTGTGTGTCCTCGCCTCCCAGCCTCTGCACAGGCAGCTCTCCCCCAGCCTCCTACTTGGCCTCCCAGGCTCCTGTGGGGGCATCTCATCCCTGACACACCCCCAGTGGCGGGTGCCCCTCCTCTGCATTCCCACTACCCCCAGGCCGGTAGAGCATGTGTCCCACCGTGCCATCCACAGCTCCCCCTCCTGCACCCAGACAGGGCCCAGTGAAGTCAGGAGGTCAGACGCCATGTGCTCTGCAAGGCAGTTCCTGACAGCCCGTGTCTGGAGTTTCAAGCATTTGTCAGAGTGACAGAAACCACCCCTGTCGCATCAGGGACCATGAAAGGAAGGAGAGGAGGTGAGGCCCCTTTGGAGGTCAGGTGGCAGCAGAAAACCCAGAGCTGTGCTTGCAGAAGTGGCGGAAATATCCTGACCCATGTCCTGGCCGTTCCCACAGCAGCGGGAGGCAGCGGGCCCCCTGCACCGTCTACTCTCGAGGCCACAGGCTTCCCCTCATGCTTTCCTCTTTGTCAGTCTCATTTGTGTTTCTCTTTTCATGCTCGGTGGAGCCAAGGACCTCACTACAGAGAAAGTGACCCTGAACTGGATGTGACAAGACCCCTGGATCCACGTCCCACCTGCCGGCACTCAGGAGATGAAAAATAGACACATGTGATGCTGGCAGCCCTGACCCCCAGCTCTCCCGGGCTTTCTGTCAAGAGCAGGCCCCAAAAGGAAGGTCACTCAGGAAAACGAGCTCTTTTGTGGCTTTTCAAAAGCAATCTCCAGGGGGACGTCATTAGGAAAATCCAGATTGTGGGAAACAGTGATACAAATGTTTCAAAGAAGAAACGGGATGGAAGAGAAGCTTAGGAATGGAAAGGGATCTGACGTGTCGCTAAGGAGAAACCTCTGGCACAGCAGCCTGTGGCGCTATCATTCCATTTACGTGATGCTTTGGAAAAGGTGAAGCTACAGAGACAGAAATAAGATTGGCAGTTGCCAGAGGCTGATTACCAGGTGGAGGAGAATGATTGCAAAGAGGTAGGACAGGAACGTTTTGGAGTGATGAAATGTTCTAGATCTCGAATGTGACACTTATTATAGAATCACATACATCTGTCAAGACTCACGAAATTGTGCACTTAAAAAGGAAAATTTTGGCCCAGCGCAGTGGCTCATGCCTGTAATCCTAATCCTAGCACTTTGGGAGGCTGAGGCAAGAGGATCGCTTGAACTCAGACGTTCAAGACCAGCCTGGGCAACGTAGTGAGACCTTGTCTCTACTAAAATTAAAAAGAAAAATTAGCCAAGTGTGGTGGCACATGCCTGTAGCCCCACCTACTCAGGGGGCCGAGATGAGACGATCCCCTTGAGCCTGGGAGGCAGAGGCTGTAGTGAGCCCTGATCACACCACTGCACTCCAGCCTAGGTGACAGAGCAAGACCCTGTCTCAAAAAAAGGTGGGGAGGGGGACATCTTACTGTATGTAAATTATACCGTAATATACCTGACCTCTCCCAAAAGAAAAATTTATTAATCAACTGCGGGGTATAGGTCTTGTTTAGATCCTGAATTAAACAAACAAAAACTGTTAAAATCAAACATTGATCAGTCAATCAGGGAACTATGAATAAATGTTGTCTGGGTATGTAACGATGCTGAAGAATTACTGTTGACTTGCAAGGTGTGAAGATGGCACTGTGTTATGTTCAGAAAGGAGAATCCTTAAAGTTTACTTTTTTTTTTGAGACAGGGTCTCGCTCTGCCATCCAGGCTGGAGTGCAGTGGCACAATCATGGCTCACTGCAGCCTCAACCTCCTGGGCTCAAGTGATCCTCCCACCTCAGCCTTCTGAGTAACTGGAACCACAGGCATAAGCCACCACACTTGGCTAATATTTGTATTTTTTTGGTAAAGATGGGGTCTTGCTATGTTGTCCAGGCTGATCTCGAACACTTGGCTTCAAGTGATTCTCCTGCCTCGGCCTCCCAAAGTGCTGGGATTATAGGCGTGAGCTGCCATGCCCCGTGAGTCCTTGAATTTTAGAGGACTGAAATATTTCCTGATGAAATATGACATTTGGGGATTGCACTAAAATAATCCAGGACAGGTGCGGCAGAGGGGGCAACGGAAAGAAACAAGACTGGCAAGGAGTGGGCAGTTATGAAAACTGGGGGCTGGAGGCATATGGGGTCCACGCTCCTGTGACCTACACTCTGGTGTCTGAAATGTTCCATAAGAAGGTTTATTTTTCTTCAAAGCACTCTCGCGTTCCAGGAGCAAAGCAAAGGTGCAGGGGGTGCTGCAGAGCTTCTCAGGGCCAGTGGAGGCAACATGAGCACAGCAGCCTGAGCTGGCCGGAGGGTCAGGGTGAACGCAGCGCACAGGCCTCGTGCAGAACACGGCTGCTGCTCAGCTGCCCCACACCTGGTGGGCATCACCGTGGGTCCAGTATGATCAGATCCTCTGATTTTTTTTTTTTTTTTTTTTTAAAGAGAACCTTAAGCTTGTGTTTTTTTTTTTTTTTTTCTTTTTTTTTTTTTTTTTTTTTTGGTCTCACTCTGTTGCCCAGGCTGGAGTGCAGCAGCATGATCTCAGCTTACCACAACCTCCACCTCCTGGATTCAAGAGAGTACCCTGCCTCAGCCTCCTGAGTAGCTGGGATTACAGGCACGCGCCACCATGCCCAGCTAATTTTTGTATTTTTTGTAGAGACAGGGTTTTGCCATGTTGGCCAGGCTGGTCTCGAACTCCTGGCCTCATGTGATCCACCTGCCTCGGCCTCCCAAACTGCTGGGATTACAGACATGAGCCACCACGCCAGGCCTGACATTGCCACACCTTTAAATGTTCTAATTAAAATATATTTTAAAAAAATACTGTGTAAGCCAACCCCAGCCTGGAGGCCACGGGTTTCCCTAGAGTCAGTCACACATACAGATTTAGCCTTGGTTAATTCAACGGCCATTCTCTGAGGAGCTTCCCTCCGACAGGCGGCCCTGCAGTAAGCTAGGGACCCAGACAGAAATGGGACGCTCTCTGCGTCATAGGAGGCAAAAATACAAATTCCATCACCAAGAGGGCACGCCATGCGGTGTTGCTCCACACGGGTGAGCAAAGCTGCTGGGCCCACAGGAGCCCTGGATCCTGTGGGACTTTGGATCCTACCCAGTGAGTGATCTCAGAACTTTGCGAGGCTGAGGCAGGGAGACTGCTTGAGGCCAGGAGGTTAAGACCCAGCCTAGGCAACAGAGCGAGACCCTGTCTTTAAAAAAAAAAAAAAATTAGGCCGGGAGCAGTGGCTCACGCCTGTGATCCCAGCACTATGGGACGCCGAGGTGGGCGGATCATGAGGTCAGGAAATCGAGACCACCCTGGCTAACATGGTGAAACCCCATCTCTACTAAAAATACAAAAAATTAGCCGCGTGTGGTGGCGGGCGTCTGTAGTCCCAGCTACCTGGGAGGCTGAGGCAGGAGAATGGCGTGAACCTGGGAGGCGGGGCTTGCAGTGAGTTGAGATTGTGCCACTGCACTCCAGCCCGAGTGAGACTCTGTCTCAAAAAAAAAAAAAAAAAAAAATTAGCCGGGCACAGTGGCATGTGCCTGTCCTCCCAGCTATTCAGGAGGCTGAGCATTCCCTAGGGCTCCCTTAGGGCATGAGCTGCCCCAGTGTGAAATGCTCTGTTCAGAGATGCAACCTGAGTAAGTGGGAGGGGACATGAAAGAGTCATTCATCATCATCATTATTATTATTACTGAGATGGGGTCTTGCTGTGTTGCCTAGGCTGGAGTGCAGTGGTGTGACCTCAGCACTCTGCAGCCTTGGCATCCCAGGCTCAGGTGATCCTCCCACCTCAGCCTCCTGAGTAGCTGGGACTACAGGAGTATGCTACCATGCCTGGCTTTTTTTTTTTTTTTTTTCCTGAGACGGAGTCTCGCCCTGTTGCCCAGGCTGGAGTGCAGTGGCGCGATCTCAGCTCACTGCAAGCTCCGCCTCCCGGGTTCACGCCATTCTCCTGCCTCAGCCTCCCAAGTAGCTGGGATTGCAGGCACCCGCCACCACGCCGGGCTAATTTTTTGTATTTTTTAGTAGAGACGGGGTTTCACCGGGTTAGCCAGGATGGTCTCGATCTGTTGACCTCGTGACCCGCCCACCTCGGCCTCCCAAAGTGCTGGGATTACAGGCATGAGCCACCGCGCCTGGCTATGCCTGGCTAATTTTTGTATTTTTTTCATAGAGACAGGGTTTCGCCATGTTGCCGGGCTGATCTTGGAACTCCTGGGCTCAAAGCAATCCACCTGCCTCCGCCTCCTAAAGTGTGGGGATTCCAGGAGTGACCCATCACACCTGGCAGAAAGAGCCATTTATTATCATTACTACTACTATTATTATGAAAAAGAACTTGTTGCTCATCACCACTCCTCTCTAACAAGTCGTTAATTGCTGTTACAAACAGTCCAAAAGACCTCCCGGGAGGGATAAAACAATGTTCATGGAATAGAAGGCTCAATATTATAGGATGTCAACTCTTCCTATATTAATCTACAGATTCAATCCGATTCCAACAAAAATCCCACCAAGTGTTTTTTTTTTTAAATGTGTTTGGCCCGGTACGGTGGTTCACACCTGTAATCCCAGCACTCTGGGAGGCCCAGGTGGACAGATCACTTGGGGTCAGGAGTTTGAGACTAGCCTGGCCAACGTGGTGAAACTCCATCTCTACTAAAAATACAAAAATTAGCCGGGCATCGTGGTGGGTGCTTGTAATCCCAGCAACCTGGGAGGCTGAAGCAAGAGAATTGCTTGAGCCCCGGAGGCTGAGGTTGCAGTGAACTGATTATCACGCCACTGCACTCCAGCCTGGGTGATGGGGTGAGACCCTGTCTCTAAAACAAAATAAATAAATGCCAATTCTAGAGGCCACCAGAAATCATGGTGAAAATTCCTGATACAGCCCTGGACCACATACTTTCCCCATGCTAAGCCCTATCACTCCCCACAGTTCTGTTGCTATAAATCACCTGTGCTCACTGAAATACAGGTAGCCAGGGACACTGATATGGGATTTAGGGTAGGAGGTCTAGGCTTGAGGCCTGGCTGTATCAGTTAGGTGACCTTCCTGAGCCTAAGTTTTCTCATATTTTTTATAGAGACAGGGTCTTGCTATGTTGCCCAGGCTGGTCTCGAACTCCTGGGCTTAAGCAATCCTCCTGCCTTGACCTCCCAAAGAGCTGGGATCACAAGCGTGAACCACTACATCCAACTTCCTGCTTTGTAAAATAACATCTATAGGCTGAATGTCCCTAATCTAAAAGTCTGAAATCTGAAACTTTTTGAGCATCAACATGATCCTCAAAGGGAAGAATCTTCGGAGCATTTCAGATTTTCAAATGAGAAATGCTCAGCTGGTGAGCATAATGCAAACATTCCAAAGTCCCAACTCTGAAACACTTCTGGCCACAAGCACTTCAGATAAGGAATACTCTCCTTATGGGTAATTAACAAACCAACACTATCCTTTTTATTGTTTATTGTAGAGATGGGGTCTCCCTATGTTGCTCAGGCTGGTCTTGAACTCCTGGCTCAAGCGATCTTTGTGCCTCAGCCTCCCAAAGCACTGGGATTACAGGCGTAAACCACCATGCCAGGCCTATTAACACTATCTTAGGAGACTAACACTATCTTAGGAGGCCTATTAACACTAAATTAGGAGCAGCATGGCAAAGTAGAGAAAACATGGCTTGTGGAGCTTGCCGACTTCATTCAAAAGCCAACTCCGCTGTGACTTAGAAGTTAGGTGGCCTTGGGCAAACTCCGTAATCCCTGGCACTTCGGTTTCTTCATCCGCAAATGGGCTGTTAATGACTTCATGGAAGGGCTCTTGTAAGATTAGAGATGATATTAATAAAAAGGTTAAAAATAATAACACACAGCCAGGCACGGTGGCTCATACCTATAATCCCAACACTTTGGGAGGCTGAGGTAGGCAGACTGCTTGAGCCTGGGAGTTGCAGACCAGCCTGGGCAACATGGTCAGATGCCCATTTGTACAAAAATTACAAAAATTAGCCAAGCGTGGTGGTGCACGCCTGTAGTCCCAGCTGCTTGGGAGGCCAAAGTGGGAGGATCTCTTGAGCCTGGGAGGTGGAGGTTGCAGTGAGCCGAGATCATGCCAGTGTATTCCAGCCTGAACGACAGATTGAGACCCTGCCTCAAAAAAATAAAAATAAATAGTAACAATCAATAACATCTGAGAGCCTACTACGCACCAGGAACTGAACAAAGAGCTCTATGATTGATTAACTCAGTTTTCACAGCCTTATGAGGTAAGTACTATCACTACGTCCAGCTTACAGTTGGGGACACAGACTTGGAAAGATGAAGTCACCTGGCCAATGTCAGATGGCTAATGTGGGAGAGTCAGGACTCAACCTCAGTCACCCAACTTCAGGGTCCACAATTTAGCCATGGTACTAGAAATATTTCTCTTGTACAGTGTACAGGTAAAAGCCCTGGCCACAGCAGGTATCCAGTGTGATTTAATGAGGGAAGAGAAAAGACTCTGGAAACTTCAGACCTCCACACACATAAGGTTAGAAGATCATGATGAGGTGGAGGGAACGGAGTTTCAGCATCCTGGTGAAGAGAAACAGTGAGAATCAACAAAATACAAGTGCTCTGGAACCCCACAGCTCCCACAGTCTATGGGTTTTACTTCAAGTTCATCTTATAAGGCCAGGGAGGTGATGTGAGAACAGATGAGCTATGAGAGGAATGTTGCCTCCCTTGGTGGCAGCTCCGCAGGCTCCCAGGGCCCACCCATGTCCTCACTCACGGTGGGGGCGCAGAACTTCCATTTTACAGATAAGGGAACGAGGGCCAGTTCAGGAGCTGGGTCCTGGACCCTGGTCTCTTTATCTTGAGTACTATGTTTTTCTTTTTTTTTTTTTTTAATCGAAAGTACTATTCCACACCAGGAATGCACCGTGTACCAGCCCTGGACAAGATGGGCTGGATTCCAGCTGATCTGCCCTTCCTATCTCAGGCCCTCTGCTCTGAAGTCCTTTCAGCATCAGGGTGTGGCTCTACCTTTAAGAACCTGCCCAACACCCCTCCTGCAGGACACAGTCCAATCCCCACACCAGAGGGAATTCCTTCTCTCTTAGGGCTGGCAAAGCCTGTCTCTCCAGCCTGGCCCTGCAACCTCCCAGGCATCTGGCCCCGGGCACGTCCCATAACCCCTCTGAGAGCAGAAATGAGGCAACCCAGCTGCCTAACGCACGGCGCTGTTGCAAGGAGGCCCTGATTAGACAATGTAGGATAAAGCAGTTCACAAGGCATTTCTAAAAAGTATGTTGTGGCCAGGCGCGGTAGCTCACGCCTATAATCCCAGCACTTTGGGAGGCAGAGGCAGGCGGCTCACCTGAGGTTGGCAGTTTGAGACCAGCCTGGCCAACATGGTGAACCCCATCTCTACTAAAAATACAAAAATTAGCCGGGCGTGGTGGCTTGTGCCTGTAGTCCCAGGTACTCGGGAGACTGAGGCACGAGAACCCAGGAGGTGGAGGTTGCAGTGAGCCGAGACTGAGCCACTGCACTCCAGCCTGGGTGACAACAGCAAAAGTCCGTCTCAAAAAAAAAAGTATGTTGCAACACCCTCATTTTCCAGCTTCCTTAACGTAAATGCCAACTCTGTGGTCCTTATCGTGCCCGTCATAGTGCCTGGCATAAAATACAATCAATGCAAACACTACACAGCTCCTATCCCTCAGGGACAGTGCTAGGTGAGTTTACAAACTCTTCCTCATTTAAGACAAAAGCCCCACGAGACTGGGACTACTGCCTCCATTTGGCAGATGAGGAAACTGAGGCAGAATGAGGGTAAGGTCTTGCCCAGGGTTCACCCACCACTAGAGTGTAAGCTTGATGAAGACAGCATTCATGTATTTTCTTCACAGCTGCGGCCACACGCCTTAAGATAGTGTCTGCGACACGCAGGTAGGACCTTAGGAAGTATTTGCTCAGTAAGTCAATGATGGAGATAAGATTGAACTCAGTTTTTTTATTGCTGTTGTTTGTTTTTTTGAGATGGACTCTGTCTCCCAGGCTGGAGTGCAGTGGTGCATTCTTTGCTCACTGCAACCTCTGCCTCCTGGGTTCAAGCGATTCTCCTGCCTCAGCTTCCCTAGTAGCTGGAATTACAGGTGTGCACCACCACGCCCAGCTAGTTTTTGTATTTTTGGTAGAGATGGGGTTTCGCCATGTTGGCCAGGCTGGTCTCGAACTCCTGACCTCAGGTGATTTCTCCCACCTCAGCCTCCCAATGTGCTGGAATTACAGACGTGAGCCACTGAGCCTGGCCCTGAACCCAGTTTTTAAAGATGTAAAACTAATTCCCTGTCCATGGTATAAGAATTGTGTTGCGTGAATATCTGCTTTACTGTGTGAAGGCTGTAAGTATTCTGGCGGGAAGGGCTGACACCCAGCTTGGAATAGGGAATTGGGATTTGATGTGAGCTGCATGCTTCACCATGCCCAGCCTTGGAGAATGACTTTTCCATGTGGCTTGTTCCTCCCAAGACAGTCACAGCCTTGGACTGGAGCTGACATGACAGACGAACCCCACTGGTGTCAGCACCAGCCCGGGATGGTCCTGGGGTGCAAGCTAAGGCTGCAGCTGGGACTGGGTCCCCTGCAGACAGACAGAATGAAAGGGGTTCTGGTCTGAGAATGGCTTCCAATCCTGCGCCTGAAGACCTGCCCCTTGCCAAATCCAGGGAGTCCCTGAATGCAGCAGGCCCGTGCCCCTGGAGTTCCCTCAGCCCAGACCTGACCTGGCAGGTCCCCACTCAAACCTGGCCACAGGCCTCTGCAGTCTGAGACTGGTGTTAAACACAGCCAAGCGTAACCACAGGAAGTGATTGTGGCTGCAGGACCCTAAAGTCTGGAGAATGACTTTTCCGTGTGGCTTATGGAAATCAATGTTGGAGACACAGGGATGCAGTCACTTAGGCAGACCTTCGGTATCATTTTTTCCTATCGACATACCATCTGTACTATTATTTCCTTAACGTTTTTCTTTTAACGAATCCATCTTTTTCACTTATTCTTAAAAGGAAGCTTCATGAAAAGTTTAAAAGAGCAACAAAATAAGGCCTGTCCAGAGATTTTGTGCTCATTAGCACACCGCGTTCCAGGTGGCTATAGCCTTAAAAGACTTTAAAATGTCAATTCTAGGTTGGGTACTGTGGCTCATGCCTGTAATCCCAACACTTTGGGAGACCGAGGTGTGCGGATCGCTTGAGTCCAGGAGTTCGAGACCAGCCTGGGCAACACGGTGAATCCCTGTCTCTATAAAAAAATATATAAAACTTGACTGGGCGTGGCGGCTCACACCTGTAATCCCAGTTACTCAGGCGGCTGAGGCAAGAGAATCACTTGAACCCGGGGAGGCAGAGGTTGCAGTGAGCTGAGATCACACCACTGAACTCCAGACTGGATGACAGAACAAGACTCTGCCTCAAAAAATAAAAAAGAAAAAAAAAATTAGCTGGGCACAGTGATGCACACCTTTAGTCCCCGCTACTTGGGGGGCTGAGGTGGGAAGATTGCCTGAGCCTGGGAGGTGGAGATTGCAGTGAACCTTGATCATGCCACTGCTATTGCACTGGGCAATACAGTGAGACCATGTCTCCAAATAAATAAATAAAAGGGAAAAAAGGGTTCCAGCTCTAGTGCTGCTATTGCTGGCTCATGACCTTGGCAGGCCCGTTAACACCCTTGAGCCCCAGGTTCTTAATCTGAAAACTGGTATCATTTTCGGAATGCTTCCTCTGAAGGTCAAATAAACAGCAGATAGAAAAGGGCCTTATATAAACCCCACATAGGAGATGATTAAGGGAGAGCTGAAGCACAATCTAGCAAGAAGGCAAAACCCAAGAGTCGCCCCAAAATGCTACAAGGAACCTTGCTTCTTTCAGCCTGAGGCCCGTGGGCAGGACACTGCTCGGAATGGTGACAGAAGAGGGACAGAGAGAGGAGGCTGAGAGGTGGCACTTACAATGTCTGAATTTTGGTGAACTCAGGGACTTCTTCTTTTTTCTTTCTAAAGAGGAACCAGTAGGTTAGGAGGCCCACGATGACTGAAAACAGAATCACGTCCGTCATGCTGAAAAGAGATACTTCTTCGGCCACCGCCTCGGACACGGTGGAGCTGGTGTCCACGTGGGAGTCCCCCATGTTGATCATGAAACTGTTAGGAGACAGAAACAGCAGACGTCAGCACAGGGGAGCAGGATGCCTGAGGCTGGCTGGGGTGCCCACCTGAATGCTGGGCCTCATGCCCCTGGGGCTGCAGAAAATGGTCACTGCACTGGGTAGGAGGAGCGGCTCACTAAGCCAGGTTCCTGCCAAGACAGCCACAGCCTTGGACTGAGGCTGACACAACAGACGGCCCCCAGTGGTGTCAGCACCAGCCCAGCGTGGTCCTGGGGTGCAAGCTAAGGCTGCCGCTGGGACTGAGTCCCCAGTAGACAGACAGAATGATAGCCACTGACTCAGTGTGCTGGAACTTCCTCCAATCCCACAAGGACACTGCACGGTGGCAGGAGGGAGTCCATGCGAGACAGGACCACTTTGCAGCAAACCCTTTCCCCAACTGTGTGGCTGGCTGGGGTTGCCCTAAATCCTGCGTGCTCCAAAAGTCTCCAGGCCTGGCCCTTGAGTGGTTCCTGATATTCACGAGCCTTGGACTATCCTGCCTGGCAAGAGTGTCTCTGTGTTCCTAAGACCTTGGGCTATGAAGACAGTTCCTGTTAACAATGAGATGTCTGGTGAATGCCCGCTTTCCTATGCCTGGGTGTCTTTTTTTGTTTGTCTTTTTTAAGAGACAGAGTCTTGCTCTGTCACCCAGGCTGGAGTGCAGTGGTGCAACCACAGCTCACTGTAGCCTCAAACTCCTGGGCTCAAGTGATCCTCTCAGCCTTCCAAGTAGAACTTCTATGATTACTGGGGTGCGCCACTGCATTCATTTTTAAATTTTTTTCCTACTGACAGGGGCTTGCTATAACTCAAACTCCTGGGCTCAAGTGGTTCCCCTGGTTCGGCCTCCCAAAGCACTGGGATTACAGGCATGAGGCCCTGTGCCTGGGGTTTCGAATCGCGCTGTATCGGTCCGATGTCTGTGGGTACTGGAGATGGAATAAGTAAGCCTTCGGACCCAGACGCTCCACGCCTACACAACTGACCCACCAATAAAAACCCCGGAAACCTTGGCTTGGGTGACCTTCCGTAGGTTGTCAGTTCTTCACAGGTGCTCTCACACATCGTTGCTGGGAGAATTAAGTGTGACCAGCAATGATGGAAACTCGTGTGTGACCACCTGGACACTCACGCCTGGCCTCTCCTGGACTCTGCCTTATGTGCCCTTGACCTTTCCTGATTTTAATTTGCATCATTTTGCTGTAATAAACTGTCATCGTAGGCAAAAAGCTTTCCTGAGTTCCGTGAGTCCTGGTGAATCACTGAATCAGAGGCGGTCTTGGGGAACCCCCATGTCACCAGCCTAGTTCCCTCGAAAGATGCTCAACTGGTCCTTCCACCACCGACACCTGATAGGCAGATCTGACATGAGTCAACAAAGGTCCAAGTGAGAGTCCCTGAAACAGCAGCTTCGGCTGCTTACCGAGGAGGCTGGGTTCAGCCCTGAAGTTCACATCATTCCATTTTGCAATCACGGAGATGACCGACTGGGTTTCTTTCACCACAAGCAAAGCACCCAGACTCAATCAGGAAAGCCTGAGTCATGTGTCAGCAATTAGGCAATGAAAGACCATGTTCTAGCTGACTGCCAATGGCTGTCACTGTCACCAGGAAACCACAGGGCTGGTCTGCGAACCTAGGGCATCCGAGGGTTGTGGGCATCAGTCTACCCCTACACAACCTGCTGGGAACAGGCCATTGAGGACAGGCCCGTGAGCTTTGGTCTTTGCTTTCTCACTAATCTGAGATGCTTTTCCAATGGTTTGAGCTCGTCTCAATTTAGCTTTTTTCTTTCTTTTTTATTTTTTATTTTTGGGATACAGTCTCTCTCTGTCGCCCTGGCTGGAGTGCAATGGCGCCATCTCAACTCACGGCAACCTCCACCTCCCGGGTTCAAGCGATTCTCTTGCCTCAGCCTCCAGAGTACCTGGGACTACAGGTGCCCGCCAACACTCCTGGCTGATTTTGTATTTTTAGTAGAGATGGGGTTTCACTATGTCAGCCAGGCTGGTCTCGAACTCCTGACCTCAGGTCATCCACCCACCTCGGCCTCCCAAACTGCTGGGATTACAGGCGTGAGCCACTGTGCCTGGCCTCAATTTGGCTTTTTTGATATGACTTTTTTTTTTGGCGGGGGTGGGGGAACGGAGCCTCGCTCTGTCACCCAGGCTGGAGTGCAGTGATGCGATCTCGGCTCACTGCAACCTCCGCCTCCCGGGTTCAAGTGATTCTCCTGCCTCAGCCTCCTGAGCAGCTGGGACTACAGGCACACGCCACTGCACCCAGCTAATTTTTGTATTTTTAGCAAAGACAGAGTTTCACCATGTTGGTCAGGCTGGTCTCAAACTCCTGACCTCGTGATCCGCCTGCCTCGGCCTCCCAAAGTGCTGGGATGACAAGCATCAGCCACCGCACCTGGCCAGGTTTTTTGATACGACATTAAAGGACAAAGTGAATTCTGTTGTCCCCAGAGAAAACCATTTATATTTAATCTTATTAACACATTTAATATTTGCTTAATGCTAGTCATATCAGGATCTCTGTCAAGCTTATGAGCCACCTGTCACATTTTCATAGAACCAGACGGAGAGGCATTTAGGATCTGCTTTGACAGATTCTGGAAGGACTTGTCCCGCAGAATCATGAGGCAGCAGACACTCAGGGCCTGACTGGAACCAGTTGGGAGTGCCATGGTGACAGAGGAACTCCCCTAGCTGTCTAGCTGTTATCTATCACAAGGCAGCAGCCAAGAAAGTTGCGCTGCCTGTCCCTCACCCTCCTCCCTTCTAATTCCCCAAGTGACCGGTCCCCTCATTTTCCAGAAGAGATCTAATGCCCATGAAGTGAAGTCCTTCTCGACACAGACTCAAGCTGACTGCATAACTCATGGCAGTTTCTACTAATAAATCGATGACGCTGGGAGTGAGGTTAACGCACATCTGCACCCACGTAATCACTGCAAGAGACTCCTGACGGACGTGCCATTCCCCACACAGCGGCCAGGGGGATGCTTTACAAAGGAAGTCAGGTTGGCCAGGCACAGTGGCCCACGCCTATAACCCCAGCACTTTGGGAGGCCGAGGTGGGTGGATCACGAGGTCAGGAGATTGAGACCATCCTGGCTAACACGCTGAAACCCCATCTCTACTTACAAAAAAAAAATACAAAAAATTAGCCGGGCATGGTGGCAGGCGCATGTAGTCCCAGCTACAGGAGGGACTGTAGTCCCAGCCACAGAGGAGGGAGGCTGAGGTTGGAGAACGGTGTGAACCCAGAAGGCGGAGCTTGCAGTGAGCCAAGATCGCGCCACAGCACTCCAGCCTGGGTGACAGAGCGAGATTCTGTCTCTAAAAAAAAAAAAAAAAAAAAGATCAAAACCCTGAGATGGGCCAGGCACGGTGGCTCATGCCTGTAATCCTAGCTCTTTGGGAGGCCAAGGCAGGCAGATCACCTGAGGTCAGGAGTTTGAGACCAGCCTGGCCAACATGGTGAAACCCTGTCTCTACTAAAAATACAAAAATTAGCCAGATGCAGTGGCGCGCACCTGTAATCCCAGCTACTCAGGTGGCTGAGGCTGGAGAATCACTTGAACCTGGGAAGCGGAGGTTGCAGTGAGCTGAGATCACACCACTGCACTCCAGACTCCAGCCTGGGGAACAGAGTGAGACTCCACCTCAAAACAACAACAACAACAAAAACCCTGAAATGTCTTCACATTATACTTCATACAAAAACCTAAAGTGGCCGGGTACAGTGGCTCATGCCTGTAATCCCAGCACTTTGGGAGGCCGAGGCGGGTGGATCACGAGGTCAGGTGTTCAAGACTAGCCTGGCCAACATAGCGAAACTCTGTCTACTAAAAATACAGAAATTAGCCAGGCGTGGTGGCATGTGCCTGCAGTCCCAGCTACTTGGGGAGGCTGAGGCAGGAGAATCGCTTGAACCTGGGAGGTGGAGGTTGTAATGAGCCGCGATCATGCCACTCCTCCAGCCTGGGTGACAGAGCGAGACTCCATCTCAAAAACAACAACAAAGCCCTGAAGTCTTTACATAGCTCATAAGGCCCATTACGATCTGGCTGTTGGAAGCCACACTCCCACCACCCACATTTCTTCTTTTTTTTTTTTTTGAGACGGAGTCTGCGCTGTCTCCCAGGCTAGAGTGCAGTGGCGTAATCTCGGCTCACTGCAAGCTCCGCCTCCCGAGTTCACGCCATTCTCCTGCCTCAGCCTGCAGAGTAGCTGGGACTACAGGCGCCCGCCACCACGCCTGGCTAATGTTTTTTATTTTTTAGTGGAGATGGGGTTTCACCGTGTTGGCCAGGATGGTCTCGATCTCCTGACCTCATGACCTGCCCACCTCGGCCTCCCAAAGTGCTGGGATTACAGGTGTGAGCCACAGCGCCTGGTCTCCTACCACCCACATTTCTTACTACGCTCCCCTTCTTCACATCTTGCAGGTCACACCGGTCTCCTTCTGTTTCAGGGCCTTTGCACATGGCCATCTCGTTATTTGCAAAATTCACTCCCTCATTTAAATTTCTGCTCAGATGTCACCCACCATCTCAGAGAGACTACACCTGAGAATAGAATCTACAACTGCCCCCTGGCCACAATCCCTACCCTCTGACCCCTCAACGGAGCTTATCCCTACCTGAAATTATATTATACATTACCCCACCACTAGCTATCTCCCTGACTAGAGGGTCAGCCCTACAAGGGCAGGGACTTGGCTTAGTTCACAGACTGGCATATAAGCATTTATGTTGATTTGTTGAATAAACAAACATGTGATCAGAAGGCAAGAACCTTCTGATTTTCGGGTACCTGGATTGGCAGTGCTTGGCTTACAGACTATGGAATGCCTTTACAATCTGAAAACCACACTACAACTCCATCAGGACAGTCTGCGAGGCCGACTCTATTCCCTCCTCTTCACGCTGCCTGTCTCTAACACCTGCACTCCCAGCTTCTTTCAGCCTCTTCCCTGAGATCAGAGTCAGGACCACACAGACTCACGAAGCTAAGGAAACTAACGCGTGACACCACAGAAAGGAACAGGAGCTGCTCCTTGAGGCTGTGACTGACTCCCTGCAGCCAACAGGGTTGGCGCTTGACCCTGAGTGGCCCCCAGCCCCGACCAGCACACTGGGCACTCCCAGCGCTCAGCCTGGAGGCTCCACAGAACGAGAATGTTCCCAGCAGCTTTGACTCTGAAATATCAAACTACTTCTGAGAGAAGACAGGTGTGGCAGGAAGGACTCAGCCATCACTTTATCTAAGGCCCTGAGCTACAGATGAGGCTACAAGGGGTAAGCACCTCACCCGAGGGGCAAAACGAGAAATAGGCCCAGCTTCCCAGCGGGCTGTGCTCACCGCCCTCTACTTAGGACATGGATCTCTCTCTCACTCAGTGTGAGCTCCTGGAGGAAAGAGCAGCATCTCAGGCACCTCTGCGTCTGGCATGCGATGGGAAAGGAAGGCCTCTCAAGGAGGTTAAGCTTGGAGGAATCCCAGGATCCAAGCAGTGTACCTGGGGGCTGAGGCCACAGATGAGTCCCTGGGTTAAGAAACTTAACCATTTTCCCCTTCATGCACACACAGACACCCACCATCTCTCCAGCCCCACTGTGAGCCACTCTCCAGCTCGCACCTTTGTGGTCCTGCCCCAGAGCCTGACAGGTGTCTGAGATGCTCCTCCTCTCGCAGTTCGTACTCATTCTTCAGACCTCAGCTCCACCATCACCTCCCCAGCACACACTTCCCTGGCGCAGAATCCAGTGCGCAATAACTACTCAAGGGAATGAAGGGAATCGGTGAAAGTATTATGATACATGCAACATAAAATGTGCAGGAATCAAAAACATTAAGTGCAAAGATTTAAAACACACTTTGGGGCTTGCCACGGTGGCTCACACCTATAATCCCAGCACTTTGGGAGGCTGAGGCAGGCACATCACTTGAGGTCAGGAGTTTGAGGCCAGCCTGGCCAACATGGTGAAACCCCATCTCTACTGAAAATACAAAAATTAGCCAGGCATGGTGGCGGGTGCCTGTAATTCCAGTCACTCGGGAGGCTGAGGTAGGAGAATCCCTTGAACCCGGGAGGCGGAGGTTGCAGTGAGCCAAGATCGTGCCACTTGCACTCCAGCCTGGGCAACAAAGCAAGACTCTGTCCCAATCAATCAATAAACAAATAAAATACACGTTGGGCTTCTAGTGTACCTATCTGGACAGATCCCAAATGTCCTTCGTTTGTGGAGCCCCTCTATCTCAGCAAATTTTTCACGGTATCCGTAGGCCAAAAAAATGCCTAACAGTTTCACGTATAAAGTAGTTAGGTCCGAACAATCACTGCAAACCCAGCTTCGCAAAGATGTAAAATCCTAAGAAGGAACACAGCAAGGATCTCATGTTGGAACTGTGAACTGTCCCAAGCTAGCACTTTGCATGGAGTTCAATAGAATTAAACATCTGCCGCATTTGCGAATGAGGCACTTGTGAGTTTGCTGCAGTGCCCTGGCACAGTTTGGGAGCCACTTCTGCTATACCACATACTCTGATGGGAAAACTCTGCATGTCTTGACTGACAACTCTCTTCCAGATCAGGTAGTCCCTACAGGCACTCCGAGGAGGTTCTGGAAGCCTGCGTGAGCCTTCTGCCCTGAAAGAGGCTTTAATCTCTGAGTTTCTTCTTTATACCTTCAGCAAAAGGAACAGGGGACAAGGTAGAGCTCATGTGGCCAAAGACAGTATCAGTCCAAGCAGCAAACAAGAACTAGACCAGGCTCTTGCCACACCAGCTGGCTGGGATCCCAGACACACCCCTTACCAACAGAAGGCTTTGGATGTTCTCATCTGTAAAATTAGGTACAGAGCTGGGTGTGATGGCTCACGCCTGTAATCTCAGCACTATGGGAGGCCAAGGCGAGCAGACTGCTTGAGCTCAGCAGTTCGAGACCAACCTGGGCAACATGGCAAAACCCCAGTTCTACCACAAAATACAAAAATTAGCCAGGTGTGATGGTGCGCACCTGTAGTCCCAGCTATGTGGCAGGCTGAGGTAGGAGGATCACTTGAGCCCAGGAGGTTGAGGTTGCAGTGAACCATAATCACACCACTGCACTCTAGTCTAGGCAACAGAGTGAGATCCTGTCTCAAAAAAAAAAATTAGGCACAGAAAAAGGCACATGTCAAAATACCAGCCAAACACATCTCCCCAACTCTAAATAGAGCAGATCTGACTTGATCTTTTATTATAAGTTAGGTCTCTACATAAGTTTTCATTATTAGAAAATACAACATACAGACAGAGAAAGGTAAAAACTATGCATGTATAGCTTGACCACAATTCCTTGTCAATTTCAGTAGCTGACTGATTCCTGCCAAGGTAGCAATCAAGGGCAACAGCTCCGGTCCCGCACACCACCGAGCAAGATGGACAAACAAATCAGGGGGCACACAGGCTGGGAGGCACTGGCGGGAGCCTCACCAGCTTCTGAAAGGGAGAATGACATAAGAACACAAGGGCTGTCTGAGGCCAACCGTTTGCAACACTGAACAGGTTGTCTTCCAGGAAGTATTTGCAGTTTTGCATTTGCTGTTTGCAACTTCTGGTCAGTAAACAAGATCGAGCAACCAACTCAGCACTGATACTGGCATGAGTCAGACACCCCAATCAAAGCAGTAACAAGGAAGGAAAGAGAAATAAAACATGTAATTTAGTCAGCCCTTTAGCTGACTGTCACTGTCACGTCACGGCCACCCAGACAAGACTCTGGCATCCACCTTCTGCCTGCAGGTGGAGCGGGGTCATTTGGGTTCACAAACCCCTCTGCCAAGGTTTAGTGGCTTCAAGATGAGGGAAAACCCTCATAGAACCATACCCTACTGTTGCCTGACAGCACAACCCCCAGAGACTGAGAGGTGCTCGGGGAACACTACACTCTCCAAGGTGACCTATTAAAAAGCAGTGTCCAAGAGTGACTCAAACAGATTGCTCCATAGCCAGAGTGCCCAGGAAGTTTATTATCCATACTAAGATGTTGGTGCAGATTTGTGTTTACCCTCTGTGAGGTTGTTTCTTGAATCTGTAGATTTATGTCTTTTACAAATACAGCAACTTTTCATTTATTTATTATTATTTTTTTTAAGGAGACAAGGTCTCGCTCTATCACCCAGGCTGGAGGTGTAGTAGCACAATCACAGTTCACTGCAGCCTCAACTTCCTGGGCTCAAGGGATCCTCCTGCCTCAGCCTCCCAAGTAGGTGGGACTACAGGTGTGCCTCACCACACATGGCTAATTTTTGTATTTTTAGTAGAGACAGGGTTTTGCCACATTGCCCAGTCTGGTATTGAACTCCTGGGATTCTGCCCGCCTCAGTCTCCCAAAGTGCTGGGATTATAGGAGTGAGTCACTGTGCCCGGCCACCATTATTTTTTAAATAACTTTTCAGCCTCACTCTCTTTCTCTTCTTCTCCTGGGACTTTGGTGACATGAAAGTTAGAACTTTTATTAGTCCCACAAAATCCTGAGGCTCTGTTCATTTGTTTTGTTTTGGTTTTTAGTCTAGTTTCTGTTGTTTGGGTTAGGTAATTTCTACTACTCTAACTTCAAGTTCACAGATTCTCTTCTGTCTTCTCCATTTTGCTGCGGAGTCATCCATTCAGTTTCCTATTTTGGCTATTGTATGTTTCGGTTCTAAGACATGTGTTTCATTCTTCTTTATATGTTGTTTAATTCCAACATCTGTGTCATCTTGATGCTGGTGTCTGTTGACTGTCTTTTCTCATTCAAGTTGAGAGTTCTTTGGTTCTTGGTATAGTGATTGAATTTTATTGTATCCTGGGCATTCTGAGTACTTTAAGATCCTGAATCTTATTTAAGACTATTTAATTTTAATTTTATTTTATTTTTGAGACAAGAGTCTCTATTGCCCAGGTTGGAGTGCAATTGTGTGATCTCAGCTCATTACAACCTCTGCCTCCCAGGTTCAAGTGATTCTCGTGCCTCAGCCACCAGAGTAGCTGTGATTACAGGTGCATGCCACCACACCTGGCTAATTTTTTTTTTTTTTTTTTGTATTTTTAGTAGAGACAGGGTCTCAATATGTTGCTGGGGCTGGTCTCAAACTCCCGGCCTCAAGTGATCCACCCACCTTGGCCTCCCAAAGTGTTGGGATTATAGGTGTGAGCCATTGCACCCAGCCTCTTTTGATTTTATTAAATATTCTCTGTCACCCTGCCGATAGGGAAGGAAGGTATCAATTCATTGCTGTCAGGCAAGATTCAGTCTCCCTCCTGGGCCTCCGCTGACAAACCCTAGCTTGGAGAGGGAAGAGTACTTCATTACTGCTCCCCAGATGGTCTGAACTGACACATGGGGTGGGGTTCCCTGGTTCCGCCCAGTGGTGGTGAGGTCCTGACTTGCACTGAGCCTCCTCTGATGTCACTTCCAAGGAGAGTAGTTTTCCTTGCTTCCTTGAAGAGTCAAGGTTTCCTTGGCTATTTTTTTTTAAGTTGATAATTCTCCCTCTTGCAAATTTCCCTTAAAAGATGTCGCAGGTATGAAATAAGACTGAGCCACAGGAGAAGCGCAGCCCTTTGGACTTCCCTGCAATTTCTATAGCATTTGCTCATATCTTGGAAGCATTTAGAGGAAAGCCACCAAGAGGGTTTAAGAATGCAATTCCTTGGCTCTTGATGAATCGCAAGACATTACCAATACTTTTCAGTTGTTATTTACTTGGGGAGTCAATGCCAAGTTTGAAGAATTAGCATGAAACAACTAAAAATAAGAGCATTTTCAAAGAAGCTGAGAAAAGTTTAGTACCATCTCAGGTGGAATCCACTAAGATGTGTTATAATGAATGTGGGGGGCAGAAAAAGACTTAGTTGGAGCCTACGGTTGTTCACTATTATTCACCAGCAGATACTAAGCAAAAAATTTGAATCTATTATATGTGATCAAACAAGGGAATGTCAACAGTATTTGCTCTCACAGACTTAACCTAAGTTGGTCTTAAGGATTTTTGTCAAAAATAGAAGCTGAATATCCTAACTGTTCTACCATACAGCAGCTCAGCAGCTTAGCAGTGGTAAAGTCTGGTGTGACTATTTTGAGCTCAGAGTGAATACTAAAACTTCTCTGAACAAGAATAACTGAAAAGTACTGCCCTCTTAGTCTTAAAAAAAAAAAAAAAAAAAAAAAAAGGGCTGGGCACGGTGCTGTAATCCCAGCACTTTGGGAGGCCGAGGCGGGCAGATCACAAGGTGAGGAGATCAAGACAATCCTGGTTAACACGGTGAAACCCCATCTCTACTAAAAATACAAAAAATTAGCTGGCTGTGGTGTCACGTGCCTGTAGTCCCAGCTACTCAGGAGGCTGAGGCAGGAGAATCACTTGAAACTGGGAGGCAGAGGTTGTAATGAGCTGAGATCACACCACTGCACTCCAGCCTGGGCGAGAGAGCGAGACTCCATCTCAAAAAAAAAAGAAAAAGAAAAAAGAAAAAACTGCCCTCAACCACTATTACCAAATACTAAACGACTTTGGAAATTGGCTTTTGCTGCAGACTTGATGTTTCTTAATGAGGCCAATCTAAAATTATAAGGCAAAACAGCAGTTATATGCAAAATGTATATTGTGGTAAAGTCATTTCAATGAAATTAACCTTGTATTAATCACAAGTAATGTCAATCTGCATCATACAATTCCTAGACTGTCAAGGTTAAAACAAGTGAGAAAACTTTGCACATTTTTTTGAGCTCAAACCACAGTTCTAGCCCTAGCAGCATTTTTCAGATCTTGATCTAAGTATGAAGGAAATTCCTATATTTAAAATCCATTTAACTGTACAACTGAGCAGCTCTCATCTAACTTTCAATTGGAAGTGGCTGATCTGCAATGCAATAATGCAAAAAGGCAAATATCAAGAGGGGAATCTAAAAAAAAATCCTATGAATGCTGTCTTCCAATGATGAATATGCTCCATCAAAATTTATGCTCCCTAATATAACTTGGCAGTACCTATTTGTGTGAAAAGCTATTTTCAAAGATGTCACCTATACAATCTCATTATAGATGAGCACTGACAGGTGGTATTTGCAACACATTTTGATGTTTGGGAACACTAACTGAGAACCCCAATGAACAAAATTGTTTTCCGTTTTCTGTTTTTTTGAGACTGGGTCTTGCTTTGTCACCCAGACTGCAGTGCAGTGGCACAATCACAGCTCACTCCAGCCTCAACTTTCTGGGCTCAAGTGATCCTCCCACCTCAGTCTCCACAGTAGTTGGGACTACAGGTGCACACTACCTACCATGCCCGGCTAATTTTTAAATATATTTTTGTAGAGACAGGGTTTAGCCATGTTGCCCAGGCTGGTCTCAAACTCCTGGATTCAAGCGATTCTCCCACCTCAGCCTCCAAGAGTGCTGGGATTAGAGGTGTGAGCCATTGGCACCTGGCCCAAAACTGTTATCCCTACAAAAATCATTCCATTCTTCTTATTAACAAACCTGTATTAAAAACTTACACTCAACTGTTATTAGTTATTACTTGAATTTCTTTTAAAAATATATATTTTAAAATACAGAGACAGGGTCTAAGTTGCCCAGGCTGGCCTCAAACACCTGGGCTCAAGCAATTCTCCCACCTTGGCCTCCCAAAGTGCTGGGATTACAGGTGTGAACCACTGCAACCAGCCTTATTTGAATTTCATCAACAAAAAATGTGGACACTTGTTGCCTCTCTTGTTATATATAATATCCTAGATTTTACTTCTTGGCATGCAAAGCCTAAAAAATATTTATTACCTGGCCTCTGACAGGAAATAAGTTATTAGCGCCTACTCCAGATAACTGAAGTGCACCTAGTTACTGGAGCTCTGTACTGACTGAGCAGTCTAGATGCCACAGGCTCTGGTTGTGGGAATCTGGGCAGGTTACTTGACCTCCCGGGCCTCAGGTTTCTTCTCCATAAAGCAATATGGAGCTAGTCACCAATCAAGGATCATCTTCAGCTCTAAAATTCTACACAGCTAGAGAAATACTTCCGGAATATGTGAACCATGTCCATGTTGTCTCAAGTCCCTGCAGGGTTCCTTTTGTAGTCTACTCAGCCATCGTGTCATTGTACAACATACTCAGGGCCTCAAGAGGCAGGAGAAGTTGCTTGCACCCAGAGGGAACCCAGGCTGTAGGATCTTAGGTTCCTGCATCTTTTTGGTTTGCTTGTTTTAAGAGACACGGTCTCACTCTGTCACACGGGGTGGAGAGCAGTAGCATAATCATAGTTCACTGCACCCTCATACTCCTGGCCTCAAGCCATCCTGCCACCTCAGCCTCCCAAGTAGCTGAGAGTACAGGTATGTAACACCTCACCCAGCAAATTTTTTAAAAAACTGGTGCAGTGGCTCGCGCCTGTAATCCCAACACTTTGGGAGGCCGAGGCGGGTGGATCACTTGAGGTCAGGAGCTCGAGACCAGCCTGGCCAACATTGGTGAAATCCAGTCTCTACTAAAATACAAAAATTAGCCAAGTGTGGTGACGCACCCCTGTAATTCTAGCTACTCTGGAGGCTGAGACAGGAGAATCACTTGCACCTAGGAGGTGAAGGTTGCAGTGAGCCAAGATCATGCCATTGCACTCCAGCCTGGGCAATAGAATGAGACTGTCTCGAAAAAAAAAAAAAAGAGTAAAGAGTAAAGAGGTTCTTTGAAGACTAGCATCTTCTGTATTTAAAATAATAATAATAATAAATGAAAGAAGGCTGTTGAGTAGGGCCTGTGGGGCCGTCTGATTCACAGACTTTGTGAAATCCATTCCAGAAACTGAGTTGCTTCCTGATTCTTAGATGTGCTGGAGATGTGCTCCGAAAGCCTTGCAAGCTACTGCTCTGTGTGGCTAAAGGCGCTGAGCACTCCCACCAAAGCAGGCCTGGAACTCGCACCAGGGCTCCGCTGGCCCGTGGGGCCCAAAGCACTAAGGATGCCAGGGAGGGCGAGGCAGGCAGGCTCCTAATTCCACAGAGCCTACAGTCTGGAAAAGCCTCTAAACAATGTTCAGGTACAAAAACGTCATGTCGAAGGACACGCCTCTGTCACTCTTATGTCCACGCATGCAGCAAACAGCTGAGGAGCACCTGTTGCATGCCAGGAACTGTGCTGGTTCAGGAAGGAGCGGACACGCCAACCTTGCCCCAAGGTGCTCTCCTGCTATGAGAAAGGGCAGACCTATCCCAGCAGTCATGGCTGCATGGGGAGGCCAGGTGTAGGGGAAATAGAGCTGGAAGGAAAAAGCAGCCATGACAGTCTGAAACAGTCAAGGAAGGGGCGCCCAGAGGCCAACATCCGGGCTGGATTGTGACGAATGATCAGGGTCCACTGGTCAGATTAGGGGGATGAGTGAAGCTACCGACAGAGGAAGCGTATACCAGAGCCTAGAACATGGGAAACTCGGGGTCTGGGGTAACTCAAGTGTGGTGCAATGGGATGTGTTTATATGTGGGGATGCATAGATGGCAAGTAAGAGATAAGCGTTCATTCATTCACTGAACAGGCTGGAGTCACCAAGGCTGGAGTGCAGTGGTGTGATCACAGCTTACTGCAGCCTGCAACTCCGGGGCTCAAGCAATCCTCCTGCTTCAGCCTCCTGAGTAGCCGGGACCATAGGCATGCACCACCATACCAGCTGATTTTTAAAATTTTTTTGTAGAGATGGGGTCTCACTAAGTTGCCCAGGCGGGTCTCAAACTCCTAGGCTCAAGCAATCCTCCCACCTTGGCCTCCCAAAGTGCTGGGATAACAGGTATAAGCCACCACACTCGGCCGAGATAAACTTTTAAAGGAGACATCCAGATGAGTGTGTAAGGGCCTAGGGGTCTGTATACCAGTCTAAGGTGTTTGGCCCCGGGGAAGCTGGTGAGGACAGGGCAAGGGGGTGGTGTGATCAGAACGCTGCTACAGGAAGGTAAGACTGTACAACGATGCCTGCACCCCTAATATCAACGCAGTCCCAAGGCCTTGACCCAGATGTCCTGGAGAACATTCTCCACTGAAGATGGCCAAACGCCCCCAGCTGATGGCCTTTTTCCCACACAACAGGACTTAATTTAGAAACACATGACCAGCACGCGCCCGATGCAATGACGTGAAAGAGGAAGACAGCTGCTGAGTCAGATATGTGCAAGCATGACTGGGGGGTGGGGGGGGACAGCGGGCGAACAGCGGGCATGACTCAGCACAAATTGAGCTGACCAGGCCCACAGGGGCTGATGCTGCAGCTGCAGCTCCCTGTGCCTGCTTCTAGCAGCATCTCTGGGGCCTCGGCTCCCTGGCTTGAATGCCAAGGAGGTAAGCCCACAGTTCCCCTAAGCTCCAGGGCATTGCATGGATATAATCCAGTGTCAACATTAAAAGGTGGCACAAGGTGATTTACAGGCACAAAACTCTCCATAGGAGTTCATGCTGGTTCATCCTCTTGACCATTCCCACTTTTGCCTCAATTTTTTTTTTTTTTTTTAGATGGAGTTTTGCCCTTGTTGCCCAGGCTGGAGTACAATGGCACGATCTCGGCTCACTGCAGCCTCTGCCTCCCAGGTTCAAGCAATTCTCCTGCCTCGGCCTCCAGAGTAGCTGGGATTACAGGTGCCTGCCACCAGGCCTGGCTAATTTTTGTATTTTTAGTAGAGATAGAGTTTTGCCATGCTGGCCAGGCTGGTCTCAAACTCCTGACCTCAGGTGATCTGTCTCCCTCAGTCTTCCAAAGTGCTGGGATTACAGATGTGAGCCACCAAACCCGGGCTTTTTTTTTTTTTTTTGAGACAGGGTCTGGCTCTTGTCCCCAGGCTGGAGTGCGGTGGCACAACCTCGGCTCACTGCAACCTCCGCCTCCCAGGTTCAAGCAATTCTCCCACCTCAGCCTCCCAAGTAGCTGCGATTACAGGTACCCGCCAACATGCCTGGCTAATTTTTGTATTTTTTGTAGAGACGGGGTTTCACCATGTTGTCTAAGCTAGTGTCAAACTCCTGACCTC
The DNA here is from genome assembly GCF_003255815.1 of Theropithecus gelada. NCBI lineage: Eukaryota > Metazoa > Chordata > Mammalia > Primates > Cercopithecidae > Theropithecus > Theropithecus gelada. The sequence goes on along the minus strand of NC_037670.1, from coordinate 10,180,559 downwards.
AAGTGATCCGCCTGCCTTGGCCTCCCAAGTGCTAGGATTACAGGCATGAGCCACCATGCCTGGCTGATTGCCTCAATTAATTTTGAATAAAAATATAGAAAAGAGAAACAGAGAGCGCCAGGGGTCTTGCTTTACTTTTCTCAAATTCTGGGCAGATCAGTTCTGAAGTCAGCTTCTGCCTCTAGCGCAGGGGCGACAGTCTGAAGAGATCACCTGGAGGCAATCAGAATGCTGTCCCCCCAACACCCCCTGCTCACACACGCGTGTGTTACAATCCCTATAGCAAGTCCATGGCAGCAAGCCCACAGCATGGACATTGCTACTCCCTCCTCCTTTACCGAAACGAGAATGGGATGGGCCGAAGTCAACATGGCCTCCCCAAAAGGGCATGCACACTAAGGATTCTTTAATAGAATTCCAAATGAGTTCCACATTGAACATCAAAGACGAACTGCAACAGTCAGAAAGTGGCCCTAGGGAGTAGTCCCCAACACCTGTCACAAGAGAAACAGTAGGCCAGGCACAGGGGCTCACGCCTGTAATCTCAGCACTTTGGGAGGCCAAGGCTGGAGAATTGCTGAGGCCAGAAGTTCGAGACCAGCCTGGGCAACAAAGTGAGACCCCCATCTCAAAAAAAAAAAAAATTATCCAAGTGTGGTAGCATGCACCTGTAGTCCCTACTACTCAGGAGGCTGAAGCAGGAGGATTACTTGAGCCGAGAAGTTAGAGGCCGCAGTGAGCCATGATGATTGTGCCACTGCACTCTAGCCTGGGAGAGAAAGACCCTCTCTCCAAAAAAAAAAAAAAAAAAGAAAGAAAAAGAAAAAGAAACAGTAAAGGAACTGGACAGGTTAATCCTAAGAAAAGAAGATTCAGAGGCACTTGATCCCTGTTTTAAGTGGTCAGAAAACTGCTAAAGGGAGAGGCCTGGCATTCAGAAATAGGAATAGTTACAGAGGACAGAGGTTTACATCCCCTCAAAGCAAAGACGTTCTAATAAAGGAGTCTGAACACAGAATGCGCTGTTGTGGGCGTGGCTCCCCATCATGGGAGATGTGTCACACAAGGCTGGGTCACAAAGACTTAATGACAGAAAGTGCCTGCACCCCAGGGGCCTGGGAACAGACCAACCAAATTAATGTTAATTAATCTGAGCTGGCTGATGGGTGACGATGCCTGGTGAAAAATCCCAAGTATCCGACCTGAGTTAATACTTAAATACAGATCTCTGTCTTTGAAACACACACACACACACACACACACACACACACACACACACACACGCCCCGAGCAGCCCTTGGACAAAGGCAGGAAGGAAGAAGTACCAACCCTCTCAATTAAAAAACCAGTTCCCTTTGGGAGGCTGAGACGGGCGGATCATGAGGTCAGGAGATCCAGACCATCCTGGCTAACATGGTGAAACCCTGTCTCTACTAAAAAATACAAAAAACTAGCCGGGCGAGGTGGCACGCACCTGTAGTCCCAGCTACTCGGGAGGCTGAGGCAGGAGAATGGCGTAAACCCGGGAGGCGGAGCTTGCAGGGAGCTGAGATCCAGCCACTGCACTCCAGCCTGGGTGACAGAGCAAGACTCCGTCTCAAAAAAAAAAAAAAAAAAAAAAACCAGTTCCGCCAGTCAGGCACAGTGGCTCACGCCTGTAATCCCAGCACTTTGGGAGGCTGAGGTGGGCAGCTCACCTGAGGTCAGGAGTTCGAGACCAGCCTGGCCAACATGATGAAACCCTGTCTCTACTAAAAATACAAAAATTAGCTGGGCGTGATGGTGGGTGCCTGTAGTCCCAGCTGCTTGGGAGGCTGAGGCAGGAGAATCGCTTGAACCCAGGAAGTGGAGGTTGCAGTGAGCCGAGATAGCGCCACTGCATTCCCACCTCGGCCTCCCGTAGTGCTGGGATTACAGGTGTGAGTCACCGTACCTGCCAGACAGTCGTTAATCTTAAAGCTCCCAAATAATCTCCTTTGACTCCATGTCTCACATCCAGGGCGTGCTGGTGCAAAGGGTGGGCTCCCAAGGTCCTGGGCAGCTCTGCCCTGGTGGCTTTGCAGGGTTCAACCCAAGGCTGCTCTCACAGCCTGTGGCTTTTCCAGGAACAGGTTGCAAGGTGCTGATGGATCTACCATTCCGGGGTCTGGACGACAGTGGCCCCCTTCCTACAGCTCCACTAGGCAGTGCCCCAGTGGGAACTCTGTATGGGGCCTCCAACCCCACATTCCTCCTCCACACTGCCCTACCAGAGGTTCTCAGTAAGGGGTCTGCCCCTGCAGCAGGCTTCTGCCTGGGTATCCAGGCTTTCCCACACATCCTCTGAAATCTAGGTGGAGGCTGCCAAGCCTCCTTCACTCTTGCACTCTGTCCACCCACAGGCTCATCATCACATAGAAGCCACCAAGGCTTATGGCTTTCACCCTCTAGCGCGGTCAGCCTGAGCTGTATCTGGGCCCCTTTGAGCCAAGGCTGGAGGCTGAGTGGCCAGGGATGTGAGGAGCAGTGTCCTGAGGCTGTGCAGGGCAGCGGGGCCCTGGCCCTGGGCCTGAACCACAAAGCATTCTTCCCTCCTAGGTCTCTACAACTGTAATGGGAGGGGCTGCCGGGAAGGTCTCTGAAATGCCTTCAAGGCCTTTTTTTTTATCCCACAGTCTTGGCTATCAGCACTTGGCTCCTTTTTAAATCTGCAAATCGCTCTAGCAAGTGGTTGCTCCACAGCCTGCTTGAATTCTCTTGAAAAAGGTTTTTCTTTCTCTGTCACATGGCCAGGCTGCAGATTTTCCAAACTTACACTCTGCTTCCCTTTTAAATATAAACTTCAACTTTAAGTCATTTCTTTGCTCCCACATCTGAATGTAGATTGGTATCAAAAGCACCCAGGTCACCTCTTTTTTTTGTTGTTGTTCACTCTGTTGCCTAGGGTGGAAGCTGCATCTTGTTATGAGGGAACATTAGACAAACCCAAACCAAACTGTGAGACGTTGACAGAGACACGGCCTCACATTTTCAAAACTGTCAAGGGCATGAAAGATAAAGACTGAGTGATCTAAGACACACACACATACACACACACACACACACACACATCGATAAAGCAAATATGGTAAAATATTAACAATGGGGAAATCTGGGTAAAGGGCACTCAAGAATTGTTGGCACTGTTGCAACTTTTCTGCAAATCTGAAACTATTTCAAAACAAAAAGTTAAACTTAAATACAGTTCAAAAGACCTACTGAGGCTGGGTGTGGTGGCTCACGCCTGTAATCCCAGTACTTTGGGAGGCCAAGGCAGGTGGATCACCTGAGGTCAGGAGTTAAGAGACTAGCCTGGCCAACATGGTGAAACCCCCATCTCTACTAAAAATACAAAAAATTAGCCAGGCGTGGTGGCACGTGCCTGTAATCCCGGCTGCTCCAGAGGCTGAGGCAGGAGAATCGCTTGAACCTGGGAGGCAGAGGTTGTAGTGAGCCGAGATTGTGCCACTGCACTCCAGCCTGGGCAACAAGAGCAAAACTCTGCTCAAAAAAAAAAACAACCAAAAAAACAAAGAGAGACTTATTGTATAACATGACTATAGTTAGTAGCAATGTGTTGTACTCTTGAAGACTGCTAAGAGTAGATTTTAAGTGTTCTCACCACAAAAAAAAGGTGTGAGGTAATGCATATGTTAATTAGCTCAATTGAGCAATTCTACCAGACTTCAAAACAATATGCTGTATACTATAAATATATACAACTTTGTCAATTAAAAAATTTAAAAGCATGTTTAGTGAAGAAAACGTGCTACATTTTAAAACATAAAATTAAAGAAAACATAATCCAAACTCTTATTTGGTTTCATTCTACCAGTTTTGTACATGTATATTACAGGACATACCTTTTTTTTTTTTTTGAGATGGAGTCTTGCTGTTGCCCAGGCTGGAGTGCAGTGGTGCCATCTCGCTCAGCTCACTGCAACCTCCGCCTCCCAGGTTCAAGCGATTCTCCTGCCTCAGCCTCTTGAGTAGCTGGGATGACAGTTGCCTGCCACCATGTTTGGCTAATTTTTGTATTTTTAGAAGAGATGGGATTTCACTATGTTGGCCAGGCTGGTCTCAAACTCCTGACCTCGTGATCTGCCTGCCTCAGCCTCCCAAAGTGCTGGGATTAGAGGTGTGAGCCACTGTGCCCGGCCATGTTTTTAACATGATTGGTGTTATACTACACATAATTTTGTTCTACTTCTTTTCATATATTAAATTGTGAACATTTTCTCTTGTTATAAATTCTCAAATGTCATTATATTTTCACTATTACAATGTCAAGTTACAGTGCATTTTCTAGTACAGAAAAAAAAATTAAAATTGTTTAAAAAAAAAAGTCATGAAAAACAGGATTGATATATTTTCAACATAAGTCTTTGTAAGCCGCTGATAAGTTCCTTAAAATAGAATTTCTGGCCCAGGCGCAGTGGTGCACGCCTATAGTCTCAGGACTTTGGGAGGCTGAGGCAGGCAAATCGCTTAAGCTCAGGAGTTTAAGACTAGCCTGGGCAACACATCAAATCCCTGTTTCTACAAAAAATACAACAATTAGCTGGGTGTGTTGGTGCACACCTGCAGTCCAGCTAGCTGGAGGCTGAGGCATGAGAATCACTTGAACCTGGGAGGAGGAGGTTGCAGTGAGCCAAGACTGCACCACTCCACTGCAGCCTGGGCGGACAGAGCCAGAATTTGTCTCAAAAAAAAGAATTTCTGAATTTGTCTTAGAAATATTTCTGAATCAAAGGGAATAAATATTTTTAAGGTCCTTGACTTACTGTCAAATTATTTTTCAAAAAGCAATTTATTTCAACATTTCTCTGCAGCTCTTCCTCTTCAAGGCACACTGCTAAGCTGAAGAGACAGGAGCAATTCCACAAAGCACTGTGCGCACGGAAGCCTAGCAGCGGGTGGAAGGAGAGAAAGCTGAAACACAGGAATTAATAAGCACTTAAGGGAGGCCATGACACCTGTGCCCAGCAGGGAGGGCAAACTGAATCGAGTAGTGGCCTCTGCTTCTCTGGTGGAAGACATATCTTTATCTCCTTGCCAAAATAAACAGATGGTGGGAGCCAGTTCATGTGTGGGTGAGTCTGGTAGTGGTTAAGGAGGGCTTCCTGATGGAAAGGGACTCAAAAGGGCAGGTGACAGAGTGGGGAAGAGGCCACACACCAAGGCCAGAAGGGAAAATAGAGTCACGGCTTTAAAAGGAAAAACAGGCTGGGCGTGGTGGCTCACACTTGTAATCCCAGCACTCTGGGAGGCCGAGGCGGGAGGTTCACTTGAGGACAGGAGTTCGAGACCAGCCTGTCCCACGTGGTGAAACCCCGTCTCTACCAAAAATATTAAAAAATTAGCTGGGTGTGATGACAGGCGCCTGTAATCCCAGCTACTCAGGAGGCTAAGGCAGAAGATTCGCTTGAACCTTGGAGGTGGAGGTTGCAGCGAGCCAAGACTGCACCACTGCACTATAGCCTGGGCACAGAGGGAGACTCTGTCTCAAATAAATAAATAAATACATTAAAAAATAAATAAATGAATAAAATCACACAATAAGTGGTCCTTTGTAACTGGCTTCTTTCACTTAGAATAATGTCTTCAAGGTCCATCCACGTTGTAGCATGCATCAGCCCTTCATTCCTCTTCATGCCTGAGTAACATTTCATTGTATGGATATACCACATTTTGTCTATCCATTCAATGGGTGATGGATACTTGGATTGTTTCCTCTTGGGGGCTGTTATAAATATTGTTGCTGGCCAGGCACAGTGGCTCATGCCTGTAATCCCAGCACATTGGCAGGCTGAGGCAGGAGGATCGATTGAGGCCAGGAGTTTGAGACCAGCCTGGGCAACACAGTGAAACCCCATCTCTACAAAAAATTAAAAAATAGTGAGGTGTGGTGGTGCACACCTGTAGTCCCAGCTACTCAGGAGGCTGAGGTGAGGGGATCACTTGAGCTCAGAAATTGGGGGTTACAGTGAGATATGATCCCAACACTGCACTCCAGCCTGGTGACAGAGCAAGACCCTGTCTTTAAAAAATAAATACATAAGAGCCAGGCAAGGTGGCTCATGCCTGTAATCCCAGCACTTTGGGAGGCCGAGGCAGGCGGATCACCTGAGGTTGGTAGTTTGAGACCAGCCTGACCAACATGGAGAAACCCTGTCTCTAATAAAAATACAAAATAAGGCAGGCATGGTGGCGCGTGCCTGTAATCCTAGCTACTCTGGAGGCTGAGGCATAAGAACCACTTGAACCTGGGAGGTGGAGGTTGCAGCGAGCTGAGATCGTGCCACTGCATTCCAGCTTGGGCGACAGAGCGAGCCTCTGTCAGTATAAACGTTTTCTATTTCCGTGTTTACATTTATTTATTTATTTATTTTTTAGACAGGGTCTTGCTCTGTTGTCTAGGCTGGAGTGCAGTAGTGCAATCACAGCTCACCACAATCTCTACCTCCCAGGATCAAGTACTCCTCCCACCTTAGCCTCCCGAGGAGCTGGGACTACAGGCGCATACCACTACGCTTGCTAGTTTCTGAATGTCTCTAAAACAAGGGTTAGTACCCTCGGTTCTTAACAAGAAGCACTCAGAATTGCAGAAGAGAGAAAGGTCTGCCTAGTCTACACAGCACTGTGTTTACTGCAGAATCACTAAGTAGGAGCCAAGCAATGCAACCAACATTCACTCAGCACCTACTACATGCCAAGCACCCTGGCTAGGCACTTTCTACGATTTCTTTTGATTCACATGATAAACCTGTTTAGAGAAATATTATTTCATCCATTTTATAGATTCAGATTCAAAGACCTAAGGACCAAGCAAATTACTGAAATTTCCACAACTTACAGAGGGAGATGTAGAGACCTTGTGGGACTCTCTCTGTCACTTCTTGTTGCAACCCTAGACAAGGAAGGGGTGACCCAACTCCTGGCTCACAATGGTCTTGGCGGTTCTCATGCTGGCTACTGCCACCCCACATTCAGCTAGTAGTGGGCTGTGCCATTCAGCAAAAACTGAGTTTCTACTAGTGCATAGAGGACCAGGGAGCCACGGGGGGTGCTCTGGGCGACAGCTTCACCCACAGAACAGGTCTTGGTCAGTGGCTTCCTTCTGTCCAACAAGTAGTTTCAAACCAGCTCTTCCACAAGCTGACAGGGAACAATGGTACTAATGAGACAGACAGGCCAGATGGCCCATGGGCTGAGACCTCACAGGGCACCATATTGGTCATTCCCTCCCCAGCGTTGCTTGCATTTCACCTTGGTGTTAGGTCATTGCTATGCATTTAAGGCTGGTGTCAATCAATTGTGTATTGAGGCCAGGCATGTTGGCTCACACCTGCTATCCCAGTTCTTTGGGAGGACAAAGTGGGAAGATCACTTGAGGTCAGGAGCTCAAGATCAGCTTGGCCAACATGGTGAAACTAAAAATACAAAAAGTAGCTGGGCATGGTGGTGCACGCTCTGTAATCCCAGCTACTCAGGAGGACGAGGCAGGAAAATCGCTTGAATCCGGGAGGCAGAGGTTGCACTGAGCCGAGATCGTGCCACTGCACTCCAGCCTGGGAGATAGAGCGAGACTCGGTCTCAAAAAAAAAAAAGTGGGCCGGGCGCGGTGGCTCAAGCCTGTAATCCCAGCACTTTGGGAGGCCGAGATGGGCGGATCACGAGGTCAGGAGATCGAGACCATCCTGGCTAACACGGTGAAACCCCGTCTCTACTAAGAAATACAAAAAATAGCCGGGCGAGGTGGTGGGCGCCTGTAGTCCCAGCTACTCGGGAGGCTGAGGCAGGAGAATGGCGTGAACCCGGGAGGCGGAGCTTGCAGTGAGCTGAGATCTGGCCACTGCACTCCAGCCTGGGCTACAGAGCGAGACTCTGTCTCAAAAAAAAAAAAAAAAAAAAAAAAAAAAAGTGTATTGAGCACCAGTTCTAGGTCATCTCTGTGACCTGCGATTGGATATTCATAGCATGTGTTTAAATTCTAGAATGTGGGTAGTAGGGTTACTAAAAACCCACAACACGAACGAGTCAGTAATAATTAGATCCCATCGCTACGGTGACAAAGGACTGTCATGCAGTGTCTGTAAACGCATTATAATTATTACACCATTTACAAGATTTCCCATACAGCTTTCTATTGCCCCATGTTGTCTTACAAGGAAGACAAAATCCTTTGGTGCTGGCCTGACATTGTACCGTGCCTGCTGCTCGAGACAGGTACACTAGGTTACCCAAGATGCTGCTTTGGACTGAGGGCTTCACGCTCCATTTGTCAGACACCACCAAGAGAGCTGCGTACTTGACTGCAGCGAGCTGTGAAGATGTGCTTGGGTTGGGAGAACCACGGCCCTGCTGCACCTGCTGGGGCTTCCTGTTAGAAAAGAGACCCACCACATCACATAGTACACCTGCATGAGAGGCTACAGGGAAAGTCCTCCTGAGCAGTGACCCACATTGCATGGCTTCACGTTGAACTCTAAGCAACGTCTAGTGTGGGCAGGGTGACTCCACCAGGCCCCTGGCCTCCATAAGGTGACTCCGTGGTTCAAGTAGCTTTTTCTCTTGTCATTCCACCATCTCAATGTACAACTTCCGGGGCCGTCCTGATGGGAAGAAGATTGTTGGAAGGCCCGGCCCTGGCTCTTAAATGCTTCCATCCAGAAGTGACATACATCACTTCCTCTCACAGACCATTACCCAAAGTTAACTTCAAGAGGGCTTAGAAATGTGTGGGAGCCCAGAAACACAGTGAAGGTATGGCTGCTGCAGGTGTCCAGGACTAGCTCAAGGTGACAGGGAACGGGTAGCACAACTGGTGGGAATCTAGTTGCTCAAGAACTTATGACCTATAAACCTGATTTTTAAAAACTGAGGTAGAAGCCGGGCACGGTGGCTCACACCTGTAATCCCAGTACTTTGGGAGGCTGAGGCAGGTGGATCACAAGGTCAGGAGTTCAAGACCAGCCCGGCCAACATAGTGAAACCCTATCTCTACTAAAAATACAAAAATTAGCCGGGCATGGTGGTGCGTGCCTGTAATCCCAGCTAGTCGGGAGGCTGAGGCAGGAGAATCGCTTGAATCCAGGAGGTGGAGGTTGTGGTAAGTAGAGATTGTGCCATTGTACTCCAGCCTGGGTAACAGAGCAAGACTCTGTCTCAAAAAAAAAAAAAAAAAAAAAAAAAGAAAAGAAAAGAAAAGAAAAGAAAGAAAGAAACCTGAGATAGAGACTGGGAGCAGTGGCTCATGCCTCAGGCCGAGGCAGGCAGGATCACCTGAGGTCAGGAGTTTGAGACCAGTCTGGCCAACATGGTGAAACCCCATCTCTACCAAAAATACAAAAATTAGCTGGGCGTGGTGGTGGGTGCCTGTAATCCCAGCTACTCAGAAGGCTGAAGCAAGAGAATCACTGGAACCCAGGAGGCAGAGGTTGCAGTGGGATAAGATTGGGCCACTGCACTCCAGCCTGGACCACGGAGTGAGAGTCAGTCTCAAAAAACAAACAAAAAAGAACTGAGACAGAATTCACACACCATAAAATTCATCATTTTAAAGTATAAAATTCAGTGGTTTTCACTATATTCACCCACTGTGCAAGCATCACCACTACCAGATTCCAGAGCATCTTCATACCCCCAAAAAGAAATCCCACACTCATCAGCAGTCACTCCCCACTCCTGAACTGGTTTTTGTTTTTTGGGTTTTTTTTTGAGACAGGGTCTCACTCTGTCAGCCAGGCTGCTGTACAGTGGCGTGATCACAGCCCAGTCTCCTGCATTGCTGGGACTACAGGCACCCACCACCAAGCCCCGTGAATTTTTTGTATTTTTTATAAGAGATGGGGTTTCGGCCGGGTGCAGTGGCTCACGCCTGTAATCCCAGCACTTTGGGAGGCCAAGGCAGGCAGATCACGTGGTCAGGAGATGGAGACCGTCCTGGCTAACACGGTAAAACCCTGTCTCTACTAAAAACACAAACAATTAGCCGGGCATGGTGGCGCGTGCCTGTAGTCCCAGCTACTCGGGAGGCTGAGGCAGGAGAATAGCATGAACCCAGGAGGCAGAGCTTGCACTGAGCCGAGATCACGCCACTGTACTCCAGCCTGGGCGACAGAGCGAGACTCTGTCTTAAAAAAAAAAAAAAAAAAAAAAAGATATGGGGTTTCACCATGTTGCCCAGGTTGGTCTCGAACTCCCGGGCTCAAGCCATTAGCCCATCTCAATCTCCCAAAGTGCTGCGATTACAGGTGTGAGCCACCAAGCCCGGCCCTGACTTGTTTTTAACTAATGAACAGAGTAAGTTGTCTAACAGAATACTTTCCCCTCTTATAATGTAATGTACATGTAATAACAAACAGCATGTGGTAAGCACTTACAATAGACAGTCTGCTACTTCATTTCATCCTTACAACACTGCTCTGATGTACAGGAGCTGTAATTATCACAAAGGTTAAAATTCCTTGTCCAACATTAGGGAATCAACAAATGGTGGAACCAGGATTCAAACCCAGGGCAACGGTCTCCAGAGCTATTCTATCAACCATCTGTCTGCCCTTCAAGACCTTTTTAGGACACGGCGAAGTTACAGGTAGACGCAGCCTCACTGGATGACTTGGGGTTCATTTTGCAGCTGACATCCTGGCCACATCATCGGAGGACAGCATTGCCCAAGATGACATAAGCCCTGCAGAAGGACACGGGATTGGTCTCATGTCTGGGTGGAGCTATTCTGCATCCCTGTAACCCTGGTGCTCATCAGACTTGGCATAACATGGGCACTCAGTATTTGCTGCTGTTTTTTTTTTTTGAGACGGACTTTCGTTCTTGTTGCCCAGGCCGGATGGAATGCAACGGCGCAACCTCAGCTCACCGCAACCTCTGCCCCCCGGTTCAAGCGATTCTCCTGCCTCAGCCTCCTGAGTAGCTGGGATTGCAGGCATGCATCACCACGCCCGGCTAATTTTGTATTTTTCGTAGAAACCAGTTTCTCCATGTTGGTCAGGCTGGTCTCAAACTCCCGACCTCAGGTGATCTGCCTGTCTCGGTCTCCCAAAGTGCAGGGATTAGAGGCGTGAGCCACCACGCCCGGTCGGCACTCAGTATTTGTTTGCTGAATGACTGAATGAACAGAATCTCCCAGACTAGAGTCAATGCTTCGCCCTCCATGGCACGGCACACTGGCCCTTCCGCCCGGAAGAAGCATGGGAACAGAGCCGTGCTGCTTTCTAAGGCCTCTTGGCCCTGCCTGAAATCACCTACTAAAGGGCAAGAAACCCTTTCAAATGTCACAGGAAAAAATGGCAGGGGCCCAGGTACAGTGGCTGATGCCTGTAATTCCAGCACTTTGGGAGGTCAACAGGAGGATCATTTGAGCCCAGGAGTTTGAGATCGGCCTGGGCAACACAGCAAGACCCCATCTCTGAGGAAAGGGGAAGGGGAAGGGAAAGGGGAAGGAAAAAGAAAGACTAGTCAAGCATGGTGGCATATGCCTGTAGTCCGAGCTACCCGGAAGGGCTTAAGGAGTTTGAGATTGCAGTGAGCAATGATCCTGGGTGACAGAGCAAGTGTCCTGCATTAAAAACAAAAAAAAAAAGAAAGAAAAAGAAAAAAAGCAGGACACTGCACGTGGGAGGTACTAAGAGATTCAGAACCTTCACTTTGGACTGGCTGCCTCTCACTCTGGCACAAAATCGCTCCTCGCTCTGCCAGATTCTCAAGCTTCACTCCCGCCTGTTAAAGTAATCACTCTGATTCTATTCTCTTGCTCACACCTCCCAAATAAATGCCCTTACAGAATTTACAACTGAGCCTGAACCTCTCAGCCTCTTATCTAGATGGGACCCAGAAAGGGTCACCTGTGGGAACACTCCTGTTCTTGAAAACTGCGCCTCCACCCTGGCCTGGGGCAACATCATGCTTCATCTTGCTGGTCTTTTCCACACCTTGCTCCATCATCCAGGCTGCAGTGCAGTGGTGCAATCATAGCTTACTACAGCCTTGAACTCTCAGGCTCAAGTGATCGTCCTGCTTCAGCCTCTTGAGTAGCTGGGATTACAAGCGCCTACCACCATGCCTGGCTAATTTTTTAAATGTGTATTTTCTTGTTGAAGAGACAGGTTCTCTCTCTGTTGCCCAGGCTGGTGTCAAACTCCTGGCCACAAGTGATCCTCCTGCCTCAGCCTCCCAAAGTGCTGGGACTTCAGACATGGATCATCGCACCCAGCTGAAAAATACTAACGAGAAACTGATCGGCTTCCTTTTTCCGATAATGTTTGCTATATAATCCCATCCTTCTTTGCCCTGGCGTCTAGGAAGCTCTGGGCGGAGTTGTGTGCTCAATTACAAGAGCTTCCCGGGACGGCTTTTTGATACCATCACCTCCTAGAGTCCTTCTCTCAATTACTAGGCTCTCAACTTTCAGTTCGCTCTCCGGTTTTTGATTTGGTTGGGGAAAGCATGGAACTTGAAATTCAACAAACTCACAATGCAGCTGAGCTACGAAAGGCCGACAGACCGTGGTTCAAAACCCAGATATGCCACCTACGCACTCTGGGATCCTGGGCACACGATTTACCATAGCCCGTCTCCGGGATGACCATCCTCACAGTGCTATGTTGGTTACATGAGACAGAAACACCCAGCGCAGACACTCAACGGTTATACTCAACCCCTTTTATTTTCACTAGAATTTTCTATTATTCATTTATTTTGGGAATTTTCTATTTTTTGTTTATTATTGTATATTTTGAGATGCGGTCTCACTCTATCACCCAGGCTGGAGTGCAACGGTCTGATGATGGCTCACTGCAGCCTCGACCTCCCTGGGCTCAGGTGATCCTCCCACCTCAGCCTCCCAAGTAGCTGGAACGACAGGCGCATGCCACCACATCCTGCTAGTTTTTAAACACTGATGTTTAAAAACACTAATTTTTAAACAGAGATGGTGTTTTGCCACACGGCCCAGGTTGGTCTTGAATTCCTCGGTTCAAGTGATCTGTCCACCTCGGCCTCCCACAGTGCTAAGATTATAGGCATGAGCCACCGCGCCAGGCCCTAGAATTTTTAAAATAAACAAATTTATGGCCGGGCGCGGTGGCTCAAGCCTGTAATCCCAGCACTTTGGGAGGCCAAGATGGGCGGATCACGAGGTCAGGAGATCGAGACCATCCTGGCTAACATGGTGAAACCCCGTCTCTACTAAAAATACAAAAAACTAGCCGGGCGTGGTGGCGGGCGCCTGTAGTCCCAGCTACTCGGGAGGCTGAGGCAGGAGAATGGCCTGAACCTGGGAGGCGGAGCTTGCAGTGAGCCGAGATCNACCGCGCCCGGCCTGTGAATATTTATTTTTGTGCCTTTCTTCCTATGTGTATTTCAAGTCTTCTTCAAGGCCCCAGGAATCTCTGGATTCAATTCTGTCCCTGGGCTTGGTCAACTGCTGCAGGAATCTTAGGGAGCCTTGTACAAATGATAGAGTTACTCATTTACCAACATTAAACCCTAGAATAGAAGATGTAACAAAGCAGGACTCCTTCTTCCATGAAATGTGATTTCAGATGAGGCAGCAGCCAATGTAGAAAATCCTGGAATTTTTCCTTGGAACTGGACTGTGATGAGAGGTGCTTGCCATGAACGTAAGCTATTGTCTTTCTTTTTTTTTTTTTTTGAGATGGAGTTTCACTCTTGTTGCCCAGGCTGGAGTACAATGGTGCAATCTCGGCTCACCACAACCTCCGCCTCCCGGGTTCAAGCAATTCTCCTGCCTCAGCCTCCCGAGTAGCTGGGATTACAGGCATGCACCACCACGCCCGGCTAATTTTTGTATTTTTAGTAGAGATGGGGTTTCACCATGTTGGTCAGGCTGGTCTCAAACTCCCGACCTCAGGTGATCTGCCCACCTCGGCCTCCCAAAGTGCTAGGATTACAGGCGTGAGCCACTGCGCCCGTCCAGCCACTGTCTTTCCTTTGACCTTTCCTTTCCAGTTTTTGAAGATAAAGCAGGAAATAATCTTCTCTGAAGATACTTGGTAAAAATCCTGCCCCTCCATTCAAAAAACAACACATGCTTCCACTTCATTGATAAAAATTTACTGCAGTTTGGCACCTGCCTCTAGTTCAGCTGGCGGATGAGCTGACTGATGCACACACCCCCAGAAGATGGAGGTGTGCCCATCTCCTTGAGGAAGCCCACTCTATTTCTGGTAGCATGACGGGCTACTGAGAGGTGGAAAGGGCGCAAGAACCATGAGATCTCCTGGAAATGCTTCTCCGGGAAGGCAATTTCATGAATGAGGTCTTCCAAGCAAATGACACCAAACTTTCCCAGGTGCTCCTCAATCACTGTGTTGTCAGAGGGATGGTCTTATTCTTGACCTTGGCTTGTCCATGTTTCAGAACAAGTTCCCGGAGAGACTTCAGATTTGGAAGTCCCCAGGTCACAAAAGATTCCACTATAGGCCGGGCGCGGTGGCTCAAGCATGTAATCCCAGCACTTTGGGAGGCCGAGACGGGCGGATCACGAGGTCAGGAGATCGAGACCATGCTGGCTAACACGGTGAAACCCCGTCTCTACTAAAAAATACAAAAAATTAGCCGGGCGAGGTGGCGGGCGCCTGTGGTCCCAGTTACTCGGGAGGCTGAGGCGGGAGAATGGCGTGAACCCAGGAGGCGGAGCTTGCAGTGAGCTGAGATCCGGCCACTGCACTCCAGCCTGGGCGACAGAGCCAGACTCCGTCTCAAAAAAAAAAAAAAAAAAAAAAACAGATTCCACTATACGCAGCGTTTTTAGGTTCTGGAGGGTGACTTTTACAAAGACACCAGTAAAAATTTTCTTTAGGCGAAGTCTTGCAATGGTTCTCTGCACCAGTAAACTCACGCCATCAATCCTTTCGATGCATACAACAAAGGCCAACGAGTGTTTATCTGGCGATTCCAAGGCATGAGGTTTCACTTCTAATCGTCTGAGACGCACCTTGTCATGTTTCTGCCACCAGGAATCAGGTAGGAATGATTCCAGTCGCTTAACCCTGAGCCCTTTTCCTTTCCTCTGCTCCTTCTTTGCCAAAAGTGCCTGCTTTGACTGGGTGGCTTCGAGGGCTTGATAAGCCTTCCTCTCTTTCAGGAGATTTTTCTGGAGCCAAAGGGGTTTTTCTTTGCTCCTGCTTCGCCATCTTTCTAGTGTTGCAGCTACTGATCATGCACAACCCCACCATTGACACAAAATGTTATACCCGGATGGAAAACTAACATCCTACCAAAAGTTCCTACTGTACCTTGGAATAATCTTCAAAAGTACAGATCAGGCCAGGCGCAGTGGCTCACGCTTGTAATCCCAGCACTTCGGAAGGCCCTGGCGGGCAGACTGCTTCAGGCCAGGCGTTCGAGACCAGCCTGGGCAACATGGTGATACATGGTGAAACCCCATCTGTACTAAAAATTACAAAACATTAGCCAGGCGTGATGGTGCACACCTGTAATCCCAGCTACTCAGGAGGTTGAGGCACGAGAATTGCTTGAACCCAGGAGGCAGAGGTTGCAGTGAGCCGAGATTGCACCTGCACTCCAGCCTGGGCGACAGAGTGACAGACTCTGCCTCAAAAAAAAAAAAAAAAAAAGAAAAGAAAAAAAAGACACAGATCAGACCCAATTTTGACATCTGAGCTCAGTCAATATGCAGGAGAAAGCTCAGCAGTAAACTTGGGGGATAGAAGCCATATTTATTCATTCACCCATTCATCCAAGTGCCTACCTTATGCCTGGCATTGTTCTATGCCCCCAGCTTACACTTGCAGAAGTGACAGGGAGGTTCCCTGTTCACTGAATCCACCTTCTAGTCCAACCATATTACCACTAGGGAGGGGAGAATGAGACACCTTTAAGTCACTGTTTATCCTTTATGAAAGCAGATGGAGAAGAAAACACGCATTAAGACAGTGACAGTGACCGGGCACAGTGGCTCATGCCTATTATCCCACCACTTTGGGAGGCTGAGCAGGGTGGACCACTTGAGGCCAGGAGTTCGAGAAAGGCCTGTCCAACATGGTGAAACCCTGTCTCTACTAAAAATACAAAAATTAGCTGGGTGTGGTGGCACATGCCTGTAGTCCCAGCTACTCGGGAAGCTGAGGCATGAGAATCACTTGAACCTGATAGGCGGAGGTTACTGTGAGCCAAATCGTGCCACTGCACTCCAGCCTGGGTGAAGAGAAAGGAGGGGTGACAGAAGCAGGGTTCCAAGATCAACTAGCAATGGTACCATGGGCAGATCCTGGGACGTGGTGGGGAGGGAAAGAGAGGGAGAATTATGGGTCAGTTAAGGGTCAGTGCAGCAGGAAGTGACAAGGGGCTACAGTAAGACCATAGCAGTAGAAAGAGATTCAAAGGGCCAGGCGTGGTAGCTCACGCCTGTAATCCCAGCACTTTGGGAGGCCGAGACAGGCAGACTGCCTGAGGTCAGGAGTTCGAGACCAGCCTGGCCAACATAGTGAAACCCTGTCTCTACTAAAAATACAAAAATTAGCTGGACACGGGGCCGCGAGCCTGTAATCCCAGCTACTCGGGATGCTGAGGCAGGAGAACGGCTGGAACCTGGGAGGCGGAGACTGCAGTGAGCTGAGATTGTGCCACTTCACTCTGAGCGACAGAGCGAGACTCCGTCTCAAAAAAAAAGATTCAAAGACTAAAAACTTACAGGACTTGGTGGTGGTGGGAGACGCAGAATGGAGAGGAAGGGAAAAGGGACAGGTGTCTTTTGTCCCTGGAGCTTCAGAGTCCAGGAAGTTGGTGAGGCCACAGACAGACAGCGCTCTTGTTGTGGAGGTTTCGGGGACATGGGCCGGGAGCTTTTGATCACTACTGTGACACTGAATGACTCCTGAGTTTGCAAATCACATTATCTAAGGAATGCGTCCAGCGTGTCCACGGAAGACTGTGTGGTTTTGTAAGGGTCTGAAGCCCTTTACCAAAACCAACAGTGGCTTTTCTTCACAAGACCACAAATACCTGCTGGAACATATTCTGATGCCTGGACTGTGTACCAGCCAAACTGCACTCTGAATGATCCCAGGCACCACTGGTTAATACACTCTCCTGTGTATTCAAGAGCTGCCATCCCTGTTTGCAGTGTTGAAAACTGACCCCAGGTGACCTACGGTCATTACACATGAGTTCAGAAAGGTGATCGCAGTTCACGTGTTCCTAACCAACCCTGCAAACCTTTGTACAGACCCGACCTACCCAACTCACTGATGATGCATGCCCACAAAGATCGAAGTATCACTAGGACACAGTGCTCTAAGAACACTGGCATCAACACCACAGAGGTGATGTGATGCTGAGCTCAGAAACAGGGCTGTAGGAAAAAGTACCGAAGATAAAACAAGGGTAGATAAATAGAATGACTAAGCACTGGTCCTAACTTTCACCTAGAAATAAATTACATCTGTTCCAAGTTAGAGGACACGCCCCACGGCGCCCCATCTTCCTACTCGTTACTACATCCAAGTAGACAAAAGGCAACTTTTTTTTTTTTTGAGACGGAGTTTCGCTCTATCGCCCAGGCTGGAGTGCAGTGGCCAGATCTCAGCTCACTACAAGCTCTGCCTCCCGGGTTCACGCCATTCTCCTGCCTCAGCCTCCCAAGTAGCTGGGACTACAGGCGCCCGCCACCTTGCCCGGCTAGTTTTTTTTTTGTACTTTTTAGTAGAGACGGGGTTTCACCATATTAACCAGGATGGTCTCGATCTCCTGACCTCGTGATCCGCCCGTCTCGGCCTCCCAAAGTGCTGGGATTACAGGCTTGAGCCACCGTGCCCGGCCAACAAAAGGCAACTTTTCCCCTTCTATTCTCCTACCAGATGTCTCCCAAAGAATTCAATTCTTATGCTGGACACACTGACTCACGCCTGGTAATCCTAGCACTTTGGGAGGCTGAGGCGGGTGGATCACTTGAGATCAGGAGTTTGAAACCAGCCTGGCCAACACAGTGAAACCTCATCTCTACTAAAAATACAAAAAAAAAAAAAAATTCGCCGGATGTGGTGGCACACGCCTGTAATCCCAGCTACTTGGGAGGCTGAGGCAGAATTGCTTGCACCTGGGAGGCAGAGGGTGCAGTGAGCCAAGATCACACCACTGCACTCCAGCCTGGGTGAAAGAGTGAGACTCTGTCTCAAGAAAAAAAACCAAAAAACAGAATTCAACTCTTAGAGAAGAGTCCACAGATTGGCCACAAACATATTCTAGGTTAGCCTTGAAACTGACGCATTTCGGGAAACTGTGTACAATTCTCTCAGCTATGTACAGATGCTGTACAAAGGAGGTCCGAATGCCACACCCTCCAGCACTCCAATTAAAGGACAGTTCTTAGATATCCCCCTATCCAAGTCACCTCTTTACAAGTGAAATAAATAAGCTTCCCACATCAACAGTTTGCTGCACAAGCCACCAGAAGGATCAGGTTTCACAGGGCTCTGTTCACAACACATCTAAGCATCAACTGAGTTGCCACACTGCCCAGCATTCAGAATTAACAGTTACTGGGCTGGGCATGGTGGCGTATGCCTGTAATCCCAGCTTTTTGGGAGGCTGAGACAGGAGGCTCACTTGAGGCCAGGAGTTCGAGACCGGCCTGGGCAACATAGCCAGACCCCACTTCTACAAATAACAATAAATAAATAAATAGAGAGAAAAGCAAAGAAAGAAACAAACTGATGAATGTGGCTCCAGTGAACCCAACCAACTGGAGCCACCAATCTGCAAAGAACCATGGTTTGCCCCATGGAATTTCACCATCTCCTCTCCCTCTCTCATGCATACACACACACACATACACACACACACACAGACGCAGACAGGTGTGTGCAAACTAATCCCAACAAGAATACAACTGACGTAAACGTCTCGCTTGGGGAGGAAAGACTTTTAAGATGCAGAGCTCTAAAACAGTACAATTACAAATTTAGGCACGGTAAAAATTTCCCAAATGGTTGTTCATTCACCCAGAGAGGATTTTAGGCAGTAAGAGAATATTCAGTCAAGAGAACACTGTTCCTGAGCCGGGCGTGGTGGTGCACACCTGTAGTCCCAGCTACTCGGGAGGCTGAGGCACGAGAATTGCTTGAACTCAGGAAGCAGAGGTTGCAGTGACCCAAGATCGCACCACTGCACTCCAGCCTGGGTGACAGAGTGAGACTCTGTCTGAAAGAAAAAAAACCACTGTTTCGAGCTAGTCACATAGCCCTGACCTTTTAAAACGCCTCCCCATCTATTCACATGGTTCTTAAGACCATTTCAGACAAGCGCTACCACGCGACCTCAGCCTCATGCAACCTACACCCTACACGCCCCCAGAGCTGGTGTGCCTGGGTGGGCTCAGAGAACTCCTAGCAATCCTCCGAGACCCGACTCAAACATCACCTCTTCCCTGGAGCCCTGCTGTGGAAACAAACAGCAGGCTCAGCACTAATAAAAGCCTCACCCCATCATCTTGAGAATGAATGCAACACACCGTGCCATTCTTGTCGAATTGTATGCTTGCTTCCCTCCCTGTGAGTTCTCAAGTGCCCGAACCAGAACCTACATATATCCTAAGGCTGAATGTGTGCTTTTTTGTGTGTCATGCTACAGGGATCCAAACAGTGCCCAGAAGAGGAAGAAGGACCCACTGTTGAAAGGGAACATGTTCTCAGCTGTTCCAGAGGCAGGTGGAGTGGGG
This sequence comes from Theropithecus gelada, assembly GCF_003255815.1. Taxonomy (NCBI): domain Eukaryota; kingdom Metazoa; phylum Chordata; class Mammalia; order Primates; family Cercopithecidae; genus Theropithecus; species Theropithecus gelada. Next base: position 10,160,821 of record NC_037670.1, on the reverse strand, counting down.
ATTGTTTCTCTGACTTTACTAATGAAGAAACTAAGGTTTGGTACAGATCAGCGGCCTGTGCAAGCAGGTAAGTGACCTCTGACTCTTCTCCCACCTGCCTGGCAGGTCCAAATTTCTGCCCAATGCCAGGTGACAAAACTGCACAGCAAAACAAGTTGTTTTTTTTGAGGGGGGAGGCAGTTGAAACAGAGTCTCATTCTGTCACCCAGGCTAGAGTGCAGTGGCGTGATCTTGGCTCACTGCAACCTCCGCCTCCCGAGTTCAAGTGATTCTCCTGCCTCAGCCTCCTGAGTAGTTGGGATTACAGGTGCACACCATCACACCCGGCTAATTTTTGTATTTTTAGTAGAGACGGGGTTTCACCATGTTGGCCAGGCTAGTCTCGAACTCCTGACCTCAAGTGATCTGCCTGCCTCGGCCTCCCAAAGTGCTGGGATTACAGGCGTGAGCCACTGTTCCCAGCCTAGAATTGGCATTTTAAAGTCTTTTAAGACTGTAGCCACCTGGGAGACTGTGTGCTAATGAGCACAAAATCTTTGGCCAGGTGGTGGGTACCTGTAATTCCAGCTACTCCGGAGGTTGAGGCAGAATTCAAGCCAGGAGAATTGCTTGAACCCAGGAGGCAGAGGCTGCAGTGAGCCCACTGCGCTCCAGCCTGGGCGACAGAGTGAGACTCCATTTCAAAAAAAATAAAAAGAAAATTGTCATTTCTCCATTTCACCTTTTTCTAACTTTAATTTTTAAGTGAGTCTGACATATAATAAAAAGTTAAATCCCAACACGCTCAGCTGAGGCCACACACAGTGCTAGTGCCAGAGCTTGACCTCTGTTTCTCTGGCTCCTCCCTAAAGCACAAGGATGCTGAGGCTCTTGTAGGGGTGGCCAGTCTCTCTGGAACCATGAAAGGTCCTATAACTTCATGAGCTTCCATCAGAAAAAAAAAAAAAGAAAGAAAGAAAGTAGTAAGAAAGCCAGGCACGGTGGCTCACACCTGTAATCTCAGCACTTTAAGAGGTCAAAGCAGGAGGACCACTTGAACCCAGGAATTCGAGACCAGCCTGGGCAACATGGCAAAACCAAATCTCTACAAAAACATTTTAAAAATTAACTGGGTGTGGTGGTGCGTGCCTGTACTCCCAGCTACTTGGGAGGCTGAGGAGGAAGGATTCCTTGAATCCTGGAGGTTGAGGCTGCAGTGAGCTATGATTCCGCTACTGCACTCCAGCCTGCACGACAGAGTGAGACCTGTCTCAGAAAAAAAAAAAAAAGTTCCTTAAGAGTTAAATTATTTTTAACTTGAAGTGTTCATGGACTTCATGAGTAAACGTTCTGGATTTGCCAAGCAGTTTTGATGTCAATTGGCCTGTCTCCCAACTATGCACAGACTTACCTAACACAGATCCTAATTTTCAAGAGGTTAAGGGTGGATCAGCTCAGAGTCAACCAACAGCAGGTCCTAAAATTCAGGTTTGTCAGGCAGCAAACACCCTCTGTGGCATTTGCAAACTCCTACTACCCAGGACGATCCACACCTGATTTTCATTGGCTGTAGTCAATGCTGCGGTTTTCAGGAATATCCCTGGGTTGTTGCGTTTCAAATCTACCTATTATTTTTTTCAAGTGCTAGACCAGAAGAATTTTGGAAAATTAAGACCACTCCTAAGTTTCCACACCACCACACGACTGGCAGCTAGCATCCCATTGTCTGAAATGCAGATGTTGTACAAATACTTTTTATAATAAGCTATCTGCTCAGCGAAACAGTTTCCAACATTAGATGGTATGAAGGGCACAAGTAGCTCAAAAACCACTCTCTTAAAAGGAAAATAAGAACTCCTAAGACAGTCCTCCTCCCAAAAAAAAGGAAGTGGACCTTTCTGGGTTCCCTGGTTTACTAACTGGGCCTTTGGAACTATTCTCCTAACCAAGCCAACCCCATAACCACTCAGAAGGGATTTCCGTAGGTAGAACTTGCAAATGGTTAATGAATCAATGCCTTCTCCACAAAACAAGGCCTGAGGAATTACAGCAGTGAACAACGGTGGGGGATACTGGATTCCAGAGGGTTCCATAAACGTTCTGCTTACAAGGAGGATTAAAGTTCTCGATGCCACTCTCTAGGACCCTGTCTTGATCCTCAGAATCTTAACCCTGTGGGGAGAGCAGGGTGGCTGTCTTACTACCCGACCCACTGATCAGGAAACAGAGGCTCCAGGAGGTATCTTGCTATTGCGCCAAGAATCAAAGCCAAGCCAGGGCCACCCAGTCCAGTCCTGTCTCCCTTTGTGCTGGCATCACTCTCCAGCTTGGCCAAGCTCAGAGGGAAGGCAAGGCTGCAGCTTTAAGGGTTTAAGAGAGGAGACAGCCACTTTCATTGAAACAGCCCCAAACTCCTTATTACTGGTCACCAGTTTACACAAGGGTAACTCGCTTTGAAAAACAATACGCAGAAAGTCGAGGTCAAGCTCACCGAAACCTCCACTCTCCTCCCCCTGGCGCCCAAGAGACCTTGAACTCTTACCCAATTGCTCTCCCGAGCTAAGGGTGTCCCGGCTCCCCCAGGAGAGCAGAGTACCTGTGTTGTGGGGGCCGCCAAGACACCTGCCTGCGAGGGGCACTGCCCTCAGGGATGCAGGCCGGACTGGGGGGCTCTCGTGATCCCTCCACTCAGCCCACCTGATGCTGCAGGGTCAGATTTGGGTCCCATTAGCATGCATCGAGCGCCTCTCACGTTAAGTACCCCAGAATTCGCTGCCTCCCGAGGCCCATCGTACAGATGGGGAAACTGAGGCTCGGAGAGTTAAAGTGGCTTAGCCCGTGGGGGGCGGTGGCGCGGGGACTGGACCCCGAGCCCTGAGATACCGAGCCCCGACCCTCAGCCGAGGGCCTGCCGGGCTCTCTCGGCCCAGGCTGTGGAAAAGTCGACCCTCAGGCCGCCGCGGGAGGTCAGCTCTAGGGAAAGGGCGACGCGGAGGAGGGCCGGGGTGGGAGCCATGCCTTCCGCCCGAGCGTCGGGCGAGACGCGCAGCGCCCCGGCCCAAGGGCCCACCCCGAAGGGGAGAGTCAGGCGGCCGCGGCGAACTGAGGCGCCCGGCAAACCCCGAGTCCCGGGGCCCGACCTCACTCACCCCGCTGTCGCCGCGAAAACTAGCACTCACCGCGGGCGGCCCGGCTGCTCTCTGGGGCACCTGGGCAGGACGCAGGCCCTCACCACTGAGGCGCTACCACCGCCCGCGCCGGCCGCGGGGGTGAGGGCGTGGCCACTGGGCCGCCGCCCCGCCCACTCGAGCCGCGCGCGCATTCCCGGAGCCCCGCGCTTCCCCCTGCAAATCCGCGCTCTTGGTACGGCCCCGCCACGCCCCCTCGCGGCTCCGCAGGGTAGTCCCGCGGAGAAATGAAAGTGAGTTGTTCCAGGGGTGGCGGAGTCGCCTGGCGACAGCGGCTGCGGCTTCTACAGCTCCGACCCTGCAGTTCACCGGGCCGGCTGCCCACCCTCCCGGGGGTCACCGCAGAACCGTGGCTGTGCGCCCTCAGGTCTAGCCTCCTCCTTCGGGCCGCCGCTAGCTCGTGATCGCCACATTGTCTCCTCCACGGCCCTGTTTCCTCACCTGAAATTGGCGAGGCTTCAGGCCCAAGTCGTCTCCCTGGGTTCCCTCCCAGCCTGACGGCGTCAGGCCCAAGTCGTCTCCCTGGGTTCCCTCCCAGCCTGACGGCGGAGGGCACTCGTTTGTTTTTAGAGACAGGGTCTCGCTCTGTCGCCCAGGCTGGAGTGCAGTGGTGCAGTCACAGCTCACTGCAGCCTTCAACTCCTGGGCTCAGGCGATTCTCCCACTTCAGCCTCCCAGGAGCTGGAACTACAGGCGCGCCACCACACCTAGCTAATTTTATTTTATTTTATTTTTGCAGAGATGCGGTCTCGCTATGATACCCAGGCTGGTCTCAAACTGGTCTCAAGCGATCCTCCCTCCTCGGCCTCTCAAAGTGCTGCGATTACAGGCGAGAGGCCCCCACAGGCTGCCTAGGGCACGCATTCGAAGGCTGGCCTGTTGGGCGTGGGAAGTGACCAAGCAGGAGGCAAGCCCTGGATGGAGGAGGAGTTGGGGGATACAGAGAGCTTCTGGGGTTTGAAAAGTCTGGCAGCCTTGGTCGGGGAATGAAGGCCACCTCTGCCTCCTGCTATGGTTTCTACGTTACAGGGTAATGAAGATTGAATGGTATAACCTTTGTTCCTAAAGGATTTAGAGCAGGGCGTTAGTAAGTGTTCTCATCGCCATCGTTATTATTACTACTACTACTATTATTACTAGGTGTGCTGTGAATTCCTTTTGCGACACTGTGCAACTCACTTCTCAGAGTCCCTTCTCCATCTTTTAAAAATAGGCGAGGCGCGGTGGCTCACACCTGTAATCCCAGCACTTTGGTAGGCCGAAGTGGGAGGATCACCTGAGGTCAGGAGTTCGAGACCAGCCTGACCAACATGGCAAAACACTGTCTCTACTAAAAATACAAAGATTAGCCGGACATGGTGGTGGGTGCCTGTAATCCCAGCTACTCAGGAGGCTGAGGCAGGATACTCGCTTGAACCCGGGAGGCAGAGGTTGCAGTGAGCCCAGTTCGCATCACGGCACTCCAGCCTGGGCAACAGAGTGTAATATATATAAAAGAATATATAAATATAATATACAAATATTACATAATATATAATATAAATGTTATATTTGTTATATTTATATATTATATAAATAATATATATTATATAGCATATATATTATTTATTTTTTGAGATGGGGTCTCCCTTTGTCACTGAGGCTGGAATGCAGCCTCGACCTCCTGGGCTCAGATGATCCTCCTGCCTCAGCCTCCCTAGTAGCTGGAATTACAGGCATGCGCCACCACACCTGGCAAATTTTTGTATTTTTATTTTTCATTTTAAAGAAAGTTGATTGAAATTTTTTGGCCGGGCGCGGTGGCTCAAGCCTGTAATCCCAGCACTTTGGGAGGCCGAGACGGGCGGATCACGAGGTCAGGAGATCGAGACCATCCTGGCTAACACGGTGAAACCCCGTCTCTACTAAAAAATACAAAAAACTAGCCGGGCAACGTGGCGGGCGCCTGTAGTCCCAGCTACTCGGGAGGCTGAGGCAGGAGAATGGCGTGAACCCGGGAGGCGGAGCTTGCAGTGAGCTGAGATCCGGCCACTGCACTCCAGCCTGGGCGACAGAGCGAGACTCCGTCTCAAAAAATAAAAATAAAAAATAAAAAAAAAAAGAAATTTTTTTGTAGAGATGGTGTTTTGCCATGTTTCCTAGGCTGGTCTCAAACTCCTAGCCTCAAGCAGTCCTCCCACCTTGGCCTCCCAAAGTGCTGAGATTACAGGTGTGAGCACTGTATCCAGCCTAATTTTTTAATTTTTTGTAGAGACAGGGTCTCGCTATGTTGCCCAGGCTGGTTTTGAACTCCTGGCCTCAAGGGATCCCTTGCCTCAGCCTCCCAAAGTGTAGGAATTACAGGTGTGAGCCACCATTCCCATCCACTCTTCATCTTTACAATATTATGAAAATAGCAAAATCCTACATAAAGAGATTATTACCGTGGCCCAGGTGCCAGGTTTCCTATGTCCAGGAACCGCCCCTCCAACAGGTTGGATGAATGCGGTAGTCCTCAGGGTGGGGCACAATACCTGTCCAAGTAGGGGACTGAATAGGTAACTCCACACTCACCCCACGAGAGAGCAGGGGAGAAATTCATCACCCAGATATCTGATACTCTGTGCCATCTTTTCAACACCCTGTTGGACACCTCTGGATGTCCCAGTGAGGCTTCAAATTTGGACTCTGACTCCATGCCCCCTGCGTTTTTGTGAAACCAGAACTCCAAAAACACTGAAACTCTGTCTGCTAATAATATTATAGCATTACTAAGGAAACATCAGGAAACAGGCATTTTCCCTCTTTCGCCTTTTCCCATTGAACCCATAACCAGGTCCTATGGATTCTATCTCCAGAACCTCCTCTTGTCATCTTTTCTGCTGTCCCTGTTCCAGTTGGGGCCACGTGGGTTCACCGTTCACCTGGATGATCTCAGCAACTTCCTGACTTTTTTGCGGGGGAAGGAGTCTCACTGTGTCACCCAGGCTGCAGTTCAGTGGCACCATCTCAGCTCACTGCAACCTCCGCCTCCTGAGTTCAAGCGATTCTCCTGCCTCAGCCGCCTGAGTAGCTGGGATTACAGACTCGTGCCACCACACCTGGCTAATTTTTGTATTTCTAATAGAGACGGGGTTTCACCATGTTGGCCAGGCTGGTCTTGAACTCCTGACCTCAGGTGATCCATCTGCCTTGGCCTCCCAAAGTGCTGGGATTACAGGTGTGAGCCACTGCACCTAGCCAGGTTCCTGACTATTTATGACACTTCTGGTTTCTGCTATACCCACTGGCAAGGAAGCTTCTTTTTTTTTTTTTTTTTTTTTTGGTGACAGGGTCTCTCACTCTGTCACCCAGGCTGGAGTGTAGTGGTGAGATCTAGGCTCACTGCAGCGTCCACCTCCGGGCTTCAAGCAATTCTCCTGCCTCAGCCTCCTGAGTAGCTGGGATCACAGGTGCGCACCACCACAACTGGCTAATTTTTGTATTTTTAGTAGAGACGGGGTTGTGCTATGTTGGCCAGGCTGGTCTCGAACTCCTGACCTCAGGTGTTCCGCCCACCTCAGACTCCCACAGTGCTGGGATTACAGGCGAGAGCCACCACACAGAGCTGAAAGCTTCTCTTCTTCAGTTACTGTCCTCCTCATTGCCCAACCTTCCTGTCTTTCCCTTCCCACTCCCATCCCAAAAAAGCACTCTCACTGGCCAGCTGGGGGGAAAAAAGTAGGTTACATCCATATCTCACATATTACACTAATATAAATTCCAGATAGATAAAATATTTAAATGATTTTTTAAGGGAGGAGGAAAAAGCCCCCAAAAGTCCATAGGAGAATTGGTGTTAACAATCCCCAAGAGGCATTTCTAAATTATGAAATTATGACATAAACTCCAGAAGCCATAAATGAAAAGATTGAGAAATAATCTGGGCCAGGTACAGTGGCTCACGCCTGTCATCCCAGCATTTTACGAGGCCAAGATGGGAGGATCACTAGAGCCCAGGAGTTGGAGACCAGCCTGGCCAACATGATGAAACCCTGTCTCTACTAAAAATACAAAAATTAGCCGGCAGGGCGCAGTGGCTCAAGCCTGTAATCCCAGCACTTTGGGAGGCTGAGACGGGCAGATCATGAGGTCAGGAGGTCGAGACCATCCTAGCTAACCTGGTGAAACCCCGTCTCTACTAAAAAATACAAAAAACTAGCTGGGTGAGGTGGCGGGCGCCTGTAGTCCCAGGTACTCGGGAGGCTGAGGCAGGAGAATGGCGTGAACCCGGGAGGCGGAGCTTGCAGTGAGCCAAGACAGTGCCACTGCACTCCAGCCTGGGCAACAGAGTGAGACTCTGTCTCAAAAAAAAAAATAGCCAGGCTGGGCATGGTGACTCATGCCTGTAATCCCAGCACTTTGGGAGGCAGAGGTGGGCAGATCATCTGAGGTCAGGAGTTCGAGACCAGCTTGGCCAACATGGCAAAACCCTGTCTCTACTAAACAAATACAAAAATTAGCCAGGCATGGTGGCGGGTGCCTGTAATCCCAGCTACTTGGGAGGCTGAGGCAGGAGAATCGCTTGAACACAGGAGGCGGAGGTTGCAGTGAGCCGAAATCACACCACTGCACTCCAGCCTGGGCGACGGAGTGAGACTCCATCTCAAAAATAAAATGAAGGCCGGGCGCGGTGGCTCAAGCCTGTAATCCCAGCACTTTGGGAGGCTGAGACGGGCGGATCACGAGGTCAGGAGATCAAGACCATCCTGGCTAACACAGTGAAACCCCGTCTCTACTAAAAAATACAAAAAACTAGCCGGGCGAGGTGGCTGGCGCCTGTAGTCCCAGCTACTCGGGAGGCTGAGGCAGGAGAATGGCGGGAACCCGGGAGGCAGAGCTTGCAGTGAGCCGAGATCCGGCCACTGCACTCCAGCCTTGGCGACAGCGCGAGACTCCGTCTCAAAAAAAAAAAAAATAAATAAATAAAATAAAATAAAATAAAATAAAATAAAATGAATAAAATAAAATAAAAGCAGTGGAGCTGGGCATGGTGGCTCATACCTGTAATCCTAGCACTTTGGGAGGCTGAAGTGGGGGATTGTTTGAGGCCAGAAGTTCAAAACCAAACTGGGCATCATAGCAAGACCCCGTCTCTACAAAAAATAAAAAATTAGCCAGGTGTGGTGGTGCATGCCTGTAGTCCCAGCTACTCAGCTGAGGTGGGAGGATCGCTTGAGCCTGGAGGCTGAGGCTACAGTGAACTGTGTGCCACTGCACTCCAGCCGGGGCAACAGAGCTCTTGGCCAACCCCATCTCTATGTTTTAAAAAAATAAAAGATAAATTAAAATGAGAGCAGAGAAACAGGAGGGGTGGGGGCGGTTGCTGTCAAGTGCAAAGCACAGAGGATGGTTGACCCACCTGGCTCTCTTCACTGTCCGAATAACTTCCCCAGACCTTCTTCCTGTCTCCTTGCTGCCCCACACCCCTAGGTCCTCCTAACATGGCCAAAGTTTAACCATGTTACGCAACAGAGCCAAACCCTGTCTCTGAAAAAAAAAAGAAAAAAAAGAAAAGAAAAAGTGGATCCCAGATTAGCTTGGCATTGAGAGAAGCTGGATCGGCTTCCCCCACAGATGCTAGAGGGGTGTGGTTGATCCAGAGAGGAGGTGCTCCCATTTCCCCAGGACTCCAGATGTCACACCGGCCTCCGACACCATGATGTGTCTCCAGTACCACACCATGACCTTTGGACAGGACAGTTCATTTCCCTTGAGAGGCATCCATGAGGGTGCAAGGCAAGTGAGTTTGCAGATTTCCTGGGTTGAGATAACCCAGGGTTAGGGACAAGAACATCACCAAAGTGCAGAAGCACAGAATCTCTCTCTGGAGATCAGGGACCAAATTCCAATTAGATGGAACCAAATGCATGGTCTTGGCCAAATATCTTTTTTTTTTTTTTTTTTTTTGAGACGGAGTCTCGCTCTTGTCACCCAGGCTGAAGTGCAATGGCGTGATCTCAGCTCACTGCAACCTCTGCCTCCTGGGTTCAAGCGATTCTCCTGCTCAGCCTCTCAAGTAGCTGGGATTACAGGCGTGTGCCACCATGACTGGCTAATTTGTTTGTATTTTTAGAAGAGATTCTCCTGCTCAGCCTCCCAAGTAGCTGGGATTACAGGTGTGCGCCACCATGCCTGGCTAATATTTTTGTATTTTTAGTAGAGATGGGGTTTCACCATGTTGGCCAGGCTGGTCTCAAACTCCTGACCTTGTGATCCACCCGCCTCAGTCTCCCAAAGTGTTGGGATTACAGGCGTGAGCCACTGTGCCCGGCCCAGCCAAGTATCTTTTTTTTTTTTTTTTTTTTTGAGACAGAGCCTCTGTCGCCCAGGCTGGAGTGCAGTGGCTGGATCTCGGCTCACTGCAAGCTCCGCCTCCCGGGTTCATGCCATTCTCCTGCCTCAGCCTCCCGAGTAGCTGGGACTACAGGCGCCTGCCACCTTGCCCGGCTAGTTTTTTTGTATTTTTAGTAGAGACGGGTTTCACCGTGTTAGCCAGGATGGTCTCGATCTCCTGACCTCATGATCCACCGGTCTCGGCCTCCCAAAGTGCTGGGATTACAGGCATGAGCCACTGCGGTGGGCCCAGCCAAGTATCTTTATTACGCTTTCTGGATAAGAAGTCAGTGGTGGCCAGGCATGGTGGCTAATGCCTGTAATCCCAGCATGGGGGAGGCTGAGGTAGGAGGATCACTTGAGGCCAGACAACATAGTGAGACCCCCATCTCTCTCTTTTTTTTTTTTTTTAGTGGTGTGATCTCGGCTCACTGCCACCTCCATCTCCAGGGTTCAATTGATTCTCCTATCTCATCCTCCCAAGCAGCTGGGATTACAGGTGCACGCCACCCCACCTGGCAAATTTTTGAATTTTGAGTAGAGATAGTGTTTCACCATGTTGGCCAGGCTGGTCTTGAACTCCTGACCTCAGGAGATCCCCCCACCTTGGCCTCCCAAAGTGTTAGGATTACAGGAGTGAGCCACCGTGCTCGGCCAACCCCATCTCTATGTTTTAAATAATAATAATCATAAAAGAAAATGAGAGAATTTAATAATAAAAGAAAATGAGAAACAGGAGGGAGGCAGTTGCTGTCAAGTGCAAAGCCCAGAGGATGGTTGACCCGCCTGGCTCTCTTCATTGTCCAGATAACTCCCTCAGACCTTCTTCCTGCCTCCTTGCTGCCCCACACCCCTGGGTCTTCCTAATACCACCAAAGTTCCAAAGTTTAACCGTTTCAAAGAGGCGGCCCTGAACAGAGAAAGCAAACATAGCCTTTAGCTATAGCAGATCAGGTTTCCGGCCAGCTGTGTGGTCGTGGATGGGTCTTGGGCACACAGACCCAGGCGGTTGGGTGAGGATTAAATGAGTTGCTGTGTGTGTGACGTGGCCTGGTGCATGCAGCGGCTTCAGAGCCTAGGATGGCTTTTCTCCTTCCTACTTCCACTTACCCCCTCAGTTTCACTCCCATGCTTTGTTCCTCTCTGTTATGCAATCAAAGTTTCAACTCTTCTGGGTTTGCATGCGGGAGCCAGAGTGAGCTTCTGGGGAAATGAGAGGGTGTTTAGGTGAGAGGGGGCTTTGGAAGCCACGCCCTTTCTCCCCCTCTTCCTTCCCATTCGCGTCCACATGCCAATGGGCCAGAACCTTTGCCCTGTCTCCCCAATATGACACAAGCCCCATGATTCTGTGCCCAAAATTGCTTGGCTGCTGCTGGCTGTTGCCAAGGCAACCAGCACCGTTGTGCAAGGGCCGATGAAGAGAAGCCTGCCTGGCTTCCACGAACTGTTCAAACAGCGCTGTGGAGGACACCTGCCTGTGCCTCTGAGCAGTCACTTAGCAGAAATGGAAGTTGATGAGATCTGGTCCCTGGCCTCCAGGGGCTGGGAGTCTCCAGGCTGACTCATATCCCAGCTTGTACTCGTCTAGTTCAGTGATTCTCAAATCAAGAGCAGCAGCCTCACCTGGGAACTTGTTAGAAATGTCAAATCAGGCCAGGCATGGTGGCTGAAGCCCATCATCCCAGCACTTTGGGAGGCTGAGGCAGGTGGATCACTTGAGGTCAGGAGTTTGAGACCAGCCTGGCTAATATGGTGTAACTCCTGTCTCCACTAAAAATACAAAAATTGGCCGTTGTTGTGGCACATGCCTATAGTCCCATTTAACTCGGGAGGCTCAGGCAGGAGAATCGCTTGAACCCAGGAGGCAGAGGTTGCAGTGAGCTGACATTGTGCCACTGCACTCCAGCCTGGGCAACAGAGCGAGACTCCGTCTCAAAAAAATAAAAAATAAAAAATAAAAAATAAAAAAAAGAAGGAAAAGAAAAGAACAGATCTGTGGTTCTCAATTTTCAGCCTGTATCAGCATCACCTGGAGGGAGCCACAGATGGCAGGGCCCCAGCCCGAGTTTCTGATTCAATCAATTAGGGAAGTGGCCTGAAATTTGGCATTTCTTTTTCTTTGTCCTTCCCATCCTCTGTCCTTCCTGCCCTCTCTCCCTTCCTTTTATTCTGTCACGATCTATAACCTCCATCTCCCAGGTTCAAGCAATTCTCCAGCCTCAGCCTCCCAAGTAGCTGGGACTACAGGCACCCACCACCACTCCCGGCTAATTTTTTTTGTATTTTTAGTAGAGATGAGGTTTCACCGTGTTAGCCAGGATGGTCTCAATCTAATGGCCTCATGATCTGCCCGCCTCGGCCTCCCAAAGTGCTGGGTGTGAATCCCACCCCCAGTGCTGGGATTACAGGCGTGAGCCACCGCCCCTGTCTTTTTTGTTTTTTGTTTTTTTGAAACAGAGTCTGGCTCTGTCACCCAGGCTGGAATACAGTGACACAATCATAGTTCACTGCAGCTTCAACCTTCGAGGTTCAAGCAATCCTCTCATCTCAGGCTCCTGAGTAGCTGGGACCACAGGCACATGCCATCTTGCCTGGCTACTTTTTCATAGAGATGGGGTCTCGCTGTGTTCTCCAGGGTGGTCTCAAACTCCTGCCTCCCAAAGTCCCAAAATGCTGGGATTACAGGCTTGGGCCACCACACCAGGCCTTAATTTGACATTTCTTTTCTTTTTTTTTTTTTTGAGACAGAGTCTCGCTCTGTTGCCCAGGCTGGAGTGCAGTGGCATGATCGCCGCTCACTGCAAGCTCTGCCTTCCGGGTTCACACCATTCTCCTGCCTCAGCCTCCCAAGTAGCTGGGACTATAGGCGCCTGCCACCACACACAGCTAATTTTTTCTATTTTTAGTAAAGATGGGGTTTTCACCTTATTAGCCAGGATGGTCCCTATCTCCTGACCTCGTGATCCACCTGCCTTGGCCTCCCAAAGTGCTGGGACTACAGGCGTGAGCCACTGCATCCAGCCTCTTTTTCTTCTTTTTTTCCCTCCTCAAGACAGGCTCTTGCACTGCCACCCAGGCTGAAGTGCAGTGGTGCAGTCGTAGCTCACTGCAGCCTCAATCTCCTGGGCTTAAGGAAATCCTCCCACTTCAGCCTTCTGAGCAGCTGGGACTACAGGCTCACACCATCTCGGTCAGCTAATTTTTTTGTAAAGACAGCATCTCACTATGTTGCCCAGGCTGGTCTTGAACTCCTGGGCTCAAGCGATCCTCCTGCCTCAGCCTTACCAGTAGCTGGGACTACAGGCGCACACTACCACACCTGGCTAAGTTTTTTTATTTTTTGTAGAGACTGGGTCTTGCTCTGTTGGTCTCGAAGTCTCGGGCTTAAGCAATCCTCCTGTCTTGTCCTCCCAAAGTGCTGTGATTATAGGCGCAACCGACTGTACCTGGCCTAAATCCTAGTCTTGAGAGCTTCTCACCGACACACCAGGTTGATCTCTTTCCACACTCCTGCCCCCACAGACTCTCAGGTTCCCATCTCATACAACATACGCCTGAACTCCCCACTCCTTCCCACAATTTTTTTTCTTTTTTTGAGACAGAGTCTTGCTCTGTTGCCCAGGCTGGAGTGCGGTGGTGCAATCTCAGATCACTGCAACCTCTGCCTCCCAGGTTCAAGCAATTCTCCTGCCTCCGTCTCCTGAGTAGCTGGGATTACAGGCGCGTGCCACTGTACCCGGCTAATTTTTGTATTTTTAGTGGAGACGGAGTTTTGCCATGTTGGCCAGGCTGGTCTTAAAATCCTGACCTCAGGTGATCTGCCCCCCTCAGCTTCCTAAAGTGCTGGGATTACTGGTGTGAGCCACCGTGCCCAGCCCCTTCCCACAATTTGGAATCTCCTCTTCAGCAACTAATAACTTCCAAACTGTTTTTGCACACGCCCCGTAATGAGGAGCTGCTAACCTATTCAGGCAACGCATCAGCTTATGAAGTCTCCAACTGGTTTAAGTTTCCCTTAGAGTGAGCTGAAATATATCCTCATGTAAATCCACGTTTTATAACATGAGTGTCTAATCAATCCCCTGTAACAGAGATTATAGGATTATTTTATTTATTTTAGAGATGGAGTCTCTGTTGCCTAGGCTAGAGTGTAGTGGTGAGATCTCAGCTCACTGCAACCTCTGCCTCCCAGGTTCAAGCAATTCTCTTGCTTCAGCCTGCTTAGTAGCTGGGTTACAGGCATGTGCCATCACAGCCGGCTAATTTGTTTTTATATTTTTAGGAGAGATGGGGTTTCAGCATGTTGGCCAGGCCGGTCTCGAACTCCTGACCTCAGGTGATCTGCCAGCCTTGACCTCCCAAAGTGCTAGGATTACAGGAGTGAGCCACAGCACCTGGCCACAGGATTTTTAAAGTAAGGGAGGAAGGAGGGATATCTATGGATTTTTAAAGTATGAGAGGAAGGAGGAATATCTATGCTACCCATTTCCCCTGAATCTACCATCCTCCTCTGCAGGTAGACAAGGCAGGTAGGCCAGGTGCAGTGGCTATGCCTGTAATCCCAGCACTTTGCAAGGATGAGGAGGAAGGATAGCTTGGGGCCAGGAGTTCGAGACCAGCTTGGGCAACAAAGCAGCTCCCATCTCTACAGATAATTTTTTTTTTTTTTTTTTTTTTTTGAGATGGAGTCTCGCTCTGTCGCCCAGGCTGGAGTGCAGTGGCGCGATCTTGGCTCACTGCAAGCTCCACCTCCCAGGTTCATGCCATTCTCCTGCCTCAGCCTCCCGAGCAGCTGGGACTACAGGCGCCCGCCATCATGCCCGGCTAATTTTTTGTATTTTTAGTAGAAATGGGGTTTCACTGTGTTAGCCAGGATGGTCTCAATCTCCTGACCTGGTGATCCACCTGCCTCGGCCTCCCAAAGTGCTGGGATTACAGGCGTGAGCCACCGTGCCTGGCCTACAGATAACTTAAAAAAAAAAAAAATTTAAAAGGCGCGGTGCAGTGGCTCATGCCTGCAGTCCCAACACTTTGGGAGGCAGAGGTGGGAGGATTACTTGAGGTCAGGATTTCAAGACCAGCCTGGGCAACACAGTGAGACCTCCGTGTGTCCAAATTTTTTTTTTTTTTTTAATTAGCTGGACTTGGTGGCACATGCCAGTAGTCCCAGCTATTCAGGAGGCTGAGATGGGAGTATTGCTTGAGCCCAGGAGGTGGAAGCTGCCGTGGGCTATAATAACACCACTGCACTCCAGCCTGGGTGACATAGCGAGACTCTATTTTGGAGTCTGGGTATAGGAGGAAAGGGTAGGTTGATGGATACTAACTAAGACAAGGGGAGAGAGATGGGTATTCCAGCTTAACACTGCATGTGGATGATCTCCAAAAAAGCCTGCTGGGACAATCAGTGAGCCCAGCTGGCCAGAGGATTCGCTCTCTATCAAAAGACAATGCAGTGAGCCAGATGTGGTGGCTCACGTCTATAATCCCAGAGCTGTGGGAGGCCAAGGTGGGCAGATCACCTAGGTCAGGAGTTTGAGACCAGCCTGGCCAATATGGTGAAACATTGTCTCTACTAAAAATACAAAGGATTAGCCGGGCGTTGTGGTGGGCGCCTGTAATCCCAACTACTCAGGAGGCTGAGGCAGGAGAATCACTTGAACCATGAGGTGGAGGTTATAATGAGCCAAGATCGCACCACTGCACTCCAGCCTGGGTGACAGAGCAAGACTGTCTCAAAAAATAAAAAAATTAATAATTATTTTTAAAATGCTATCTACAGTGCATGCCTTTTGCAAGCAGTTGCAGGGTTGCAGTCCCCTGTCCAGCCCACTGCCATTGGACTCTGTCGCCGTGTGGAAGCTCCTAGTAAAACCCTACGTCTCATCTGCTGGCTCTGGGGCTATTCTTCAGCCTCCTGAATCTGGTGCCATCCCCACTGGAGCTCATATAGGTTCAGCACAACATAATATGGGTTCAGAGAGACTTTTTTTTCCTGAGACAGAGTCTCACTCTTTCGCCCAGGCTGGAGTGCAGTGGCGTGATCTCAGCTCACTGCAAGCTCTGTCTCCCACAGTTCAAGCGATTCTCCTGCCTCAGCCTCCCACGTAGCTGAGATAACAGGTGCCCACCACCACATCTGGCTAATTTTTTTTTTTTTTTTAGTACAGACGGGGTTTCACCACGTTTGCCAGGCTGGTCTCGAACTCCTGACCTCAGGTGGTCCACCTGCCTCAGCCTCCCAAGATGCCATCCCGATGGTGCCCAGCCAGGAGAGACTTTTTGTGCCGGAGGCGGTTCTCAAACTCTCGGGGCCTAAGAGAAACACTTTGCTTCTGCTGTTGGTGTGCCGCTGGTGTGCCACTGGTGTCCCGTAAAAGAAGAAACCTGATCTGATCAGGGCGCTTATGTAGATTCTTGGGGACAATTACAGGATTATTTTAATTGTTTTGGCAATGTTGGTTCTGGCAAGTGTGGCAAGAGAAAAAGGTGACGCCGTAGCTCAGAAAAGAAAAAAACCACCACCCTGATTCTCATTCCCCAGAACATGTTTTTTCCAGAGGGATTAGTGTTTTGCATGAGAAGGAAGGAGCCCCAGAAACCACCCATCTTTGCCTTTGGCTTCCAGAGGGCACATGGCTGTCCGAACCTTCGGTTTGAAGAGGATGTCTCTTTTTGTGTGTGTGATTCTCTTCCTCCTTCCCCCTTTTTATTTAAATTTTTTATTTTTTATTTTTATTTTTATTTTTTATTTTATTTTATTTGAGACAGAGTCTCACTCTGTCACCCAGGCTGGAGTGCAGTGGTGCAGTCTCAGCTCACTGCAACCTCCACCTCCCAGGCTCAAGCCATTCTCCTGCCTCAGCCTCTGTAGTAGCTGGGGTTACAGGCGTATGCCACCATGCCCGGCTAAGTTTTGTATTTTTAGTAGAGACAGGGTTTCGCCATGTTGGCCAGGCATACAGCCAGCCTGCTGTCTGCCCTCCTTCCCTGGAGCCATTTGGAGGGACAAGGAGGGTGGGGCAGCAGGACCGCCACCTCCTGTGGCTCCGCTTTGGCCCCCATACCCCAATCCTGCCCTGTCCCCATGCTGAGGAGGCACCCACCTGGAAAGCTGGGGCTGTGGGTGCTCCAGGCAACACTGACCAGCCAGGGCAGGTCCTGTGCTGAGGGCAGTCTTGGCTTCCCTGCACTTGAGCCTCTTTATGGGCCAGAGAGGCGTGGTGTGAGGGATTAGGGGTGTAGGTCATGATCTCTGCACCTGAGAAATCCTCCACCCTGAGTGCCCCTGCCAGGCACCGAAGGCAGCAGCTGAGGCCAGGTCTGGCTCCAGAACAGCCTCTGCCCTAACCAAGGCCCTTCCCTCCTCACGAAAACAAAGAGAAGCCATGGGGCTGGGCAGGGCCCCGGGAGTGAGGCTCATTAGGTACCAATGACTTCTCCAGCTCCCTTTAGTCCTCTTTTCAAGGCTTGGGCCCCCGCATGAGGAGCAGGGGCCTCTGGAGCCAGCCAGACCTGAAAATTGCCACTTACCCTGAAGCCTCAAACAAGTGAGGCTCCTCTGAGCCTCGGCTTTCTCATCTCTAAAATACAAATAATAAGAATAGGCCTGGTGTGGTGGCTCAGACCTGTAACCCCGGCACATTGGGAGGTCGAGGCGGGAAGATCGCTTAAGCCCAGGAGTTCGAGAGCAGCTTGGGCAACACAGTGAGGCCCTATCTCTTCAAAAAATAAAAAATTATCTGGGCATGGTGGTGCACACCTGTGGTCCCAGCTACTTGGGAGATGGAGGTGGGAGGACTGTTTGAGCATGCGAGTCAGAGGCTGCAGTGAGCTATGACGACACCTCTGTACTTCGGCCTGGGCTACAGAGACCCTGTCTCAAAAAAGAATCTATCTATCCATCCATCCAGCTAGCTAGCTATCACTATATATAATTATATATAACTGTAAATGTATAACTATATTATATATATATACATAGCCATTTTAACTGCTGGGTCTAAGAATAATTTATTATGCAGCAATAGATAACTAATACAGGAACCTGAACCATCAAGATCTTATTCTCCTCACTGTCCTTTCTAGGATAAGGGGAGGTTTATTTACAGCAGCACTGGGGGTGGAGCTCACCAGTCATTCAGCCCACCACTCTTTACTGCTTACAGGCTATTTTATTTTATTATTTTATTTTATTTATTCATCCATTCATTTTTGAGACAGAGTCTCACTCTGTCGCCTAGGCTGGAGTACAGTGGCAAGATCTTGGCTCACTGCAACCCCTGCCTCCCAGGTTCAAGTAATTCTCCTGTCTCAGCCTCCCCAGCAGTTGGGACTCCTTGGCCTCCCAAAGTGCTGGGATTATAGGTGTGAGCCACCACGCCCAGCCTACTATTTTTATTATTTATTTATTTATTATTATTTTTTGAGCAGAGTCTCACTCTGTCACCCAGGCTGGAGTTCAGTGGCCCAATCTTGGCTCACTGCAACCTCTGCCTCCCAGGTTCAAGTGACTCCCGTGGCTCAGCCTCCCGAGTAGCTGGGATTACAGGCATGCACCATGATGCCCAGCTAATGTTTGTATTTTTAGTAGAGATGAGGGTTTGCCATGTTGGCCAGGCTGGTCTCGAACTCCTGACCTCAAGTGATCCGCTCCCCTCAGCCTCCCAAAGTACTAGGATTACAGGCATGAGCCACTGCTCCTGGCCTATTATTTTTTTTGAGACAGGGTCTTGCCCTGTCGCCCAGGCTGGAGTGCAGGGGCACGATCTGGGTTCACTTCAGTCTCTACCTCCTGGGCTCAGGTGATCCTCTCATCTCACGCCTGAGTAGCTGGGACCACAGGCACACTAACTGGGCATTTTCACATAAGCAAGCTTTTCACTGTTGCAACCAATTACAGATGGGGAAACAGGCTCAGAGAGGCAGACTGACTTGCTCAAGACTAGGCAGTTTGTCCCTGATGGGGCCTGAATCACAACATGGCAACCAGGCTGTGGGTAGACCCCACACAGTGGGCCTTCAACATTACTGGATGTCTGGGGAGCAAAGGTTGGAACCGCTGACAGAGCACCTGCTGCTGACAGAGTTGCTCTGGCCTCCAAGACAGCTGCCAGCAGAAGCCCCTATGTGGACCTCTCCTGGGCGGGGCGGGTGGCGGGGGAGGCAGCTCTATCTAGATTGTGACCTTCTGAGGATGACCTTCACTGCAGGCAGGTTCAGGATGAAAGGTGGCCCTGGCATTTGCAGTGATTTTGACCAGCCTGGGTCAGATAGCACCCGCGTGTCCTATGTTCTAGATTTAGTGAACAAAAATACAGGACTCAGCTTCCTCTCCTTCCCTGGGACTCATGTCAAGGCCTAGGAGTCCTTGAGGGCAGAAATCCAGGGCCTGGTGCCATCCTTTGAAAATGTGTGAAATGCAGGGGTGAGGGGAGGGAGCCCGGCAGGCAACCTCCTTAGCTGGTGCTGGAGGAAACTGACCATTCCCTGCTTCCTGGCTTCAAACTCATGTTCATTCACAGAGCACTGGGCTGTGGGCTGCAAAGAAAGAGCCCCAAAAGAACTTGGAGGACATCAAGGAAGGCAGACAGATACCGACAGCTGACTGAGCAGAACAGGTGCTCTGTCGGGTATTGGAGATGCCCTGGGTTAGCGGGGACAGAGTGGAGCAGACACTAACCTGTCATTTCGTCCAAGCCACAGCTGGTTAGGGGAGGTCTCCATGCTTGTCCCTGCCAGGGGACATAAAGGGCCTGGTCTCAGCACTGCCCTCTGCAACATCTGATCTATTGTTCCCAAAGCCTCTGTACACCCCAATGCCTCCTAGCACTGGCTTCTGTTCCCAGTGCACAGTGTGGCTTCTCACCAACCTCACTCTTACTCATTCTGCAGCCAGAAAGCCTGCAAGGGCCCCCAAGTCATCCCAAGCGTTGGCCCTGGCAATAGCACCTCCATCTTGCTTTTTTTTTTGAGACAGGTTCTCATCTTGTTGCCCAGGCTGGAGGGCAGTGGTGCAATCATAGCTCACTGCAGCCTCAACCTCCTGGGCTCAAGTGATCCTCCTGCCTCAGCCTCCCTAGTAGCTGGGACTACACATATGCCGCCACGCCTGGCTAATTAAAAAAATTTGGGGGGCTGGGCGAGGTGGCTTACACTTGTAATCTCAGCACTTTGGGAGGCCGAGGCAGGCAGATCATGAGGTCAGGAGTCCAAGACCAGCCTGGCCAACATGGTGAAACCCCATTTCTACTAAAAAATACAAAAATTACCTGAGCGTGGTGGTACGCACCTGTGCTCCCAGCTACTCAGGAGGCTGAGGCAGGAGAATCGCTTGAACCAGGGAGGCAGAGGTTACAGTGAACTGAGATCGCACCACTGCACTCCAGCCAGGGCGACAGAGCAAGACTCTGTCTCAACAACAACAACAAAAAATTTTGGCCAGGCATAGCGGCTCACACCTGTAATCCCAGCACTTTGGGAGGCCAAGGTGGGTGGATCACCTGAGGTCAGGAGTTTGAGACCAGCCTGGCCAACATTGTGAAACCCCATCTCTACTAAAAATACAAAAAAAAAAAGTTAGTTAGGCGTGGTAGTGCATGCCTGTAATTCCAGCTAGTTGGGAGGCTGAGGCAGGAGAATCACTTGAACCCAGAAGTGGAGGTTGAGTAAGTCGATACCTATCACGTCACTGCATTCTCTGTAGCCTGGGCTACAGAGCAAGACTACTCAGGAAAAAAAAAAAAAAAAAAAAAAAAAAATTTTTTTTGTTTGTTTGTTTTTGCTGGGCGTGGTGGCTCATGCCTGTAATGCCAGAACTTTGGGAGGCCTAGGTGGGAGAATTGCTTGAGCCCAGGAGTTCAAGACCAGCCTGGGCAATATAGAAAGACCCAACCTCTACAAAAATTAGCCGGGTGTGGTGGTGTGCACCTGTAGTTTCAGCAACTTGGGGGGCTCAGGTGAGGTGAGAAGATTGCTTGAGCCTGGGAATTCCAGGCTGCAGGGAGCCATGTTTGTGCCACTGTCACTCCAGCCTGGGTGACAAAGTGAGATCCCCATCTCACATAATTTGTTTTATTTTGTAGCGTCAGGGGTCTCACAGTGTCATGCAGGCTGTTCTCAAACTCCTGGTCTCAAGAGATTTTCCCACCTCCACCTCACTAAGCGCTGGGATTACAGGCATCGGCCACCTTGCCCAGCCTGTAACACATTGTTAAACAAACAACTATAATTTCATGACAAGGCTGGGTGTGGTGGCTCACACCTGTAATCCCAGCACTTTGGGAGGCTGAGGTGGGCAGATCACTTGAGGTCAGGAGTTCAAGACTAACCTGGCCAACATGGTGAAACCCCATCTCTACTAAAAATACAAAAATTAGGTAGGCCAGGCGCAGTGACTCATGCCTGTAATCCCAGCACTTTGGGAAGCTGAGGCAGGCAGACCACAAGGTCAGGAGTTCAAGACCAGCCTGGTCAATATGGTGAAACTCTGCCTCTACTAAAAATACAAAAATTAGCCGGGCGTGGTGGCACGTGCCTGTAGTCCCAGCTACTTTGGAGGCTGAGGCAGGAGAATTGCTTGAACCCAAGAGGCAGAGGTTGCAGTGAGCCAAGATCATGCCACTGCACTCCAGCCTGGGTGACAGAAAAAGACTCTGTCTCACAAAAACAAAAAACAAAAACAAACAAACAAACAATAATTAGCCGGCATGGTGGTGGGCACCTGTAGTTCCAGCTACTCGGGAGGCTGAGGCAGGAGAGTCGCTTGAACCCAGGAGGTGGAGGTTGCAGTGAGCTGAGATCGTACCACTGCACTCCAGCCTGGGCAACAGAGCGAGACTCTGTCTCAAAATAATAATAATAATAATAATAATTTCATAAGAAACTGGAAGGCCGAGTTCACATTCCTAGTCCTCAGAGTTCCATGCTTGGGGATGTGGTGTCACTTGTCCCCACTCCCCAGCCCCATGGGTCACTTGCTGCCCTTCTCTTCCCACCGCTGCTCAGCCTGCACCATTCGGGGCCTCCTGCACCCTCTCCCGTTAGATGTCCCGGCCCACACAGCCACACTCGGGGCACACCCTCTGCCAACAGCGGTCCCTGGGCCTGGGATGCTGCTGGGGGATTTGTCCTCAGGAGGATAGACTCGGGTTGAGGTCCACAAAGCCCCTGGAGCCAGGCAAGGAGCCCTAAGAGCAGAGAATTCCAGGACCCAGGGCATGCTCCAGAAGCCAGGAGCCTGGGTTTCAGGCTGGTATGTCCCCTTCGCCCTGAGAAGCACAGGAACCAGACAGGGGCCCCTTTGCTCAGGCCCAAGGACTGTAGTGCACAACGGCATGCCTGCGTGTGCACACACCCCCAACACACACACACACACGTACACACACTCATACACATACAGTTCACATGCCAAGGTTTGTCACTCACTCATCTTTCTAGCTCATCTTTCCA
Source organism: Theropithecus gelada (assembly GCF_003255815.1). NCBI lineage: Eukaryota > Metazoa > Chordata > Mammalia > Primates > Cercopithecidae > Theropithecus > Theropithecus gelada. The sequence continues at coordinate 10,138,850 of NC_037670.1, read as the reverse complement.
GCTCTCCCTGTCCTGTCCTGAACCTCTGGGCCTTTCCCCAGCACCTTCCCCGCTACCTTTTGTTTTTGAGAGAGTCTTTCTCTGTCACCCAGGCTGGAGTGCAGTGTCACGATCTTGGTTCACTGCAACCTCTGCCTCCAGGGATCAAACTATTCTCCCACCTCAGCCTCCCGAGTAGCTGGGACTATAGGTGCCCGCCACTACACCCGGCTAATTTTTTTGGTATTGTTTGGTAGAGACGGGGTTTTGCCATCTTGGCCAGGCGCAGGTCTCCAACTCCTAATCTCAAGTGACCCGCCAAACTCGGCCTCCCAAAGTGCTAGGATAACAGGCGTGAGCCACCACACCTGGCCTAAATCAGCTGGGCATGTTGGTGCATGCCTGTAATCCCAGCTACTCGGTGGCTGAGGCAGGAGAATAGCTTGAACCTGGGAGGTGGAGGTTGTGGTGAGAGGCAAACCTCCTTCTCTTTGCTGGCTTCCTCGGGAGGGCAGAGAGGGGAAGAGTGTGGGGCACTCAGGTCGTGGAACATCTGGGCTCCCTCCTTTCAGTGGGGAGTCTGGCTCTGTCCTCCCCTACCTCTATTGGTAGGTGACCTTTCTGTGCACCTGGAGCCCTGTAAGGGAACAATTTATGGACCACACCTGGGAGCAACAAAGGACTCACAGGAGCCTCAAGGGTTTTAAATTCCCTTCCCTGCCAACCGCAGGAATGCGCCCTGGCTAGGCGTAGAGAGGAAGAGTGGGCCTGTCACATGGCACTGAGAAAGCGCAGCTCACCTTTCTGCTGAGATGCCAGCCACATGAAAGAGCCCGTCCCCCGGGGAGAGGCCTGGGGCTCAGGCACTGGGCGTAGACTCCCTGGTCCCAGTTCTGAGCACAGTAAAATGATCAGAGAAACCTTATCGTGGCCACTACCACCCACAGCATCAGGTCGAAACCCTCGGGGTTGGCCTTCCAAGCCCTTCCCACCCCGGCCTAGGTGACTTCTCCACGTTCTTCTCTCTGAGCCAGCCCTCTATAACCTCCCACACCCCACTTTCTTGTCCTAACAGGTGGGACACAGCTGTTTTTGGCGCACACCGCCTTCTTCCCCTGGAATGTCTTTTTCTTTCTTTTTTTTCCAAGACAGTATTTCTCTGTCACCCAGGCTGGAGTGCAGTTGCACGATCTCGGCTCACTACAACCTCTTGTGTTCAAGCAATTATCCCGCCTCAGCCTCCTGAGTAGCTGGGATCACAGGTGTTCACCACCACACCCAGCTAATTTTTGTATTTTGAGTAGAGACAGGGTTTCGCCATGTTGGCCAGGCTGGTCTTGAACTCCTGACCTCGTGATCCAACCACCCCGGCCTCCCAAAGGGCTGGGGTTACAGTCGTGAGCCACCATGCCCAGCCTGTAACATCTTTTTCTATGTTCCATTGGTCTGGCCAGCCCTTGAGGCCAGCAGAGACCTTGCCTGGGTCCTACAGGCCTGGCTGCTTCTCCCAGAACTCTTGCCTCCTGGCATTTCCGTGGGTTTCTGTTTCCCTTAGAGACAGTGCTAGGACCAGGTCTTAGTCATCTCTGTGTCCCCAGCCCCTGGGATAAGGCCAGAATGTAATACATGCTCAGTAATTATTTGATGAGAGAATGAATGAGTGAGTGAATGAATGAATGTGTGAAAGGGTGAGGGAGGGAGTGACCAGGACTCAGGCTCCCGGGATCTGTGGCCTTTGGCCGTGAGTTCCCCATTAGGCCAGGCAGACCAGTCATCAGGGGGCACAGCCATGAGCGTGGGTGGGGACTCCCAAGCCCACGCTGTCCTTGTGCAGATGTCCAGGGCAACAAACATTTATAGAGCACCTGCTGTTTGCATCACCCGTGCCATACTCCTGCAGCCAGTATGTCATGTTGGGTGGACGTGCTTGGCCCATTCCCTCCTGGTTCTCTGTTCTTCCTGTCCACCCGGAAGCTCTTCACTTGCTTCTCAGATTCCTTCAGGTCTCAGCAGAAATGTCACCTTCCCAGGAAGGCCACCCTTGACCACTGGATTTACAGTTGCTGCTCTTTTTTTTTTTTTTTTTTTGGTGACGGAGTCTCACTCTGTTGCCCAGGCTGGAGTGCAGTGGTGTGATCTCAGCTCACTGCAACCTCTGCCTCCCGGATTTGAGTGATTCTCCCGCCTCAGCCTTGTGAGTAGCTGGGACAAGAGGTGCCTGCCACCACGCCAGGCTAATTTTTGTATTTTTTTTTTTTTTTTTTAGTACAGATGATTTTTCACCATGTTGGCCAAACTGGTCTCGAACTCCTGACCTCAAGTGATCTGCCCGCCTCAGTCTCCCAAAGTGCTGGGATTGCAAGCGTGAGCCACTGCGCCCGGCGTGTTCTTTAAATGAATGATTCAGTAAACAAATGGGCATATGAAGGAATGACATAGCTGGACCCACAGCTCCCACAGCCCTTATCTTGCCTTGTAATTACTTGCAAATCAACTTTCCTACATGGTACTCAGTTCCCTAGAGCAGGGGTCCCCAACCCCAGGGGCCACCAACTGGCACTGGTCTACCCATCTGTCACGGTCTCCCATCACCCCCAGATGGGACTCTCTAGTTGCAGGAAAACAAGCTCAGGGCTCCCACTGATTCTGCATGATGATGAGTTGTATGATAATTTCATTGTATATTAACAATGTAATAATAAAGTGCACAATAAATGGAATGCGCTTGAATCATCCTGAAAGTATTGCCATCCCTGTCTGTGGAAAAACTGTCTTCCACGAAACCGGTCCCTGGTACCAAAAAAGGCGGGGACCACTGCCTCAGAGTATAAGGGCAAGCCTGTCTTCTGATTTCCGCGCTGAGGAGCAGAGGCTACCCGAGGTTTGTAGAGCGAGCAGGCCATGATTCTGCTTCTCTGCTGCCCTCTGCTGCCCTCTGACTGAGCAGGGACACTGATCACGTCTGGAAGCTTCTCTGGCCGCTGTGGGTCCTGCCCTGTCCCGGGATGGGAGGGGAGGGGTTTCTGGCATGCGGGGAGTAATGCTTTCACTTAGGCTCAATGAGCTGTGCTCTCCATCCTCCTCACAGCCAGAGGACATGCTGTGTGCCCTCTCACCCTCCCTCTGCAGCCCCCTCTCCACGGAAGGGTCGGTCCTCAGAATCCAGCTGATCCCAGCTTGCCAGGCCACGCTGGGCTGGGGGGCCTCCTCTGTGCCCCTGAAGTGCTGCTTTGCCCCATCACAGCTTTGCAGGGCACTGAATGATAATGTTTTTTTTGAGATGGAGTCTCGCTGTGTCACCCGGGTTGGAGTGCAGTGGTGCGATCTCAGCTCGCTGCAACCTCTGCCTTCTGGGTTCAAGCAATTCTCTTGCCTCAGCCTCCCAAGTAGCTGGGACTACAGGCATGTGCCACCATGCTTTTTTTTTTTATTTTTATTTTTTAAGATGGAGTCTCTTGTCACTTAGGTTGGAGTGCAGTGGCATAATCTTGGCTCACTGCAACCTCTGCTTCCCCGGTTCAAGGAATTCCATGCCTCAGCCTCCTGGGTAGCTGGGATTACAGACACCTGCCACCACACCTGGCTAAGTTTTGTAAGTAGAGACGGGGTTTCAACATCTTAGCCAGGCTGGTCTTGAACTCCTGACCTTGTGATCCACCCACCTCAGCCTCCCAAAGTGCTGGGATTACAGGCATGAGCCACTGTGCCAGGCCAATTTTTGTATTTTTAGTAGAGATGGGATTTCACCATGTTGGCCAGGCTGGTCTTGAACTCCTGACCTCAAGCGATCCGCCCACCTGGACCTCCCAAAGTGCTAGGATGACAGGCGTGAGTCACTGTGCCCGGCCTGAATGACGATTATTTGATTATTTATTTTCCATTTCTCCTGCTCCACTGAGCTCTCCAAGGGCGGGCATCACCTATTCATCCGTTCGTTCCGCTCACATTTATTGAGCGCCAGGCCCCGTGGTAGGGGCGCCCTGCGCACATGCGGCTTACCGTCCTTGAGGAGCTCTGGCCCCAGCCTCCGGCTTGGCACAGAATCAGTGAATGGTTTCTAGACATGCGCATGTTAGCGGATGATTTGACAGGCAAATGGGGGAAGCGGTTGGGATGGCCTCCACGGCTTCAGGGCCCCACTGCGAGCTGGCTCCAGGCTGCATTGTGCTTTGTGGCCAGATCAGGGAAAAGTCCCAGGGAACAAAGATCTAAAAATCAGGACCAGGCACAGTGGCACACCCCCTCGTCCCAGCTCAGGCCCCTTCTCACTCAGGTCCGAGGCCCCCCCAGGCGTGGGCCCGTCACGGCCCCACCCTCACCAGGCTGGACAGACTTGGGGTTCTGTCTTATACATGTCCAAAGACCTAGGACCTATCAGAAAGCAAGTCTAGAATGGACCATTCAGCTCCTGGGATCAACAAAGGCCACGTGTTATTAGGTCCACAAAACACCAGGCAGCTGGCATGCCTTCTCGACACAGCCTGCTGTGAGGAGCCTCAGCTGTCCTCAAGGGCTGGCTAGGTGAGTGACAGCTCAGCCACACTCCTCATCAGTGCCCTGCACTGTCTCACAGAGAACCCCCCGCCCCTCACTCCCAGTTCCTGGTCAACATGGTTAACAGGAGACACTGCTGGTAAAGCCAGGATCTTCTTCCCTCCATCTTGCTTCAGGGGACACTGCCAGCAGTGCCTATGTCCTTCTTGGCACAGCCCTGCCAGCAGCCCTCCTAATTGTAATCCCAGCTTCCGGGCTCTGGCAACACTCCCTCTCCTGCTGGTAACCATCTCACAGTTGCCCACTCTCCACGAGACCACCCCTCTCCTGATCTCCTGAGCCCTGGTCACCTGCCCGGCCTGACGCATCTCTCCTCTCTGCTGCCACACCACACATCGCCACGGCCCAGATCTCAGTGCACTCCCTCTTCCCAGCCAGACCACAAAGGAAACACACGTCAGCACGGCAGGTCAGAGACTGTTTCTTTATACAAAGGCAGACAACATGGACCCCTCAGCATGCTGCTGCAGTTCACGGGGGCCCGTCCCACCGCTTCTGGGGAGAGGAATCGGGGTGGGGGCGACCGCGGCAGGGGAGAGAGACACTACACAGGCCTGGGACCACCAAGCACACCAGCTGTGAGCTCCTGAAGGGCAGACGCACGGACACAAGGACACTGTAACCACGAGCACAGCATAGCCACAGGGAGGAACGGTGGGGCTGGGGACAGACATCGGCAGCCACTGCCAACCGCTGCCCTCTTCTGCCACGAGTTCCTTGGCGAGGAGTCTTGTCTGTGTCACTGAAGAGCCACGTGACTTTGTGATGGCAGAACGTCTCGCTTTCTGCATCTAAGTTGGGCCAGTACACTGTACTCCACAGGGCTGCCGTGAGTGCAGATGAGACTGAAACAGGGACACTGATCAAAGTACCCAACACAGAGCCTGGCACATAGAGGTGTTCAATAAATAACTTCTGTCAGGAGAATCTTAAGGAGGACCTTCAGAAGGCCAAGTGAGATGACTTCCCTAGTAATTCTCTCAGGGTATGGGGACCCTGGAGGACTCCTTGGAGCCTGCAGCCCCCGGAGTGCCCAAGGCCCCAGAATACACCGTGCCAGGGCTGTTCACAGGGATGGGGGGCTGGACACCCAGGGAGGTGCCTGCAGAAGCCGGGTAGACACTGGAGGAGGTGGGGTTTGGACCAAAGTGGTTCTGCACATAGCACAGGCCAGAGGCAGGCTGGTACGGAGGCAAGGTGGGCATGTGCCCGGGGGTGCAGGAGGGCCAGGAAGCCAGCTTCTGACCACTGGCGTGCTGCGTCTGGGACACAGGGTGGTTTGGGGACAGATGAGGGTGGCAGCTCTGTGTGGGGTAGGAGCCGGGCACCGGGTTCAGCCTAGAATGGAACGAGAGAGAAAATGGTCATTCAGCGAGTCATGCCAAGGTCACGGCATCTTGTTGTGCTTGAGGTTGACCCCGCTTTCTAGTACAATATGCCTTGGATGTTTTCTGTGACTTGCTCTAAGTACCAAGTGGGAGAAAGGTTAACCTCAACCAATCAGACCACAGAGGCCCAGAGAGGGCGGGACCAGTCGCAGTCCTACAGCAAGGGAGTTGTATGAAAGGACACTGTGTCTGCCACTGAGACCACCGTAGGGATGACCTGCTCACAGCAGCTTCCAGACCAGATGGAGCGTCAGGACTAGGTCACAGCCGCCAGTGCCTATGTGGCTGGCTCGACAATCCTGCCCAAAGAGAAGGGATTCAGGTTGGGCGCAGTGGCTCACACCTGCAATCTCAGCACTTTGGGAGGCCGAGGCGGGTGGATCACCTGAGGTCAGGAGTTCGAGACCAGCCTGACCAACATGGAGAAACCCCGTCTCTACTAAGAATACAAAACTAGCCAGGCGTGGTGGCACGTGCCTGTAATCCCAGCTACTCGGGAGGCTGAGGCAGGAGAATCGCTTGAACCCGGGAGGCAGAGGTTGTGGTGAGCCAAGATCACGCCATTGCACTCCAGCCTGGGCAACAAGAGTGAAACTCTGTCTCAAAAAAAAAAAAAAAAAAAAAATTAGCCACGTGTGGTGGTAGGCGCCTGTAGTCCCAGCTACTTGGAAGGCTGAGGCAGGAGAATCGCTTGAACCTGGGAGGCAAAGGTTGCAGCGAGCCGAGATCATGCCACTGCACTCCAGCCTGGGCGACAGAGCAAGACTCTGTCTCATAAAAGAAAAAAAAAAAAAATTTTTTTTTAAATTAGCCAGGCCTGGTGGCATGTGCTTCTAGTCCCAGGTACTTGAGAGGCTGAGACAGGAGGATTGCTTAAGCCCAGAAGTTCGAGGCTGCAGTGAGTTATGACTGTGCCACTGTATTCCAGCCTAGGCAACAGAGCAAGACCCTGTCCTAAAGAAAAAAAAAAGAAAAAAAGGCCAGGTGCGGTGGCTCAAGCCTGTAATCCCAGCACTTTGGGAGGCCGAGACAGGCAGATCACGAGGTCAGGAGATTGAGACTATCCTGGCTAACACGGTGAAACCCCGTCTCTACTAAAAAATACAAAAAAACTAGCCAGGCGAGGTGGCGGGCGCCTGTAGTCCCAGCTACTCGGGAGACTGAAGCAGGAGAATGGCATAAACCCGGAAGGCGGAGCCTGCAGTGAGCCGAGATCTGGCCACTGCACTCCAGCCTGGGCGACAGAGCGAGACTCTGTCTCAAAAAAAAAAAACAAAGAAAAAACAAAGAAAAAAAAAATTATTTTTATCAACAAGAGCCTCTGAGGAGACAAGCTGTCCAAACGGCCATCTTGCTGCCAAAATAAACATGTGTGTCGTGACATGGCCCAGAACCCATTGTCAGGCTACCTGAAACACAATACTCTGTTCTGAGTGTCTGCTGCAGGCCCCAGACCTGAGGGACTGGACTCCATGTCACGTGGGGAACACAGAAGGAACACCATCTTCCTCTTAAACCCTAAGATCTGCCTGTCACGGCGAGGCAGGATCAGACCCAGCACTGGCTATGGCAGTGTCTGTGGGGCTGATTGCAATCAGCATGCAAGAACTTTCTCATCAGGGGCAGTCTTGGAGAGTGAGCTCGTTACGAGGGGTATGCGACGTACAGCTGGAGACCACTATCAGCTATTACAGAGGGGATTCCTTGGTGACAGACAGTTCTCCAGATTCAATGAGAACGACTAAAAACCACAAAACACCTGGTCCTAAATGTACAGTCTCCCCCACATTGAGACCCCAGGAATTACTTGTCTGAAGCAATAATGCAGTGAGTCCACATTTCTGTTTTCCCAGTGGCCCTCCTGGCCTTTTAGAAAAATAGTCCAAGGGCTCTGAGCTGTTGACAGCTGGGAGCACCTCTTGGAAGATGCTCCACGGGGCAGCTTCCTATTCAACAAAAACCCCACATCCAGGCTAGCGTGCAGCAGAAAATTTACTCTGCAGCTGGTGGTGGGCCAAAAAGGGCCATGACCAAGCACCTTGCCTTCTGATACAGTTTGGATGTTTCCTCTGCTCCAGATCACGTGCTGAAATGGATCTCTAGCCAGGCGTAGTGGTGGGCACCTATAATCCCAACTACTCGGGAGGCTAAGACAGGAGAATCACTTGAACCCAGGAGGTGGAGGTTGCAGTGAGCTGAGATCACGCCACTGCACTCCAGCCTGGGCCACAGAGTGAGGCTCCGTTTCAAAAAAAAAAAAAAAAAAGAAATGTGATTCCCAGTGTTCCAGCACTAGAGGTGGAGCTGAGTGGGAGGTGTCTGGGTCATAGGGGCAGATCTTGCATAAGTGGTTTGGCTTCCTCCCCGCAGTAATGAGTTCTCCCTCTGCATTTAGATGAGAGCTGGGTGTTTAAGAGCTGGCACTGCCCTCCCTCTCTCTCTCAATGTGTGGTGCCGCCTCCCCTTCCCCTATGATTGGAAGCTGCCTGAGGCCCCAACTGAAGCAGATGCAGGCGCCATGCTTCTAGTGTAGCCTATGGAGCTGTGAGCCAAATAAACCTCTTTTCTTATAAATGACCTAGGCTCAGGTATTTCTTTTTTTTTTTTTTTTTTTTGAGACGGAGTCTTGCTCTGTCTCCCAGGCTGGAGTGCAGTGGCACGATCTCGGCTCACTGCAAGCTCCGCCTCCTGGGTTCATGCCATTCTCCTGCCTCAGCCTCCCAAGTAGCTGGGACCAAAGGCACCCACCACTACGCCCAGCTAATTTTTTGTATTTTTTAGTAGAGACGGGGTTTTACTGTGTTAGCCAGGATGGTCTCGATCTCCTGACCTCATGACCCGCTCGCCTCGGCCTCCCGGAGTGCTGGGATTACAGGCGTGAGCCACTGCACCTGGCCTACATATTTCTTTATAGCAATACAAAATGGATGAACACGCCTTTCCCAGCAAGCTCCTTTTTTTGGGGGAGGACCACTGAAGGAAAGAAAAAATCCTACACTGTGAGGTCTTGGCATGGACAGAAACCAGCGGAGAACTCAGAGGCAGGAGGCGCTGGGAACAGTGGGGAGGGAGGGAGGTGGCCTCCTAAGCAGGGGACGTGCTTCCAGATGGCCCTTCTCGATAGCCAGGCTCGTCTCAAATTCCTGACCTCATAAGATGTGCCCACCTCAGCCTCCCAAAATGTTGGGACTATAGGTGTGAGCCACTGCACCCAGCCCTGTCTGCACTTCTTATCAAGGCTACTGTGTGTCACAGCCCAGGCTGACCTGCAGTGGGTATGTCAATTAGATAGGGGGCTAATGTCAATTAGATAGGGGCCCTCCTGCCCAGCCTGTCTATAAGTCACTCAGGATCACATGTTAAGTGTCCTCAAATGCCTTCCCTTTCCTGCTGTCGCTACTTCAGGAGCAGTTGTGCAGAATCCAGAATGCTCAGAAGACGTCTGTGCATGATTTTCCAATCTGCTGCACCTCATTTCTTTATCACTCATGGCAATAAACCAGCCACACCCTCTACATGCCCTGGAGTTGCTTTAATAATAAGGTTAGGCCAGGCTCAGTGGCTCACACCTTAATCCTAGTACTTTGAGAAATCAAGGAAAGAATGCTTGAGACTAGGAGTTTGAGACCAGCCTGGGTAACACAGCAAGACCCCGTCCCCACAAAAAAATTTAAGTTAGCCAGGCATGGTGGTGTGTGCCTGTAGTCTCAGTTACTTGGGAGGCTGAGGTGGGAGGATCACTTGAGCCCACGAGTGTGAGGCGGTAGTGGGCTATGATCATACCACTGCAATCCAGCCTGGGCAACAGGGCAAGACCCTGTCTTCGAAAAAAAAAAAAAAGAACAAAAAAACACAGTAAGATTTAAGAGCATTTGGCCGGGGGCAGTGGCTCACAACTGTAATCCCAGCACTCTGGGAGGCCGAGGCAGGTGAATCACAAGGTCAGGAGTTCGAGACCAGCCTGGCCAACATGGTAAAACCCCATCTCTACTAAAAATACAAAAAATTAGCTGGACGTAGTGGTGGGCACCTGTAATCCCAGACACTAAGGAGGCTGAGGCAGAAGAATCACTTGAACCTGGGAGGCAGAGGTTGCAGTGAGCTGATTGCGCCACTGCACTTCAGCCGGGGCGACAGAGCAAGAGTCCGTCTCAAAAAATAACAATAACAATAAATTAAAAAATATATATATATTTAACAGCACTTAAGAGTTCTGTCACTTACTTCCGGCTCTGGGCTGCCCTCCTTTCGGCTGAAGACCCTGAGACGTACTTGAACACGGATATCCTCCTCATCAGGCTGAAGGGGAAGGTCTGATCGAGCTTCAGCGCCACTCGCTCTGAGAGGTCGATGGAATAGCAGTATGTGAGGCCATCTGAGGTTGGCGTGTTAAGTGAAATCTGAGGCAGCAAAGGGAGGAGAGCCGAACACTCCCCAGGGAGAATACAGGTTCCCACTCACTCTACAGAAGACTTCATGCTTAGCACATCGCACACTCTGGCTAGTTTGCGAAAACCCAAAGCCAAAGGTGTCTTTGCTTTTTTTTTTTTTTTTTTTTTTTTTTGAGACAGAGTCTCGCTCTGTCGCCCAGGCTGGAGTGCAGTGGCCAGATCTCAGCTCACTGCAAGCTCCGCCTCCCGGGTTTACGCCATTCTCCTGCCTCAGCCTCCCGAGTAGCTGGGACTACAGGCGCCCGCCACCTCGCCTGGCTAGTTTTTTGTATTTCTTAGTAGAGACGGGGTTTCACGGGGTTAGCCAGGATGGTCTCGAACTCCTGACCTCATGATCTGCCCATCTCGGCCAACCAAAGTGCTGGGATTACAGGCTTGAGCCACCGCGCCCGGCCGTCTTTGCTTTTTTTTTTGAGACGCAGTCTAGCTCTGTCGCCCAGGCTGGAGTGCAGTGGCACGATCTCGGCTCACTGCAAGCTCCGCCTCCCGGGTTCACGCCATTCTCCTGCCTCAGCCTCCTCAGTAGCTGGGACTACAGGTGCCCGCCACCACACCCGGCTAATTTTTGTATTTTTAGTAGAGACGGTGTTTCACCATATTGGCCAGGCTGGTCTCAAACTCCTGACCTCGTGATCTGCCTGCCTCGGCCTCCCAAAGTGCTAGCATTACAGGCGTGAGCCACTGCGCCCGGTCCAGAGCCAAAGGTTTCTATTCACTGTAGAATTCACCGGGAATGAATGTGCCCAGCAGCAGGAGGGCATTAATGCTGTCCTTTCTCCTACACCCACCCGTGCCATCACTTGCACCCTTCTAGCCACTGCAGTCAGTCAGAAACCAGCACATGCCTCTGCTGGTGTAGCGGGATGAGGCGGGAGGCGGTCCCAATATCCTCCCGAGGGACTAACACCTCTTGTCTTTTTATCCCAAATAGAGGGCACCTGCCTCAGTGCGACCATGTGAGCTTCATGTGGGCCTCTCTGGCTGTGCTTCCTCCATACCCTGTCACCATCCCCAGTGACTTGGTGGCATCCTGGTCGGCTGACCTAAGTCACCCACCACTGATTAGGCAGCCACAAGGATTCAGCCTTTGAAAAAAGGCTATGTTAGACTCTCCCGAAAACAGTTTAGAAACAAACCTCAAGTTTCAAGCTAATCTTCAAGTAAGTTAACTGCCTATCAGAACAAAAGTCAACATTTTTTAAAGGAAAACGACAAAATCTAGAGCCCCTAATACAGCATTGAGTGCCTAGCATAAAATAAAAAATTATCAGATATGAAAAAAAAGTAAAAAAAAAACTATGATCAGATGTGAGTCGAGCACGGTGCCTCACACCTGTAATGCCAGCACTTTGGGAGGCCAAGGCAGGTAGGTCTTCTGAGGCCAGGAGTTTGAGACCAGCCTGGGCAACATGGTGAAACACTGTCTCTACTAAAAAGAAAATATAAAAATTAGCTGGGTGTGGTGGTGCACACCTCTAGTCCCAGCTACTCGGAGGGCTGAGGCAGGAGGATTGCTTGAGTCCAGGAGGCAGAGATTGCAGTGAGTTGAGATCACACCATTGCACTCCAGCCTAGGTGACAGAGACTCTGTTTCAAAAAAATAAAAAATAAGCCTAACTCTTATTTACTTGACACCCCAGACCCTCCAGCCTGGTTCACCCTTTGACATGCATTGTTCCACAGCTCTCTGCTAGGAAGGATACAGGCCAGCCCGATGGACAGCCCACAGACATTACTGAGGAAAGAGGTCTGGGGAATGAGCCACGAGGCGCCCAGCAGCAGCCATGGAACCAGGACTGAGGGCACAACCATGCCAAACACCAGGGCCCGCCTCATCCGAGAACGGACGGTGGTGACTCCTAGCATGGCAAAGGCCACTGGGGTGAAACCTCTGGCATCCTCCACTTCTCCCAGCTTCGACAGTGATGACACAGCCTCGAATGACAAGAAGATGATAGCAGAGAAGATGGCGAAGATCACGGTGAAGAAGCAGTGGCGGACGGTGCCCACGGTTCTCTCAAAATTGCCAGCAAAGCGCCAGATGATGATAGCGCCACAGAGCAGGGAGATGGGATTCTCGTAGACAAAGATGTAGGTTACCAGCCTGTAAACTGCAGAGGGAGCTGGGTTAGAGGCCTGGCGGTGGGTTGCTCCCAGGAGGGAAGCCAGGTTATAAGCCGCTTAGGAAAGGCAGAGAGCCCCCGTGACAGAGAAGTGAGAGCCAGCGAGTCACAGCAGGAGGCGATACAAGCAGTGCGTTCCACAATGAAGGACCCACAGCCTCAAAGGAGAGGCAGGAATATCTAATTCCTACACTTCCCCAGGCCTGGAGCAACTCTTAGTGGTAACTGACTTCCAGAGGGAAAAAAATAATACTTTTCGGTAGAGGGCAGTTTCTGAATTTGTAAAGTGCTTTATAATCCTTTTTTAGGTTTTCATACTGACCTACCTCACTAGGCAGTCTGAGGGTTAATTAAGTGTAACAGCTTCGGGGTGGATTGAGTGGGTGTCACTTAACACTCTGTGTGCCAGTCTCCTCTGCTGTAATCCTGACCCCTCCTTCCATAGTGGCTGTTCAGAGGAAGAAAAAAGGGATGATGAATTATTTTGCAGCTGTAAGAATTATAACACTATCATTAACAATAAAGGTTATAGAAATTAGAAGTCTCCCTGGAAAGCGCTTATCCGATCTTACAGGTAGACTGATACTTTATATGTAATAAGACATCAAAGAATCCTCCTTTTTCCTTTTTTAAAATTTTTATTTGTAGAGATGAGGTCTTGCTATGTTGCCCAGGCTAGCCTTGAATTCCTGGCCTCAAGTGATCCTCCTGCCTTGACTTCCCAAAGTGCTGAAACTACGAATGAATTCGTATGTTTTGAATCATCATTCCTGGCCGACTTTTATTTGTCTAAAAGCACTTATCGCCAGGCATGGTGGCTCACACCTGTAATCCCAGCATTTTGGGAGGCTTAGGTGGAAGATCACTTGAGCCCAGGAGTCCAAGACCAGCCTGGGTAACACAGTGAGACCCCTGTCTTTAAAAACACACTTTAAAAATTAGTCAGGTGTGGTGATGTGTACTTGTAGTCCCAGCTACTTGGGAGGCTGAGGCAGGAGGCTTGCTCGAGTCCAGGAGTTGAAAGCTGCAGTAAGCTATGATTGCATCTCTGTACTCCAGCCTGGGTAACAGAGAAAGACCCTATCTCTAAAAAAATTTTAGAAGTGGTTATCTCTAAGTACTTTTATGTCCCTGCAGGCCAAAACACGACTAAACTCAAGGAGGGAGACCAAAGAACTGACAGTAGTACTGGACTTGGGAGTCTAAAGACTTGGAGTGGAATCTCGGCTCTATTACATCCAGGGTGGCTGAGTTTAATCATGTCACAGGTCCTCTAGGCATCAGTTTCCTCACTGTAAAGTAACAGAATTAGATTGAGGCCTTTAAATGTCCCTTACGTCTCTAATGATCACATATCCACAAAACTCACACCCAGGGAAGCAGTGAACTCCAGAAAGTGGGAGGTTAAGGTTAGGGTTGGCATTTTGCTTCTGTCCGTGAGGTGGTCTGTTTAGGGTGGGGGGAACAGTTTTAGATTTCAGTAGGGAAGCAGGCTATGGAACCATATACCTCAGTCTGGCCATCTCCAGAGGCTTCATTATCTGAAGAGTACTTCATTATTTGTTGAGTATTTCCAAAACTGAAATTCCCAGTATAAACATGAAAAGATTCTAGAAGCAACTCTACATAATTTGGAGATTATCTACCCGAAGGCTCTAGTTCCAAAACATCACAGAATAAAAACAAAAATCTAGATTCCTATCTCAGTTGTACGACGCAACAGCTCTGCCATTCTCTGCATGAAACCTCAATCTTATCTAGGTCCTACGTCATGGGATCTTTGTGAGGGTTAAATGAAATTAATACATATGAGCGTGTGTGCTTTGCAAAACAGCAGGAGATACACAAATTTCCTGTGTTCCTGAGGAAGACACGGAGATTAGTAATGTCTTTTAGGAATGGATGTTTATACTTAATTGGTTTGCAAAACGTCTCTCGCTAGAGAAAAACAAACACTTCTCTCTAAAGGCAGAAGATACCCTGGTACCCCCATGAGCTGGGAATGACAGTCAAGATTAAGATACAAATGAAAAAGCACGAGAAATTCCAAATCTCAAGAGGGCAGGACGTTTATAGGGCTTATAGGGGTTTGTAGATAAAGTCCAATTGTCGTGATGTAGGTGAGAGAAAATGTTTTTCAGTGGGGCTTAGGCCTAAAGCAGACGTAGGTGTGTATGTGAAACGGGAGGGGGAGAAGAAAAATCTTTACCCTTGGAAAGCGAGCATGGGTTTGCTAGCGAATGGATTTGGGGCCTAGACCAGTCTGGTGGCGACAGGGAAGGGAACAAATTCGGGCAGGGAAGGGATTACAGTGATGACGAAGATGAGGTCTGCAGACAAAGGTGTGGAACATGGAGAGCAAGAGACGGTGCTGGAGGTCGGTCCTCCGGGGGGCGGGCATGGTGATGCGGAGCGAGACAGGGGAAGACTGGCGGTGAGGCCTGAAGGGGCGAGTCCTGGAGGTTGGAGCCCAGGGACTGGCAAAGTCGGACGACAAGGGCTCGCCCCGCGATCCCGGCCCGCCCCTGCTCACCTTGCCAGTTGCGCAGGGCCTCGGACTTCAGCGTGAGTCCCGAGGGCGCCAGGGGCGGCTGCAGCAGGAACAGACGAGGCCCGGAAACCAGCAGCGAGAGCAGCGCAGTGAAGAAGGTGGCGGATGGCACCTCGGGACACAAGCACCAACTGCGACACCCGGGCCCCGAGGCCGCCATGGCCGCGGTCGTTCCCGCGCTCCGCCTCGACGCCGGCCGCCGGTTCTCTGCTCCTTCCGCCTCCTCGCGGCAGTTTCCCTTGGCAACAGCGGAGGAGCCGGCCGGAAGCCACACCTCCCCGTGGCCCCGCCCCACGCCAAGTTGCCCAATCCGGTCTCGCCGATCAGCCCGCCGCCGCGCGTGGGAGGCCGGGAGTTGGGGGAGGTCGGAGCCGCTTCCGGGCAGGAATGTTCCAGTACCTTGTTTGATTCCGTCGTACCCGCGCTGGAATTGAAACTGCTCCTATAAACTTTATGAAATTAATCAAGGAAGAAGGGAGGGGGGAAAACAAAAATAAAGGAAGCTTGTAGCACACTCAGCGTTCATCACTAGGTCACCTTCCTCTCCTACCTGCTTGCTCATAGCTCTGCCTGTCAGCTATGATAGGTGCCCATCGTCTGTCCTAGAATCAGGTAGACCCTGTCACAAGATAACGATTCCCCTTAACTCCATAGGTAACAACTTGAACATTATGAAACGTTTTCCCTTTGAGGTATTCTTTCAGGTCCCGCATACCAGCATAATTACATCAGTTGCTCTGAAGGAGCTCACAGAAGTAGACTCATTGGGGACTGCAGTTTCCATATCCTGAGGAGTTCATCCTCCTTACCCTGACCAGTCAATGACCCCAATTTTCCAGCCCCTCACCCTTCACAATGCCCTTTAAAATCCTAGCCCAGAACTCCCTAGAGAAGATGGATTTGATGGTCTCCCCCTATCTCCTCCTAGGCACCCTGCCATCATTAAACCCTTTTTCTGCTGATAACCCTGCTTCCTCAGTGTAACTGGTCTGTTACTGCACAGCGGGCAGAGGCACCTGTTGGTCCTGTAACAATACCTGATGATGATTATGTCTTACGGCTCACAGAACTCTTTCATATCACGATCACCCCATCTGTATTCATCCCTATTACACCAAAGAGGGAACAGGACTAGGGAGGGCCCTGGGTAATTCAGTTACATGGCAAAGACAGAATTAGAACTCAGTTCCTCCTGCTGTGGCCTGAAATTGGCCTCCAGTACAGCCAGGCGCGGCTTCATCTTCAGATTGAAGAAAAGGGGCAGGAGGCTGGGCGCGGTGGCTCACGCATGTAATCCCAGCAGTTTGGGAGACCAAGGCGGGCGGATCAAGAGGTCAAGAGTTGGAGACCAGCCTGGCCAACATGGTTAAACCCCGTCTGTAATAAAACTACAAAAATTAGCTGGGCACGGTGGTGTGTGCTTAAAATCCCAGCTACTTGGGAGGCTGAGGCAGGAGAATTGCTTGAACCCGGGAGGCGGAGGTTTCAGTGAGCGGAGATCGCACTACTGCCCTCCAGCCTGGGTGACAGAGCAAGACTATCTCGGGGGGAGGAAAAAAAAAAGAAAAATAAAAGAAAAGGGACAGGAAATGGGTGAGGGATTCTATGGAAGGGATTCAAAAGTTAGGGATGTAATAGAACACTCATAATTGAGATCTATTTTCAAACTTTACAGTTTGAAATGTCATTCAATTGTATGCTGGAATGTCATTCCCCCAATTACAGATGTTTCTAAAGGGGAGGTAACTTGCCCAAGGTCACCAGTGGGAAGTAGTAAAACTAAGATTTGTTTCGTTTTGTTTTTTCTTTTTGAGACGGAGCCTCACTCTGTTGCCCGGGCTGGAGAGCAGGGGCACGATCTCAGCTCACTGCAACCTCCACCTCCCGGGTTCAAGTGATTCTCCTGCCTCAGCCTCCCCAGTAGCTGGGATTACAGGCACCCGCCACCACTACGCGCAGCTAACATTTTGTATTTTTAGTAGAAACGGGGTTCCACTATGTTGGCTGGTCTCAAACTCCTGATCTCGTGATTCACCCACCTTGGCCTCCCGAAGTGCTGGGAGTACAGGCTGAGCCGCCACACCCAGCCCTAAAACTAAGATTTGAATACAAGGTTGTTGAGTCCCAGCCTTCTGATCTTTTCACTGTTTTCCTGAAATATGTTGCCCACCGACTGTACATAAATTTGACTTGAGGCTGCATAGACTACTGAAAAAATACTGGTGGCTTCACTCTCTGTGCTGATACGGTGGATAACAGGTCTATTCTTTTTTTTTTTTTTTTTTTTTTTGAGACAAGAGTTCTCTCTTGTTGTACAGGCTGGAGTGCAATGGCGCGGTCTCGGCTCACTGCAACCTCTGCCTCCTGGGTACAAGCGATTCTCCTGCCTCAGCCTCCCGAGTAGCTGGGATTACAGGCGCCTTCCACCATGCCAAGCTAATTTTTTGTGTATTTTTAGTAGAGACGGGGTTTCACCGTGTAGGCCAGGCTGGTCTTGAACTCCTGACCTCAGATGATCCACCCACCTCGGCCCCCCCCTTTTTTTTTTTTAATGGAGTTTCGCTCTTGTCACCCAGGCTGGAGTGCAATGGCGCAATCTTGGCTCACTGCAACCTCCGCCTCCTGGGTTCAACCGATTCTCCCACCTCAGCCTCCCTAGTAACTGGGATTACAGGTGCCTGCCACCACGGCCGGCTATTTTTTGTTTTTTTTTAGTAGAGATGGGGTTTTGCCATGTTGGCCAGGCTGGTCTCAAACTCCTGACCTCAGGTGATACGCCCGCCTCAGCCTCCCAAAGTGCAACAGGTCTATTCTTGACCCTCTCCTTCCCATCCACCCCTTCTGCAGTTCACGCAGTGTTTGTCTTCCTCTCCAGATACGGATCCTGTCACCCAACCCCTCTTCCACGAGGTCACCTCCTGTGAGCTCTGAACCCATCATTTCCTCCTTTTCTCTTTCAGACTAGGAGTGCTAGAGGCTCCCTGCCAATGCTAGTCCCTGAATCCTCCCACCATCTGTTCTTTGTTCTCCTTAACTCTGCAACATCTTTTATTTTTTTTCAGTTAGACCTTCCTTTTTTTTCCTTTTTCCTTTTTTTTTTTTTTTTTTGAGACAGAGTCTCACTCTGGCTGGAGTGCAGTGGCGCGATCTCCGCTCACTGCAACCTCTGCCGCCCAGATTCAAGCAATTCTCATGCCTCAGCCTCCTGAGTCCCGAGTAGCTGGGACTACAGGTGTGCATCACCATGCCGGGCTAATTTTTGCATTTTTAGTAGATATGGGATGGGATTTTACCATGTTGGCCAGGCTGGTCTTGAACTCCCGACCTCAGGTGATAAGCCCGCCTTGACCTCTCAAAGTGCTGGGATTACAGGCATGAGCCACCGTGCCCAGCGGTACCTTCAAGGGTAGTACCTATTTCTCTTTCTTTCTTTTTTTTTTTTTTTTTTGAGACAGAGTCTCACTCTGTCGCCCAAGCCCAAGCTCCGCCTCCTGGGTTCATGCCATTCTCCTGCCTTAGCCTCCCAAGTAGCTGGGACTATAGGCACTCACCACCATGCCCGGCTAAATTTTTTTGTATTTTTAGTAGAGACGGGGTTTCACCATGTTGGCCAGAATGGTCTCGATCTCCTGACCTTGTGATCCGCCCACCTCGGCCTCCCAAAGTGCTGGGATTATAGGCGTGAGCCACTGCGCCTGGCCGGCCCTATTTCTCTTTCTCCATTGACCCTGCCCAGTACTCCCTCCCCTCACATGGTAGAGGTATTTGGCTCCTTCCCCATACACTCACCCTAGTGTTATCAGCTCCTTGCTTGTGGCCGCAGGCTTTGGTTTGACTCAGCTGTAACTGCTGCCCCCACAGCTTAGAAGCTCCTGCTGGCTCTGAAGGAAGGAGGCTAAATTTTGGGGCTTGTGTGCTCTGCTTCATTAGCACAAACATAGCTCACTGCAGCCTTGACCTCCTAGGCTCAAGGGATCCTCCTGACTCAGCCTCCCAAGTAGCTGGAACCACAGGTGCGTGCTACCACACCTAGCTAGCTTCTTCTTTTTTGTAGAGATGGGATCTTGCTCTGTTGCTCAGGCTGGTTGTGAACTCCTGGGCTTGAGCAATCCTCCCGCCTTGGCCTCGCAAATTGCTAGGATGACAGGTGTGAGCCACCATGCCTTGCCTGTTGTGTGCTTTTCACATAGTTACTCATTAAACTTTCACATCGCTTGTGAGGCTGGTTCTGTAATTACCCCCATTTTACAGATGAAGCAATAGAGATACAGAGAAGTTAAGTAACTTAAAATTAGGCAACTAGTCTTCTAGGAATTTTTTATTTTATTTTTTTATTTTGTGAGACGGAGTCTCAGTCTGTCACCCAGACTGAAGTACAGTTGTGTAATCTCTGCTTACTGCAACCTCCTCCTCCCTGGTTCAAGCAATTCTCTGCCTCAGCCTCCCAAGTTGCTGGGATTACAGGCGTGCCACCATGCCCAGCTGATTTTTGTGTTTTTATAGAGACGGTGTTTCACCATATTGGCCAGGCTGGTCTTGAACTCTTGACCTCGTGATCCACCCGCCTTGGCCTCCCAAAGTGCTGAGATTACAGGCGTGAGCCACCACGCCCAGGCTCTTCCAGGAATCTTTTCAGACTTCTTCCCCTCTGATCTTCCCTGAGTTTCCATCATGCATCCTGTGACATCATAGCTGTGGTAGCACTTCCTGTATTATACTATCATTGCGTATTTGTGCCAGTAATTGTGAGCTTAACCAAGGGCAGAAGCCATGTCTGATTTATACCTGTGTCTGTATCCACAGCCCCGGCATCTAACACACGGTGGGGCCACAGAAAATGTTCAATGCAAAGTTCTTAGCCCTGATGCCTTTGGAATATGACCTTCTACTTCTCTTCCTTGTCTCTTCTCCAGAAGCCAAGGGTTCTCATGTAATCGAGACCCCTGGGGACTGTTATAACAACAGCCACCATCCCGGATGCATTTCACGTTGGATTTCTGGCAAGAATTTCAAGATATTTTTTGGAGAGGAGACCAGGGCTGCACCCGTCTAGGATGGCATGACCAGTCAGCCCACCTAGCTCTCTGTAGAAAGAGTTTTCTACATTTGCTGTGCAGAGGGTTTTGGCTCGGAGAGGGCAGATGCAGAATATATTCACATTTCCCTTAAAGGAAACCTGGGATTACAGGTATGAAACACTGTACTCGGCTTTTTTTTTTTTTTTTTTGAGATGAAGTTTCGATTTTGTTCCCCAGGTTGGAGTGCAATGGTATGATCTCAGCTCACCGCAACCTCCGTCTCCCGGGTTCAAGCGATTCTCCTGCCTCAGCCTCCCGAGTAGCTAGGATTACAGGCATGTGCTAGCATGCCCAGCTAATTTTGTATTTTTAGTAGAGACGGGGTTTCTCCATGTTAGTCAGGCTGGTCTCGAACTCCCGACCTCAGGTGATCCACTCACCTCAGTCTCCCAAAGTGCGGGATTACAGGTGTGAGTCACCGCACCTGGCCCACTGGGCCTTTTTGTTGTTGTTGTTTGTTTGTTTATATAGACAGAGGTCTCACTGTGTTGCCCAGGCTGGTCTCAAACTCTTGAGCTCAAGTGATCCTCCTGCCTGGGCCTCCCAAAGTGTTGGGATTACAGGTATGAACAAGCCACTGTGTCCAGCCAAAAACCAGGACATAAATACCATGTTATACTGGCCATTTTCTGTAATGTTCCCTTAAAGGAAACATTAATGGCTCCTACATTAGCATTTGAGAAGAGGCCAGTGTGGGGCTGGTGGAGCTCAGGCTGGAAGTCAGGAAGAAGCAGGACCTCGAAATCCTGTCCTCAAGTGATCTGGCTGTTTCACTCACTGCCTGAGTGATCTTGTGTAAGGAAGCCTCAGTTTCCTCATCTGTAAAATGGGAGCTAAGTCTTATCTTGCAGGGTTTTGATGAAGAAAACAGATGAGAAGACTGACCGAGGGGCTAACAGGATGTGAGGAGGTCACACTGCGAGTTAGTGGAAGAGCTAGGATTTGAACTTGGGTCGTTAGGTCTCTAAAGTTGCTCTATTTCTTTTTATTTTTTTGAGACAGAGTCTCACTCTGTCGCCCAGGCTGGAGTGCAGTGGCTTGATCTCGGCTCACTGCAACCTCCACCTCCCAGGTTCAAGTGATTCTCCTGCCTTAGTCTCCCAAATAGCTGGGATTACAGGCACGCACCACCACACCCGCTAATTTTTGTATTTTTAGTAGAGACGGGGTTTTACCATGTTGGCCAGGCTGGTCTCGAACTCCTGACCTCAAGTGATTTGCCCGCCTCAGCCTCCCAAAGTGCTGAGATTACAGACGTGAGCCACCGCACCCGGCCAAGTTGTTCTATTTCTACCACTACACACATCTCTATCATGGCAGTTATAACATGGTATTTACGTCCTAGTTTTTGGCCAGTCACAGTGGCTCACGCCTGTAATGCCAGCACTTTGGGAGGCCCAGGCAGGAGGACCACTTGAGCCCAAGAGTTTGAGACCAGCTTGGGTAACACAGTGAGATTCCTGTCTGTACAAACAACAAACAAACAAAAAAGAAACGCGAAGTGCAGTGGCTCACACCTGTCATCTCAGCACTTTGGGAGGCCAAAACAGGAGGACTGCTTGAGCGATGAGTTTGAGACTAGCCCTTGGGCAACATAGTGAGACCCCAATCTCTATTATATTTAAAAAATTATTTAAAAAGAAGTCCTGGGGCCGGGCGCGGTGGCTCAAGCCTGTAATCCCAGCACTTTGGGAGGCCGAGGAGGGTGGATCACGAGGTCAGGAGATCGAGACTATCCTGGCTAACATGGTGAAACCCCGTCTCTACTAAAAATACAAAAAACTAGCCGGGCGTGGTGGCGGGCGCCTGTAGTCTCAGCTACTTGGGAGGCTGAGGCGGGAGAATGGCGTGAACCCGGGAGGCGGAGCTTGCAGTGAGCCGAGATCCCGCCACTGCACTCCAGCCTGGGAGCACAGCGAGACTCCGTCTCAAAAA